>NW_004567108.1:28967953-29058925 GCF_000260355.1 Condylura cristata | reverse complement strand
CGCCATGTGGTCACCTCCCGGGCAGGCGGGAATCGAACTCATGCGGAAGCGGCTTTAGATTCTCAGTGCGGTGCTTTAACCCGCTACGCCACCAGGGAGGGCCATTTAGTGGAATATTTTATTCTCAACATCTCTTTACTATTTATAAGTAGAATTTAAAGTATGTCTCTCTGTTGTTTGTTTATTGTTTTCTCACTTTTAGAATATAAAAATATTAAATAATACTCCACTTGCTGTCACCTTATTTCCTCATCTTTCTACTACTGAAATGAGAAATTTCTGATTTTGTTTTTTCTTATTACTCTATGTAGACACAGAATAGTCTCCATCAAAGAGACCATACCTTGTGAATGATACTATCTTGTGGTTTTACCACTACCAATAAATATTAAGAGTTGCACATTCAAATTAATGATTACAAGAGACATACAGATAAATGTGTTGGCTATATATATATTCCCATTTTTTCTTAAAATATTCTTGGTGTTTCTTATTTTATCTCTTTGATAGAGTTCAGGATCATGGCACTGTTACTTTACTATAAGAAAACCATATTTACAACATGGTGATAAATGGCAAGTGACATTTTATATTAGGGAAGATGTAGGAAGTCACAGTGTAGGGGGTTTTGAGAGCAATATGGTGCCTGCTCTAATTGTGTGCACAAACAGGAATCCTGGTTTTATGATTGCCATTATTCCATTTTCAAGCTAAGTTTACCTTGCACATTGGTTTATTTACTGAGTTGTGGTCAGCTTTCTGATTTTCTTTTTTTTTTTTTTTTAATGAATAATATAATAGTTTATTTTTACATCATTTGTGCATTTTTCCATCTCAGTTTCTGATTTCTTAAGAGACAATGGCAGTGAAGCAGCTCACATTGTCTCCTCAGTGACATTTGTAAATGCCACTTTGAGACTTAAACAGATGGTAGAACTTTAACTATTACTTCTTTTCAGTTCCCTATTTTCATGATATCAGTATCAAGTCCTGACGATTTTATCTTTTAAAGTAGTTCTTTGTTTTTAAAAACTTTATTTGAGAACATTAACTTCTTTATAGGAGTATTGGCCAAAATTCAACCCTGATTAAATGTAAATGTAGAATGTCAAAATATATATGTCACTTAAACTATTTGAATGTTTTTTTAAAGGCAGACATTTTAAATCATTGTATAAGATATCTAGAAACTGTACATTAACATGTATAGTGAGTCACAAATTCAAACCTGAGGTGAATATCCAAACCAATTTATTTCAAGTAACATTTGCTAGTATTTAGAACAATTGCACTTTGAGTAACTTAAAAGTCAAGGTCTGTTCCTCCTACATCCTATCCTAATCCCTATAGAAAGTACAAACTTTTTCTTAACTAGATTAAACAGTAAATCCAAATATTTACTGAAGTTGGAGAGTCTGGCACTAATCATGTTGGAGTTTAAACAGAAATACTGAAAATCATGAAGATTTATAAGTTGATTACATTATAATAGTTCCTTAGAAGTGCTAATTGAGAGACACTTCTCTACTTTCTAATATTATGTCACATAATGTAATTCTGATCAGTAGTTTGACTTACATAATTCTGATCCATAGTTTGAATTTATGTCATTTATAATTTTTAAAGGCTTATTTTAAGAATACAGAATGTAAAATTACCAATCTTATTTGATAGGCTATTAGCTCATAAAGAATTAGGTATACTAAATCATTCTTTTCTTTTAGTTCTTGATGTTGGTGTCTTATTTTCTTACCATTTCGGTCTTATTAAGACCACTCGGTCTTTGTTATGCATGATTCAACCATGCTGATTATATTTGAAGTGAGATTTTATCACATAGGGAAGAATCATTTTGAGAGAAATGATGAGAAATTTTCTTTTTTTTTTTTCTGGTTTGTTCTGTGGAGGATTCTACTTGTACCACCCTTCTCTTACACTAAAAGCAAGTGAAAACACTAGCTATATAATGCAAATGTGAATAGCTTGTCATTATCAGAATTAAGTTTATTGCTGTTTTTGTCTTAGTAATTAATAAATTGTGCTTATAGTAGATAGTCACCTATTTTCTTTTATTTTGTTGAAATTATGTGTGTTTACAAAGTAGCATAAAAAAAGAATAATTTGGCCAATTGCTTTGTGTTTTTTTGTTATGTGAGCTCAATTAAATTTGTTAGTTTCATTTTACTTACTTTAGAAAAAATAATCTTTTTGATTTTCATATCTGATTTGTTCTCTTTTTAAAGATGGTTCCATGGGAAAATTTCTAAACAAGAAGCTTACAATTTACTGATGACAGGTAATTAAATATATTCCCTTGCCTTTTCTAGTGCCTTTAAGTTAATTTAAAAAAAAAAAAAAAAACCCTTATCAACTATTTATTATGTATTTGCAGTCATTTGATATTTATGTGAATTATAATTTCATGTCCAGTATAGAGAAAACTGGTGTTTCTGTTTTTGGTGTTTTCAGTTAAATAGTATAAAATTCGGGACGCAACATTTCCTTCTCTCCCACGTTCCTGCTCTTTTCCTCAAGCAGTAATAGGCAAAGGCTTTTCTTTGTTTCTAGAAGTTTTCTAGAATTTCCCTTCTTTTCTGTATTTCCCTTCTTTACCCCTGCAAATCCCCACCAATCCCTAAACATATAAACACTCAGAGGAACAGAATACACAATTTGTTTTCATATTAGAGTGTATTTTGGTGGGTCATTACATTCTTCATATATAAATTTTCATTGTTTTTTTGTGACCATAAATGTTCCATTGAATAACAGTTTATTTTCCGCTGCTTATAGAGGAATACCATGTTTTCACTTTTTTTTGCTGTGCATCTGCAATAAATGTTGCCTTTTATCTCTGCACTTGTAGAAATATATAATTGGGTCTTTAAAACATTTTAACATTTCTGATACTGTGGTTACAAAGGAATGCAGAGTAGTGTTGAATGATATTGTGGGCTTGATGTTAAAAAAAAAAGTCATCATTGACCCTAACTAAACATTTAAGACTGAATTAATTTAACTATTAACTGTTTCTTCCTAAACTTCACCTTAGGAGGATTTGAGATAAGGTCAAGCTGTCATTATGTAAATTAGTGGTCTTTAAAGTTCTTTATAAACAAGCAGTTTGATAGCTCTGTGGTGGGTTAACAATAAATAAATTATTATTATTATTACTATTTTAAAGATTTATTTACTTATGCATATAGAGCTGGGGTATAGGCCAGAGGGCCACTGGCAGCTAGAGGATTCACCCGAGACAGACTAGGGAGCAGAACAGGCAGATCGACGAAGTACACTGCTGAGGGGAGCAAGGTCTGCCACACCATGTGGGTCACCTCGGGGACCAGGGTTTGAATGGGCACTGAAGCTTCTACAGTTAGCTTGCAGTGCTGCATCCTAACCTGTTGCATCACCGGGGAGGGCCGAATAAATTATTATTAAAGCTATTTCATCTGTGTTACTGTTTCAAGCCACACAGTATTCCATTTTAATTTATTTTTTGCTGTTTTGAAAAATTTGAGTTAGTTTTAGAAGTGCTTGATTTTACTGAGAATATAGGTTAAGTAGATTAAAAACTTGTACCACCAAATACTTAACACATTTTTATGAGCATGTGAAAGTGAAAAGGAACTGAAATTAATTTTTTTAGATTAGTTTTTAAGAATCTGATGATTTTTCCCACCTAAACATGCATGTAAACCCTTGAATGTACAGGTTTACAATAATCTCTAGTCTTTTTGTTGAATGTAAAATTACGTGATTGTAATTACCTTGGATAGATGATTGAAACTGTTAGTAATTTGCATGAAAATTACACCTGACATTCTAAGTGTTCATTGTAGTACCCTAGAAGCAATCAATTTTTGATCTTTCATGTGGATTAGGACTTAAACAGAGAAAAGGCAAAGCCTCCTAGTTTAAGTTACTGTCTATTGATGGTATCAGAGACTTCTCTAAAATTAATATTAAAATATGGTAATTTGCTTCTTGACTTCAGAATCACACCTGCCTGTTGAATTGTATACAGTGCATGTATGTACATTGGCTTATTACTGTGATATATAGTAGTTGTTTTTAATCTACTTTTATAAGCTTTAGTATTATTTTCTTACAGAATTACATTTTAATGTTCAATCAGAAGTATTAATAACTTACAGAATACTCCTCAGCAAAACTGCCTTTAACTTTTTTGCATTCTTATTAAGGGGACTCACAAACAGAATTAAGTTTTCACCAGTAACCTCTAATTGTGGTTACATTGTTCTTTCCAAGTTAGAACCAGTATTGATACTCACCAGAAGTCACTGCTGCAAACTTCTACTGTGTATTTCTATGTCATATGGACCACTTGTATGTATTAAAGCAGCTTCTTAGGTGGTTATTAATCAGACACCATACCTCTCCCTCTCTCTCTCTCTCTCTCTCTCACACACACACACACACACAACAACAACAACAACAACAACAAAAACATGCCTTTATTATAAAATAAGTTCCCGGTGAATATTTGCATGTGTTTGACTTTTGAATGTACTTTTAAATTACACTACCTAACACTATCTTTTTTACTTGATAATTAGGAAATAAAACTAATAGCTTAATTTTTACAGTTGGTCAAGTCTGCAGTTTTCTTGTGAGACCCTCAGATAATACTCCTGGTGACTATTCACTTTATTTTCGGACAAATGAAAATATTCAGCGATTTAAAATATGTCCAACACCAAATAATCAGTTTATGATGGGAGGTCGCTATTATAATAGGTAAGTTGTGAAATATCCTTAGTTCTTTTACTTTTTGCAAAAAAAAAAAAGTTCAAATGTTAATACTGTATCAGATTCAAAACAATGTTTGACTTTTTAAAATAAAATTACAAGAGCTTTCATACAATGTAGTAGTCATGTTCAAAAATTCTTTAGCTAGTGTTAAACATTAATGTAAATTAATAACTTGCCATTTGTTTTTCCCAAAATAAATATAATTATTTTGGCTATATCCACATGAGCTATCTTAAGCGAATTTGTCAATTCCATATTAACTGCAAGACAGCAAATTTTGCTGTTTGATTTGTTTATTGACTTCTTTATTTTGTACATTTTGCAAAAGTGAATTATTTCTGTGTAATGGAGACATTCTGTAAAAATATATAAAGGTAGATTTTTTTGACTAAGAAAGATCAAAATGAAACAAGGAGACTAAACTATTTGAAGTATATTTCTTTCCAGTTTATTGCAAATTACTTGTATGCTTGCAGAATAACTTAAAAAGTTAAATGTAAAAATTTGAATGTATGTTAATATAGTGTCTTTGCTCATTCCTCCTTTTTCCCCCACTGGGGATGTTCCTCTTACAAATTCAGGAGAACTGTTTCTAGTTTTATTACTTTAAAAAAAAAATTGGAAAAGGAAAAGGAAGCCGCCTTTATATTAATCTGTCTGGAAATTTGTGGGTTGTGTTTTAGATATATATACTCCACTTTAGCGTTATTGTCAGTAGTGGAATACGGAGACACACCTTTGTGATTATCATTTAATTTTTAGATATAGAAATATAAAGTTGGATTATCCAATAGGAGTTCTAGGTCACAAAGCCTTGTTCTGGCCCACATTAACTCTACATTAGTCATTTAGTGAAGAAATGTAGCAGTTATGCCTGTTTCATTTGTAGGCTGCTTTGTTGAGACATAATGTTCTTATAAATAGAAAAGGAATTTAATAGTACATAGAATTCAGCAACTATTGACTTGCCTACTTTGTGAAATACATTCCAATAATTTTGTCAAAAGAATATGAAAAGAAAAATCAAGTGGTAGGCTAAATAAAATTTGTTCTGAGAAGCATTTCATTGCTGTCCCTAAAATACTTAGTATTTGAGTGTATTAAAGGAAAATTAAAAACTGTAGTATTTAAATATTTAGGATAATAAAATAGCTTACTGATTATAGAGATACTTTCGTATTGAACAACTTGTGTAATGACAACACTTGTGTTAAGATATCATGTGTGATGTTATTTTATTTGTAGTATTGTCCAAATTGTAAGAATATTTTATATCACTTTAAAAAATAACATTTTGCATCAAGAATAATGTCTTTCCCATGTATTATAATTCTGCATGTAAGATTACCTCCTCCTGGTCTTTCTTCATTTTCCGTTGCTTCTGTTTTCACGGTTTATATGTTTATAATCTAACTTTCTCTGCTTATTATAGGATAAGTTAAGGTTTTAATGATAAATATTCTTAAAACTTCCCTGAATTCACTAGCAGTTTATCTCTCTAATCACAATCCCCCCCCTCCAAAATAACCAAAAAAGTATAATCCTTTCTTATGATTACTTGAGTATGTATATGGAAAATTTGAACTTTGATTCAGGTATTCTGACATGTAAGCGAATGTTGGGACATTTTTGTTTATTTAAAATGATTATTTTGATCATATATTCAGTTCAATATTTGGGCTAGGTGGTTTGAAAAACACTTGCTAAATATCCCTTGCTAACATCAAGACTTGCATTTTATAAGACAGATTATGTCATTGTCATTATTATTTTAACAGCATTGGGGACATTATAGATCACTATCGAAAAGAACAAATTGTTGAAGGTTATTACCTTAAGGATCCTGTACCAATGCAGGTCAGTGTTGTTTTTCTTTTTTGGAATAACTTGCATGCATTTTTATGTGCATTTTTGATGGTATGTTTATGTACTTATTTATACAACTAACAATGCTAAAATTTAAAACAATTTTAAATAATTATTTAAATTAATTATTTTTTTCAGAAAATTAATTGTTAAAGAGTCTTTTAGTTTTTAAGTGTTGGTTCTAGATAATTAGGAATTCCTTGGTGGCTTCTTGAGAGCTGAAGTGGTGGTGGGAACAGAAACTTAGTAACATTGGATCGGGTAGTAAGCTTGTGGTGTCAGAAATAGAGAAATAAAGGATAAAACATAGCCAGGCTAATCGAGGTGAACTTGGCAAATTAATTAAAATATACGGTAGATGTTTACATTTTTATTTGCCCCTATTTTTACAGTGGAAAGTCTTGAGAATGTTTGTATATTCCTGGTAAACTCAGTGGTAAATAGGAAAGTCAGTGATGTGTGAGGAATGGGTGGTAACCTGATGTACCAGGTGCTAAACTATAATCCAGAAATTAAGAGGGAAGGCTGTGAACAAGAGGGCCTATTTAATATTAGGTGCAAACGCATAGAGTGATTGAGTTGCTCCTGTATCTTTCTCACCTTTGTCTCCAGTGTAGTGGGGAAGGTGTTAAAAGGGTTTAGAAAAGATGCTCCAAAAGAAAGATTTAGAATTTTTACTATGTCAAAATAGAGGTAATGATATCCAAAGGCCATCAAGAAAAATTGTGAGAAGTTTTGGGTATACAGCTAAAGTTGTACAGTGATTTAGAGGTTTTTCGTTTCTCAGTATAAAGTCAATTTATCTTTATTTTGCTCATCCAGACTGTCAATCTTGGCTTGGCATTGAATCTTATTTTATTCCTTGGCAAGGATTGAATCTTAACTTTTCTGTATGTTTTTAGTTACTATTGATGTTCCACTCTTTCCCATCCTTGCTAGTTAGTGTTTTGACAGTGTAGGATTTTCCCCTTCAGGTGTAGACACCATAACACTCCTACCGCTGAACCACCTGTAGGCCTCTGCCATAGTCTACTGTGCTTTACATCCTCCCCCTGCCTTTTTTACCCTCCTTCTCCACATACCCCTTTGAAAGCCACAGGTCTGTGATCACTTTACAAGGGTAAAGTTTGTCTTTATTTGACTCTGTTTTTTCTATGTTCTGTTTATAAATGATACCATCCAGTATTTCTTTCTCCTTCTGGCTTCACTTAGCATAATTCCTCGCAGCTCCATCCATTCATTGCAAATGACATGCAATCTTTTTCAATTGCTGAGTAGATTTCCATAGTGTGTGTGTGTGTGTGTGTGTGTATGTTGGCATTTAGGTTATTTCCATATCTAGGCTATTTCTGTGAACAAGCTTGGGTGGAAGTTTCCTTTCAAATTAGTGTATGTATATTTTGGGATTAGATATGTAGGAGTGGGATGCGGGTTGTATGACAGGTCCATTTCAAGTCTTGTGACACCTTCACACTACTTTCTATAGGTGTTGGACCAATCTACATTGCCACCAAATAATGTAAAAGTGTCCCCTTTGTTCCACACTCTCCCAGCATTTGGTTGTGGGTGTGAGATGGTGTCTCATTGTTGTGTTGATTTGCATTCCCTGATAAGTGATGATGAGCATTCTCTCATATACCTCTTGATCATCTATATGCTGTCTTTGAAGTTAGATTTAGCTGCTCGTTTTTTGATTTTACTCATTTTCTTTGTCAAGTTGCATGAGTTCTTTGTAGATCATTGACATCAGTCCTTTGTCAAATGTAAGGAATGACAATATTTTTTCACAGTTGGGTGATTTTGTTATGGTCCTTTTGACTTTGCAGAAACTTTAGTGCTATGTCATCCCCCACTTGTATGCACTCCCTTGTTTTCATTGCTGCTGGCGTCCTCTCCATCTGCAAAGATAACTCTGAAGCTGTCATTGAGTGGTTTCCCTGTGTTTTCTATGTATTTTCTGGTTGCAGGTCTTATATCCAAGTCTTGATCTATTTTAAGATGATTTTTTGTGTATGGTGTGAGATAGTGACCTAGTTACTTTCTTTTACATGAGTCAGAGCATCTTTCCCAGCATCATTTACTGAAAAAAGCTTCAGTATATATTCTTTACTCCTTTACCTCCTAACAAGTTAATTCTTGAGTTATACCTGCTACTCTTTGCAGTTAATGAGGAAGAGATTATTTTGATCTTTAATTAAAAACTCAAATGTCATCATAACTATGTCATATTTTAAGTGTATCTTCATTTCCTCATGTTTTCTTGGTAGAATGTAAGGTTGATGAGAGTTCTGTGTTGTATCCCCATTGCCTAAAAGAGAACCTGGCCTTAGGTATTTAATATTGAGTGAATGCCTCTCTGCTTTCTAGCAGGAGGATTATTTGGAACTTGAAGTAAAAGTCAGCTTCAGTAGAATGTTTGTTTGAATTTTTAACATTTCTATCCTTCCAAGTACTATACTATTAGAGAATACAATGACTAGTTATATCCTTTTATTGAAGGAAAACAAATTAGCTACCAAAATCAAATCAATCTTGAAGTGACAGCATATTTCTATTCAAAGTAAGACGCTGAAGGAGAAACAGCAGAGTCCTAACCTAAATCTGCTAACTTGATAGAGTTTACACCTCTTGTGACAGACAGTAAATATACCTCACAATAAAAATAGTTTGAGAAAATGTACCTCACAGTAAAAATAGGTAATTTTTTTAATAGGTAACATTTTTTGAGCATTATGGTTTAGGCTCTTCTTTTATATGTATTTAATTTTTTCAGATACTTGATGAGGTTGATTCTGTATGTATGCACATCTTGTAGAGGAAAACAGACCCGACAGGCTAAGTAAATTCCTTAAAGCATCAGATCAGATATTTGCTGGATATTCTGTTGCTTATAAAGACTTACTGAGTTAGATACCTCAAATGGGCATTTTTTTTAATGTAACCAGTTGTTTACCAACTCTCATGGGTAAACATGGAACCTGGAACACAGGCATGTTAATGTTAACCTTAATCCCAGATTTCATTTATATGTCTAATAGTACTGATTCTATATCTTAACTATATCTCTATTATAGAATTCTAGTTTATGATTCATTTTCATTCTTACTTGCATTATTAAATACTATAATTTTTGATAACTGGCCCATAAATACAGTTTCATGTTTCAATTTATAAACTTCAAGTAAATGATCACCACAGGGTATTTTTTATTTCTACATTTTCTCCTGATCTTTTGATACAGACTACCTTCTGTTCTTGTAGTAAAATACTGCATTATGATGTCTTTCCTGTGGAGTGACTGACTAGATGACAATACCGTATTTTCTTTATATCTCTTAGAAATACATTGTTTATTCAGTGATTCTTGAGTTTGAGAAAATTCAACAAGGATATTCAAAGAATTATCAGGGAGTGTTTATCAAATCAGCTGTATCAGTAGATCAGAGTGCTTTTTCTTGTGTTCATCTTCTGATTCTTTTAAAAATTGTAAGACTCTTTGCTGTTAGGAACACAAAATTAAGAACTGGGAATTTCCAGCTTTGTTCAGTGAAAGCTAATAAAAAGACAACAAATAAAGATGTTTTTACTTTTTTGTAAGATGCTGCAATACTTGGCAACATAGTAGGAAAGTCAATGGTGATGCAATAAGAGATGTTTATTTTCATATTGCATCACCCTTTAGGGTATAAAGGTTGACAAACTTTTATTGTGAAAAGACCAGAGAATAAATATTTCAAGTTTTATATGCTGTTTGGTCTCTGTTTCAACTACTAAATTCCGCCTTTGTTAGTGTGAAGGCAGCCACAAACAGTATGTAATGAATGTCATTATGTTCCAGTAAAATATATGTCTATAAGCAGGAGGTGGGCTAGTTTGCCAGACCTCTGCTCTTTAGGATGCTTGGAAATAATTATTGGGTAATGGTAAAATATTTCTGAGGATGATGAAAATATACTGTTTCAAGTCATAGGAAAAAAGAAGATTCACAAAAATTCTGCAACACATCATAGATTTATAGAAAGATAAAATATGCTTATGAAATCTCTAAGAAACAAACAGTAATCCTTGCAAATAGTAATAACTGGTCAAAAAATAAACTAAAAACTACAGTTGAATTCAGTGAAACCTCACGGAAATACTGAAGATTGATTTATTTGGGGGGAAAATCATTATGAAGGCACTTTTCCACTTACATTCTTTTTGATAAAATGATATTTTTGGTTGGTCTTAATGGAAGAGCTTTGATATTCAAGATATACATTCCTAAAATCAGTGTTACTTAAAGTTAATACAATAAAAACAACAGGATTATGGGAAAGCAGGGTTAGGGCTGTTATACTCACATACTTCTTCAGAGACACATAAAGAAACCAATTAAAATGTAGTACCTTTTTTTACATGCCCAACAATTAAGAAATACATAAATTCTGCAATAACTATGTACTTAAACACTGGACGTTTCTGTGTAAAAGTGGTCATCGGAAGAGTTGTAAATATTGTGAAATGGTAGAAGGGGAGGGTATCTGAAATCAGGATGGGTTCAGAAGTAGATGTGGGTGGGTGAGTATGGCATGTAACACTAGGTGACTGATAACTATTAGGTAGATATTGAGGTGTGTTTTCTATATTTCCACGTACCTCAGTTTTCTGGAGAAGCTACTTTTTCTTGCAGACATAGTGTGAATAAGCAAATGTGAATTTGGTTTATACTCAAATTGGCTTTTAATTTTATGTTCTAGTGCATAAATTTTTGTTTTCAAGATAGTGTTGTAAAACACAGAAGTTTGTGAAAATAGCTTATTATTCTATCTTGAAAAATGTTAACAGAACCCTTTTGAGAATTTCTTGAGAGCAAAGGTTTTGCGTCTCACATATAAAATATGTATTACATTATTTTAGATTATAGTATTAAAAATACTTAAAAATTAAAATATTTATACTGACATGGCCTGGGCTTTAACTGGCAGTTTAGTAGATTTTACTTCATTTCTATCATTTCATGAAATAATTTAAATGTTTTTAAACTCTCAGGATCAAGAACAAGTACTCAATGATACTGTAGATGGTAAGGAAATCTATAATACAATTCGTCGTAAACCAAAGGATGCCTTTTATAAAAATATTGTTAAAAAAGGTTATCTTTTAAAAAAGGGTAAGTATTAATAAACATTTAAGATTAAACATTTGATTCAGTATTTTTTTTAAAGATTTATTTATTCATACAGAGCTGGGGTACAAGCCAGAGGTGCAGGGGCGGTGAAAGGATTCACCAGAGACAGAGTGGGGAGCAGAACAGGCAGATCGACGACGTACACTGCTGAGGGGAGCAGCGGGCGGGTCAGGAGAAGTCTGCCTCACTTTGTGGATCTCATCTGGGGCAGGGATCGAACTCATGCTGAAGTGGCTTTAGCTTCTTAGTGCTGTGCTTTAACCCGCTGCACCACCAGGGAGGGCCTCAATTTAGTATTTTAACATTTAATTGCAAGCATTGTAAATATGGGGATAAAACTTAGATAATTCATTTAATAAATTTTACAAGAATTACTAGTAATTGACGCTTGGTTTGAAATTTTAGCTAAGCAACCTATGAAGTCTAGATTCTAGATATATTAAATCCATATTTACAAGGAGAGCTTTTTAAAAGATGTATATACGTCCAAGTATGTCTTTAGCTCCTGAAATTGGCTCCAGTGCAAGATACTTGATTCTTTGCCGCCTTTCCATCCTTTATTTTTAATTTTCTCTATTTCTTTTTTCAAAAGAAATTTAAGTTACTTGTCCCATTCATGATATTGATGTTTTTATTTTAAAGATTTATCTCAGCTTGACATTAAAAATTTTAAAAAGTCAGGGGCTGGAGGTGGTCAGTGGAAGAATTTTTTTCTTACGAGTAGAAAGCAATTACTCAAACAAGAATTTTCAAGATTTAATCATAATGAGCTCTCCAGAGATTAAGTTAGGATGCCTTTCCTTGTCATTTACTCCACAATTCATTTTAGCAAGCTATATAATAAAAATCCTTTTCTGCAGATAAATTTTATATTTGTCATTTTACAAGAATTGCTAATTACTAAGGTTTGGGATAAAAATTGAAATATATTTTTTTTTATTTTCACCGTTGACTTTTATGACTTTACTATATATAGTCTCACAGTTCATTAATTTGCTAATGAAAAAACACTTTTCTTTAAACAGGCAAAGGAAAACGATGGAAAAATTTATATTTTATCTTGGAGGGCAGTGATGCTCAACTTATTTATTTTGAAAGTGAAAAGCGAGCTACAAAACCAAAAGGATTAATAGATCTCAGTGTATGTTCTGTGTATGTTGTTCATGATAGTCTTTTTGGCAGGTAAGAAATTTGATTCCTATTCGTTTTGGAATTGTTTATTATAAAATATTATAGTTCAGATCATTTCTAAGTATAGCAAACCAATTTCAGAG
Source organism: Condylura cristata (assembly GCF_000260355.1). NCBI lineage: Eukaryota > Metazoa > Chordata > Mammalia > Eulipotyphla > Talpidae > Condylura > Condylura cristata. The sequence goes on along the minus strand of NW_004567108.1, from coordinate 29,045,839 downwards.
CCATAAGATCTTTGAAAATTGTCCAATTTATTTCTGTGATAATTTTTATCTTTTACTTAGTACTTTATTTTACCCTTCATGAAGGCTCTACTCCACTGTATTACGGAGAAATCTTTGGAATGGTGTTTCCTGTAGTGCTCTTTATGTATCCTCCCTGTCCCCACTCCTGATTTTTTGAGTGACTTTGACTCTTCTCATCTTTCTTTTTTTTTTTTCCCTTCACATTTTTTGCTAAATTAGTGCGTCTGTTACTACTAGGTACACTTAATTGTACTATTAAGTTGAGGGGCATGTGCCTAAGGACTATAACATAAATAAATAGTTGTAATATAAAAACAATTGTTTAAGTAGGCAAGAGGAAAGGATTTAAGATTTGAAACTTAAAGATTATTTCTGTGTGTATAGCAAAAATTTTTTAAATGAGATGCAAATGTGTAAGCTTGACCTAGATCCTGAACACAAGACAAGTCCAGTTCTTAGTAATCTAGTTTTTTTGCTTAAGAACTGTGGTTTTTACTTTTCACCGTCCTTATTGTCATTAATCCATTCCAGAATCTTTTTTTTGCAACCTTTATTACCCATTGTTAAGATTAATAAAACACAAATTTTTTTAAAATAATATGTTTATCATTTTGTGTATTTTTCTATCTCAGTTGTACACCTCGTGGACTTCCATCACCATAGTCCAGTGCATTTCCCCCCCCCCCCCACTGTTTTTGATCCCATTCCCCAATATTCCCCCATAAAATGTCTGGTATACAGCTGTTCATTATTATTATTATTTTCTCGCCTGGTCCATTATACTCCTGCTATGAATGAAACCATCCAGAATTTTTCCTTTTCTTTCTGGCTTATTTCACTAAGCATGATCTTTTTTGGCTCCATCCATAAAACATAAATTTTTAACATCTCATTTTCCTGTTGCTAAGTGGCATTAGGCAAAACAAATTTTATCTTACTAAAGTTTTGTAAACATCTTATAGTGTTAAAGGGCAGCCTCAGTGTGAAGTGGGTTGGTCTAACTGTGGGTCCTTCACACTTAAAAGGGACTTAGAGTGAGATTCAACTGTAGGTACACACACAAAAAAAAGGATAATAAAGGATTTATTAACAAAGAAAATGAAATGAAGTAATGAATAACTCAGAGAGAGAGATAAATTGGTGAATGCATCCTACCAGTTCTGCTGTTCTGGAATCTGAAGAGCATGCTAAACGCCTGCAAAAAACCAGAGAGCCCCCCCCCCCCCCCCCCCCACACACAAGGCCCACATGTACGGTTATATACCAAACCTTGCTGTTACTGTTTACTCAGTGACATGGGATTTGTAGTCCTTGGTGTCTGGGATCGCTTTGGTCTGGAGTGGGGGTGGGGTCCATAAAACCTGTTTGTGGAGTTTGTTCAGGACAGTTCTTTCCCCCAGTCAGGACATGCTTTCTCCCAAGAGTAGTGTATATACAACCATGTTGTTTCTTCTTTTTCCAATTTGTGTTTAAGATACACATTAGTACTATGTTTAAGTTGTTTTAAAAAAATAATCAAGTAGGTTTGGGGAAAGCTTAACTGAATGGGAAGCTTTCCTTACAACAGTGCTTTTGGTACCTTAATTGGTGTTCATACTCTGAATCACTAAAAGTGAAAATAATATGAAGAATTTCATGACTTTATTTGACCTTGATATACCCTTTTCCTCCACTCTAAACATTTTCTTGATGTCTCATTGAAAAACAAAAAATTGGGTAAGAGGATATCTAGATCTTTTTTTTTTCTCCCTTAAAATTGGAGCACATTTCTGTCTTTTCATTATTCTGCTCTGCCTTCCTTTTTGTGTGCTGAATTTTTCCTTACAAACCAACTCCTTTCTGATAGCAGTGCAGCAGATACATCCAGAGAAAGAAGTGAACATTCCTTCCTGTGATTATTAAAGATCTTGAGAGTGCATTATTAAATCACCTCTGAATTAGTCTCTAGTCTTTGGTTACCTGAAGTGTAGAAAAGGAAAGGGATAACCTTAACAAAGTGAGGTGAAAGGGGTACCTCGCCCTGCTGGTAGTAATGATCTCGCCCATAGTTGTTGTTCTCTGTGGGAGAGTGTAACAGTGTTGGAAGATAACCATACTATTCACTACTAAGTGTAGATGATTAGTGCTATGAACAGTTAGTTGCAAGTGGGAATTGATTTGGGGGATAAGCTTATTTAAAACAATTAATGTGGAAAAAAATAAAGGTTTTTAAACTGAGTATTGGGACAGTGGGTATAAATTCTTTTAGAGCAAAATTTCCCAACCTGTATGCTATGAATAACTTAGAGGTGTTCCTTGAGAAACTGGAGGTCATTGTAATAAAAACACTAACACATGTTTTACATAAAACACTTGAAAAGTTCTGATTCCCTCTATAAATTTTTCTAATAAAAATACATAATATTGTGGTGAAATAATTAGTGCATAACACCGTAGACAGAAAGCTAGTGACTACATTATTTTCCTGACTTGTAAAATCAGTTACTCTGATACTACTTTTCAGTTTTTCATTGATACTCTATAAAGATACTATTTTTGTGTTCATGTGTAAAATAGTGATTAAAAAGTGGAAAGTTGATTAATTTTGTGAGATTAAAAGTAGCATTAATGAAAAAATTCAACCCAGAAATGAGAAATTTAGTAAGAAACACATTTAAATAAATCTCTTCCTCAACCAAAATATTTTATTGGCATAAAGTTTATTGAATAACTGGTGTCAAGCACATTGTGCTGACACCATACCACTAAGGAACTGAAGACTCCAAATAAAAGTTTCTTTTCTCTTTTCCTGCTCATCTCCTTGCACAAATTTGTTTTTATAAATCCATAGTATCTGGTTATTCTTGGGAAGCTTGTTAGGAGATCATGCAGTTAATACTTTAATGCAGAATGCTTCACACAGAGTTAGAGAGATGCTTGTTTTATCCCTCATAGAAATTGCTAACTCTGCTTGAGGCTAAAAGGCAAAAGAAGCAGGAGAGTACAAATAGTATTTGTCTGTGTTCAGATGCTCCTAGTAAATGGTCAGTAAGATCCAGAGATTGCATTTTCACTGCAGACTTAATCTACAGACATTAGCTAAGTAAATTATCAGTTATTTAAAGTACCAAAAGACATTAAGGAAAAATAATTCAAATAAGTAAATAAATCCTTTGAAATACAGATGATAATATCTAGGATATATTTAAGTTTTTGATGGTGAAAGATCAAGATCACGAATCCTTTTATGTTGATGAGACTTCAATACTAGGAATATTTTTAAAGGTTCTATATCAAGTATTCTTGAAAATAAGAAATGAGATGCTCTTCCTATGTAAAAGCTTGTTTCTAGAGCTGAATTCTTCATTAAATAATAAAAAATAGAGATTCTCATAAAATCCAGGCTGCTTTAGCTCCATATATATATTTTTTATGGGAGGATATGAGGTAAGAATATCACTGTGCTGTTTTTTGATACCAGAGTATATAAGCTGTCCCAAAGAGGAGCTTTGTGAAATTTATGATTTATAGAGAGAACTTTTTAATGATTTGTGCTTTGCAGGCTTATTGAAGAATGGGTGAATTTCCTCAAAACTAGAAGTACAATAGAAGGTATTAATCTGTTCTGACAGTTTATGAATTAAAGGCAGAAATTTAACTTTGGAGAGCAAAGTTATATATAATTCAGTAATACTTAGTGTAAACAATTAGTTTTCCCATTATTTTGAAATACTTTACCTGAGTATGTGCAATTGGATTGAAAAACTGTTTGCACTCTTGGAAAGGTGAATATTGTTCTTGCAATTATAAAAAGAACTGCTAAAGTTAAAGATCAGATCTTTGAACTACAATTTAAAGAGCTGAATTATTCCTATTCTGGTTACTAAGTAGTATGAGAGCAGTTTCTGTCAGGTACTGAAAAGGCATTAAATTACTTTAATATTTGCTACAATATTAAAGGTTGCTTCTTGGGCAGAGGTTCTTGTTTTAAGAATTTGAAGACATTTTTTAAAGTCTTGATTATGAATTGTATTGGATGATAATAAAGTCTAAACCTGATAGGCATGAAAGAGTTATATTCATGAGAACTAAGCACATGTCTCAGATTTTGAAACTGATTTTTTGTAGGTATGCTGGTTTATAATCAATTGTAGATGTGTGCCTTGGTGTGAAATAGTAGGGACTAAGGAAAACTCAAAAAAAACATTCAGATCATGAACTGAATGATACAATTTGATATCAAATTATTTGCCAAAATATTAGTAACATAAAATGAAGAAATTGTAGATGTCACTTTATCAAACATATGGCAGGAATTGAACATCTCTTGCTTGTGTAAGTAATAATAACCAGTGTATTGACATTTAATACTAAGATGGAGACCAGCGTGCTAGTAATGGCCCGCTCCACTGTGTGGGGTGCATGCTCAGTCCGCGTGAAGGAATGTTAGGCAGCACTGCTCATCTGGCTGCTGCCTGCACCACCACGTTACTTGCATATCCATGCTGTTACCAGTTTTTCTGTCGGCATTACTACTAGTCACTAAAAATTCTATTTCTTGATATTAAACTTCTGACTTTTAACATGCTTTACTTTAAATAAAAACCATTTCATAAAAACAGGTTAAAAATATTTCAGATATAGTTATTGTGAATATAATTGTAGTCATTTTTATAACTTTCTCTTTTCATAGACTGAATTCTTTAATGTGGCATTTTGGCTTTATTTTTATTTAGGAATGATGTTTTTGCTGGGTGTTAAATATTAGGTGGGTAGTTGTTTTCTTTAGGACTTTAAGCACTGTTTTCTGCCTTCCAATATTTTCTAATTATTTTACTTTTAAAGATAGTTTTTTTTTTTTTAAAAAAAAAACAATCTGCTGCAAACTTTTTCTAAATTTATCCTAATGTTTGTGGAGCTTCAATTTGAGACCTCACTTTTTGTTGGTATTTTTTGGTATTTCATGGTTAGGAGGTCATGGTGTTCTGCACATTTGCTTTCATCTTTTGTAATAATTTTATAATTTATACATTTCATAGTGTTGTCTATTTTATATTTTTCTGGGGTTTTCATTATTTTTTTCCTCTATGGCTCAGATTAGTTTTTTTTTTTTTCTGATTTGTCTTTCATTTCACTTACCTACTCTTGCAGTTAAATATTTTGTTTTGAAGTCTTTACTACTTTTTCCAATTTAGAATTACATTTGATTCATTTATTGATATACTTGCCAGGCAACATTCTTTATTATTTGTTAAACATTTTAATTACAGCAATTTTAATCAAGCTTCAGCATCTGCATTATATGTAGGTCTTTATCTCTTTTTTTTCCCCCATCTTTTGGCTTTCATTTATCCTATTCCTGTTACATGTACAGTAAAGTTTGATATTATATTTGAAAATCTGTAAAAGCTTTGGATAACGTTACTGCCTTTGGAAAGGATTGTTCTTTCTAAGATTAGTGGTAGTTTATTTTTATTCCTTAGGGAGCTTGTGGAAGTATTTGGTCAAGATTACTTTTTTAATTTCTACTTGGTTCTTATTCTGAAGGCATGGCCATTTAGAAGGCTTACCTGAAAACCACTTCTTTAAAAGACCTTGATTTTTTAATTCCACCACTGTGTAGTGTTAAATGTTTGCTGTTTATAAACTCTTAGTTGCTACTCTCTGTTTAGCATTTTTTGCCCTACACAGTTATGAAATGGCAGATACCTTGAAAGGCAAACATACTGAAAGGAAAATCTGTGGGGAATGGCAGACTCATCTCAATATGCTCTTGACCTCTCGTCTTTGTTGCCTTGGTTGTTTTCCAGTGACCTCAAACAGTCTTGTTTGTCTACATTATACCCAGATGGAAGATTAGTCAAAAACAAGCCACTTCAGAAAAAATTTCATTTTATATTTTTTATAATTTTATGTTCTTCCTTGAGCATGAAAATACTTTTTAAAAAAAAATATTTAATAAATGTAATGCTTGTAAATGCAAAGCTTGACCTAACACAAAAGTAGAAGGTACAATCTTTGGCTAAAACAAAAACAACAATCATTGAGTTCTAAAACATGACAGCCTTACTAAGCGTTTTAGAAACCTATAATCATCGGGAAAATTAAAATTACATGCAGTCTACTGATGAGATAAACACTAAAAGCATTTTTTAATTAAAATTTTTTTCTAGTGCATGTAATTTATATATCATCGTGGAACAATAAGTTCAGTAACATTTGTTTTAAGACATGCTTAGATAGGCTGTATGCAATACTATCACTTCTACTTAAATTTGTTCCTTTCTATTTTTAGTGACTTAACGTCAACTTAACACTGTAGTTAAAATTTCACACTGAAAAATACATAAAATTTCAGTAATACAAAAAGAGTTTAAAATATATGGCACTAGTACAATGAAGTATTACATATACATACATACTCATATCTAGATTAAGGGTTATACTAATTTTATATAAATTGTATATTGCTTTAAAAAATGGTATAAAGTTTTTTGTTTTTTTTTTTAACTTTCTGATAAACTTTATCTTAAAGGCCAAACTGTTTTCAGATAGTAGTTCAGCACTTTAGCGAAGAACATTACATCTTCTACTTTGCGGGAGAAACTCCAGAACAAGCAGAAGTAAGTTAATAATTTCCTAAACTACTGTAAACTTTTAATTAGCCCATGTTTTCTTTAACTGAAGAAAACTAACTTGCATTTAAGATAAAGTGGCAAAAAAGATGCCTGATATCTAATCATTTTAAGAAATGAGAAATTTCATGTGTAAAACTTTTTTGAAAAAAAATGCAGAGAAACAGTGAAGGGTTCTTAGGAATGAAAATTTGATTTTAAATTGACCTTTAAAATACTATAGATTTTGGATCCATCTAAAAACGATCAATTAAAATCCTCTTAGCAGAAAGATTATAGATATTCTAAGAACATTTGAAAGGTAATCCACCTAGTTTTGCTGATAAGCTTTATTATTTTTCACTGTTAGAGCTCCATGTCTATCTAACTAAAATAGTTCAGTCATCAAAAGGAGAACTATTTCAAGAAATTTCTGTTTTAAGTCTGACATGTCTATTTTTAACACTAGCTATTGAGCCACATGCAATACTTTTTCTTAATTTTTTAAGTAATGCTGTGAAGAAATATTTTAAAAATATTTGTTTTTCTTTTAAAAATAGTATTTCCAGTGTGGTTAGTGATAACTTTTAGAAGTACAGCAGCTGAAGTTGGTTAAGACATCAAAGAAAGTGACTCTGTTGGAAATAGAAGATAATTTGTTAACAGAGCAGATACTCTTAAAACCATTGATGTTGGCATGGGCCTCTCACTCATAAGTTACAAAAGTATCCTAGACTGTAGAACAAACTTGATGAATAAGCCATTATGCGTTATGACTCATACTTGAATGTCATGTTTTAAATCTGTGCAAAATATTTCAGTTAAATACTCAATATATAATACTCATAAGCTTTGTGGATATGTATCCCTAGTATTTAGATGCAAAAACTAGGACTCAAAAGATTTGGTAACTTGTACATTTTTTTAAAACCTGAGTTAGGACATTACAATCTTCTAGTTATTTTACCATGTTCCCTTTTTCTAAATAGAGATGTGTTACTTATCTTGACTTTGTAGTATGTTTAGTGTACTTCACTTAGTTATGTAAATAGATCTTTTTTACTGTATTTGTATATATACTCTTACTGTGTTCTGTATTTCAGTATGTCCCTTAAGGTTAAAAAAAATACCACTAGTGTTTCCAGCTTCTATTAATTTGGTGTCTGTGGGTCTCCAATTACTTGTTTCTAAAAATGGTACTGATTGATTGTTCTTAATTTATTCTAAAGACATCTTTAAACATTGACAGCGTCCAGATTCATTGACTTAGTCAGTGACCTAAAGACACAACTGAGTAAAGCAATAGTACAGAGCCTTCTGGAAATGTGTAAGCCAAAGAAAATATTTAGGTTTTTGATAAAATTGTTACCTTCTTTTTCAAGAGCACTAGCTAGACATTTAAATATTTAATATGAATATTAGGCTGAAATAGTTTTTAATCTGATGTTATATTTCAAAGACTTAAGTATCGCAGTTCCTGTTAACCATTTCTGACTATATTATTGTCTAAGTTAAAGTATAGAATGCTTGCTATCAAATCCTTCATTACATTATCAGTTGGTTTTATAATCAGCCCTCCTTTTACAAAATGTGTTGTTGAATTCTTCCTACGGTACCTCAAGTGTCATTGCTGACATACATAAATTTCATTTTTGACTATTTCAAGGCCACCTATTGGACACTTAGCATTAATTTAGAGGTTCTATAGAGACTGAATTTTATATAGAATTATTATAGTTGTTGATTTTTCTTACTGGGGCATAGATACATTAAAAGTAGAGCATACTTGAGTATAAAACCTGTCTAGAGAAGGAAAGAAGTGTTGAATTTCAACATAAGAAAATGATGATCAGAAACTTATTGTTGTTTCATGTATTTCTTTGAAATAATTTTGTAGGATTGGATGAAAGGTCTACAGGCATTTTGCAATTTGCGGAAAAGTAGTCCAGGGACATCTAATAAACGCCTGCGTCAGGTAAAACTTAATTTTCTTTGATTTGTTGTGTTTTAGTCTATCACTTTACTCTTTATTTTTATTTCTATTGCAACTGTTTGGGCATGTTTCAAGCACTTTAGCACTCTTAAGAGAGGGTATTCTTTTCAGGCATTGTGAAGCCATGATCCCACTTAATGTAGCAAGAGAAAGTACTTCTTTGTGAAGAGTTTTCTTTTTTAATAACGTCCTGCGTACTTAGTCCATAATGCCATCTTTTGAGTATGTCAAAAAAAATTTGCCAATAAAATTAACAATACAAAACTGACAGCAACAAAAACAATTATGTTAGGTACTTCATTGGTTTTCTTCAAAAACTATTGTGGCTTATTTCAAAATAGAATTAAAGGTACTTATTGAAAAGATCATATGACTTAAAGAACTAATCCTACTATACTTTTAGGTTTTCATTTGGTTGCTTTTGAAATCCTTTGCATAATTGTCCTTAGGTAATAATCTTATTTGAAATTCAGATGTCCTACATGTTAATTTATGGAGAGTTAAGTTAGGTTGGGTTTCTTTGTTTATTGCTATGTAAGGTGAAAACTTAATACCCTCTATTTCTTTGAATTTTCCTTTTAGTTATCTCTAAGATATTTGAAAAATATTGGGTAATTTTCACATTTTTAGAGTTCAAGGAAAAGTTTGTGAAATATCTACTGACAAACTGTACTCTTGTTTTATTTGTGAGAATTTTGAGTTAAGCTTTTTCAATTTAACATACTGATTTTTTTGAAGGTACATAAACACTTAAATGTGTAGATGAAAAGAAGTAAGTTTCCTTATAACCAAAAACTGGCTTTTCCCCCAAGAATATTTAATTACATGTAGTCTCAACATATTCTAATTTTTTGTAAGCTGTAGAAAGTCAGATTGAATTTTTGCAGTTGTGTCTTGTGTAAAACTGAGCTTGAAGTTACCACTTGTAGATACAGTGTGATATATAATCGCAGCTAACATCTCTTGTACCTTTTCTATGTATCATATAATCTGTGGTGTACTTTACACACATTATTCCTAATTACATATATATTCTCTTGTAATTAACATCTGAGGAAGGTGAGGTTCAGAGACGCTGACTTTACTGTGGTAAAGTCCTAGGTGGTGAGTGAAAGAAGAGAACCTGATAATAGAAGGTAGATGGTCTGAACTGGGCGTCAAAATTGACAAATAATTTGTTTTGAATCTATCTTCTTTTCTATAACATTTCTATTGAATAAGTTTTTGAAAAGTAATTTCTAGCTGCTTTCTAACTGTAGAAAATAAAATCTTACAGTGAACACTATGTAACACATGGGCTTTTGAACAGGTACTGACAGTATTCTTAAATTAGTAAGGAATCCTTCTCAACTGTTCTCTGAACCATTGGTTTATGATATATTTCATTGTTTCTGCAAGAGTATAAAAGGAATAACTTGTAAACAAAATTGCATTTTTTTAAGTAAGAATTATTTTATATACTTGAATGTTGTATTTTATGTGTCACATAAAAGGGAAATATAACTGACTGCTGTGTTTTTGAAAAAAGCAGAAAAATAAATCACTACTTAGTATTTTTATTTTATAGTACCTTTGTAGCTGAATTATTCTTGAAATCTGGGGTAACAGTTTTTGTGTTTCCTTTCTGTTCTCTATTTTTAGGTTAGCAGTCTTGTTTTACATATTGAAGAAGCTCATAAACTCCCAGTAAAGCATTTTACTAACCCATATTGTAACATCTACCTGAATAGTGTCCAGGTAGCAAAAACTCATGCAAGGGAAGGTCAAAACCCTGTGTGGTCAGAGGAGTTTGTCTTTGAGTAAGTCTTACCTTTGTGTTACATTAAATCATTTTCTTTTAATTTTTTTTAAGCTTCTATGTTTAAGCTATCAGAATAAATTACCAAGTCCAAGCATTTTAAATAGTACATATATATGTTTACACTATTTATTCACCTTTGTTAATAAATGCTATGTCCTTGGTTTGTTACATAGTTAAATGATGTGAAATAGCACTACTGACAAATCAAAAACACAGTGTTTATAAAGGTGTCCGGGATTTATTTTGGGTCATTAAAGATGATCGGTAAAGTGTTACTTGCTTCTCTGTATTCCTGAATACCACATAATAAAAATGTTTTGTTTCTAGTTTTAAATTTAGCACATTCAAGATGTTTAATAGCAGAAATAGTTTGATAATTAGAAATGAAGGTATTAGTTTGATGTGAGGAAATTTTGTTAATTCCTTTTCTCCTTGCTCTTTCAGTGATCTTCCTCCTGACATCAACAGATTTGAAATAACTCTTAGTAATAAAACAAAGAAAAGCAAAGATCCTGATATCTGTAAGTTGATAAATTTCTTCTTGATAAAAAGCATGTCTTGTATGTTTAAAATTCATACTAAAATGTAGTTAAAATGGAAATGAAAAAATATGGAAATATAAATAGCATAATTTTGAGACTTTTTTTGTACTTTTAAAATTGCTGTTGATAATAATTGAAATAGAAAAAAAAAAGACCCATAATTGCTAAATACACTGTATAAACTTAAGCACTTAAGATTAAATTATATATGGATTTGCTCTTCCTTTCCCAAAGCATGAGAAGAACAAGAAAATGTAAGAGTTGTCATCTTTCTGTGGTATTTCCCCTACTCCTTTTTTTCTACTTTATAGATTTTTTTTCTACTTCCCTTTGCCTTTAGGTAAAGAAGGGGACACTATTAATTTTTTTTCTTTAATTTAGAATATGCTTGTCATTTAACAGTAAATAAGCCCTCCCAATTTTTCTTAACAGCTCACCTTTCCCAGCCTGTTAAAAAAAATGTGGCAGTAAGATTTAGATTTAAACAGTCAGGCTAGGGAAAGAAGTGATTTAACAGGTAGATCAAAACCTGGATATTTTCCTATAAAGTGTTTATTCTATAATTTCTACTACTTAAGTGCTTAACACTTTTTAGTAGTTCCCTCATTACTTTTAAGAAAATCCAAATCCATAGTAATGACACAGAAATGCCCTTCCCTAATGACTCTTGCCCCACTTGTCCTCATTGTAGGATCATTTTGAGATCTTCCTCTTTACCCAAACTAGCTTTCTTACATATTTTAAATTTTAAAAGCACCCAGCATATACTCTTTTTGGTCTTACTGTCTCTGTATCTTTCTAGTTAGCTCTACCTACAGATCCTGTTAGAAGTCAGCTTAAGGGCTACATGTTTGGAATGGACTTTCAACCTCCACAGGCTGAGTTAGATCCTATTTCTGTGTTCCATTAGCAGTTAACTACTGTTACAGCTTATAACATATCATCACTGATTTCTTACCTTGGCTAAACTGTCAGCCTCTATACAAGTCAGAAGCCATACCTTAATCCTGTCTACCCCCATACACATTCACTAAATGAAGTAAGTATTGATTTTGTGGTATCACCAAAAACTTACACTCAACACTATACTGAAGATGGATGTTGGGAAAATTTGCTTGTGTGACTAATTATAGCATCATCTTTAGCCGGTAATCATTTGATGTTTTTCTATCACAGTATTTATGCGCTGCCAGTTGAGCCGGTTACAGAAAGGGCATGCCACAGATGAATGGTTTCTGCTCAGCTCCCATATACCATTAAAAGGTATTGAACCAGGATCTCTGCGTGTTCGAGCACGATATTCTATGGAAAAAATCATGCCAGAAGAAGAGTACAGTGAATTTAAAGAGGTACTAAGTCATTTACCAGTGTAACTACTTTTGATGGCATTAATGAAAATAGTTAATAAAAGATCCATTACACTAAATACAGGTTTTACACAGCTTAGTGGCACCTTCACAGAGAAAGTTGAGAAACTTTGCAACAGTATGAATTTGATCTTAAAAGACTACAAGTATGTAGGCTATAAATTCATTGGTTTTAATAAATACTCAACATAATTCCAGATACAAGAACACATAAGGAATATGTTTCCTGTTACTTTTACTGAAAATGCTACTGCTGTGTACTTTTAACAGTCTTTCTTGATGTGCTTTTTAGCTAATACTGCAAAAGGAGCTTCATGTAGTCTATGCTTTATCACACGTTTGTGGACAAGACCGAACACTACTGGCTAGCATCCTACTGAAGATTTTTCTTCACGAAAAGCTTGAATCCTTGTTGTTATGTACACTAAATGACAGAGAAATAAGCATGGAAGGTATAGTATGGATCATTTAGTGTGGCACCTCTAAAAATTGGGCTAATAACCAGATTTTATTTAGCAAGTGTATGTGGACTCAACTTAGAATGTACAAAAGGTTTAAATCATTTTGTAAATTACTCTGTTTTCCTTCATTAAAAATTGACATTTGGAATGTCAGTTCTGGTTTCTTCAGCCAGCTAACATTGAGGGATCGTTTTCTGTCATGGTAAATTAGTATTAGAAGCCACTATGTATGTATCAGTCACTCATACTGCCTGATTATTAAGAATAATTTGACATACTTACCATGTTCTCTTGCTTATTTTCACTTTTTAATTCATTGTTTAACAAGTTGGATGTAAGCTGCATTTTACTTCTAGCTTCTGTAGATATGTAGTTCCCAGGAAATAAGAACTGGACACAACATTGGAACAGCTTACACATATGTCTGAATAAACCAGTCTAACTAGCACTTTGACTCAAAAACAGTATTTGCTTTTGTGTTTCCCAACGAAGCTACGAAATCTAGAATTATTTTCTCTTTATCACAGAAATGTACAATACGTACATTAAAGAGAAAGTGGCAATACTTGAAATGGTTTTTGGAAGTATTTGTTTAGCATTTTAAGATTATGTTTTAGGTTAATAAACTGATTTATACTATTATATTAGGTCATATTCTTATTTGGAAATTAGCTTATTGTTTTAAAAACATGGATCAGTGAACAGCAAAGGTGAATTCAGGTTTTAGTTTTATCACTAACTTGGCTCTGTACTTGGACAAGTTATATAACCATTTTAAGCCTTCACTTAGAATGATGAGAGTTGTGTTAATGCCTTCTCCTATTTATGATGTATTATATATATAATTTATTATAATAAACACAATACTATTTGCAGATATGCATATTTAAGTGGGTGAGAAATGAATTAAATGAATTTAATTTTCAATTTGGTTCACTTTAGTACAATCCTTTACAGATAGTCTTTTAATATAAATATTTGTGCAGATGAAGCCACTACCCTATTTCGAGCTACAACACTCGCAAGCACTTTGATGGAGCAGTACATGAAAGCCACTGCTACTCAATTTGTTCATCATGCTTTGAAAGACTCTATTTTAAAGATAATGGAAAGCAAGCAGTCTTGTGAGGTAAGAATTAAATGTCTTAATTCTTTCATCAAAGTGCATATTTTATTTTTTAATAATTTGTACCTAAGCTACAATTTTAAGGAAATTATTTTAGCTTTCTAGTATTAGTTATCAGCATTTACTCATTTTCTAACACATTAAGAAAAATGTTTTGCAAAACAGACTGAAAAAGGATATACTTTATTTTTCAGTGAAAAATCTCATTCTATGAGAAAGTCAAAGTACTTTATCATTTTCCCTACTGTACTAAAATAACAGTATATGCTGGAGACTTTCGTTGTCTGCTTAGTGCTCTGTGGCACTTTTTAGCAGTTAGATTTTCCCTTGACAGTTTTGAGAAGAAAGAAAGGTATAGATAATCAAGACTTCCTTTTAGAATTAATTATTCAGATGTTAGTGTTACTAACGTGTTTCATTTATATGCCCGTTCTCTCACCCTTAAGGTAGGACAACTACAGAAAAAAGTTATTAAAAACAGTTTTTAGATCTAATGCAAAATTAATAAGGAACTGATTTTGATAATTTAAATTGGGAACTGTTTAATTTTTTTTTTTAAGATTTATTCATTTATTTATACAGAACTGGGGTACAGGCCAGACACTAGGAGGGTGAGAGATTCACCAGGGATAGAGTGGGGAGCAGAACAGGCAGATCTACGAAGTACACTGCTGAGGGGAGCAGTGGGCGGGTCAGGAGAGGTCTGCCAGGCCGTGTGGATCTCCTCTGGGGCAAGCGGGGATCAAACTCATGCGGAAGTGGCTTAGGCTTCTTAGTGCAGTGCTTTAACCCGCTGCGCCACCAGGGAGGGCCCGGGAACTGTTTAATTTTTAATTCTGCATTAAGTTGTCAGTTTTTACTAATCAACTTAAAGGGAAGAAATGGATGCGTTCAGTGTTGAAAACTAGGCTAACACCATAGTTGGCCTAACTGTAAAGGGTAATACAGTAATGCAAGTCAGTAGCTGGAATGTTGGATCCCAGCTGGGTAATTTGGACTTCTATGGACTAATCTACTCCATTAATTCTGACCAGAGCCCTAATTTCAAGGATGACTGGATGTTTTGAGAGAGGTTCACGAGTATACTTAAGGCATTTGGTATTTTATTAGTTCTTAATTAAGACAATCTCATTCAGAAGCATTTTCATATTAATTTTTCCTTCAAGTAAATAGAACTTACAATAGTATGACAATCTATCTTCCCCATTTAAATACCAGTAGATGTGTGAGAGAATGTAGCTACTAAATCTGGCATTTTGTTTCAGTTGAGAATATATTTAATATAAATACAAGTTATCCACTTTTGTGTGCTTATTAAAGTCTATGGTGAAGTGTGATAAATAGGAGAAAATATTAATATTTATATTCCTGAAACACATGAAATTTATTGAGTATGTTCAGCTATCAGTTAACTAGTAATGGTTATGCTATTAAAAGGCGTTTCATAGAACAAACTACTAAAAATTCCCCTTTGTCCTTCCTCTTGCCTCTAAAATACATATTGAAAACTGGAAAAATAAAGAACCCTGGAAACAAATGTTTACTTAATCTTGATCATTTACCAAGATGCATTTATATTGATTTATTCCTTCTCTTAGTTAAGTCCATCAAAGTTAGAAAAAAATGAAGATGTGAACACTAACTTAGCACACCTATTGAACATACTTTCAGAGCTTGTGGAGAAAATATTCATGGCTTCAGAAATACTTCCACCGTAAGTGGTGAAATTTAATTAACAAATTATCTGCGTTTTGAAAAATTTGTATTTATAAAACATGTATAAGTTTTCCACTGTCCTGATGTTAATTATACTTTGAAAAAGGGTTTTTAATTTACAAGATAAATTATGTTTAAAGAAGGAGTGACTTAAGGGAACCAGAGTGAATGAGCTATTTACATTAAAATAAACCATAATTTTATATAGGCCTTTATGTCTGTTTATATTTAACGTGGAGAATGAATAGAACCTGAAGTCTTCGATTTGGGAAAACCATAAAAATCATGTATCTAGCCTATACTTGAGTATCTTATTCAAAATGTATACCAGATAATTACTTGGATTTACTTATGGCCTCCATTGTTAGTGAACTCACTTATTAAGGCAGAAGTTAGTTTAACTTATGTCAGATTTTGTCCCCATGCCCTGTATTCATTAATTACTTCCTCTGTGTCCTCATTCTGATACTTCTTTCATACTTGCCACTTAATAAAATAATTATGTGGTAAGATATCTTCCAGAGTAAATGTAAATAATTAAGTGAGTTGCTAATTAAAGTTTTCCTTACTCTTTGCTAAATGTGTTTATGCTTTTATGTAGTTAAGTACTTTTGGGGGGAAAGGCCAGTTGCATTAAAATGTGGTATATGTAGTAAATTAAGCTTTGGGACGCAATGAGATAATTACTTGCACTTTACTTTCTATATTGAGATGACTGTTTTATTTTGGCAGGACACTGAGGTATATTTATGGGTGTTTACAGAAATCTGTTCAGCACAAGTGGCCAACAAACACCACCATGAGAACAAGAGTGGTTAGGTAAGGTTCACAACTGTTTTATTACATCACTGTAGAGCTCATGTAGTAATAGCCAAATGTGTACCTGAAAATGTGCAGAATAACAGTATGGAGTACATACAATTCAAAATCTTTTCCCTTTTATGTCAGAGTTCTGCTGAATATTTTCAGAGTGCAGATGGCTCTTAATTTTAACTTTCTGTGTTTTATGGAAGTTACTGAAATATTTAGCTACTTTTTTCATTTATGTTAGTTAACTGGGTTTTTAAAAATCTTTTATAATGATACCAGGTTATCTCCAGTCAGGACCTCTAATTCTGAAGCTATGTTTCAGAGAGCTCATTGTGTAGTAGTGAGTAACTGTGTTGGCATTATACAAAGGAACTTTACTTTTCCAATGAAGATATGGTTGTGTAGAGTTTAAATTGCCTGTGTTTTTTGTTTCCATTGAAGAAGACTGGCAATTTATTACGAAAGCACCAGAGAACATGGCAGTTTAATAATATATTATCTGGAATATATACTTCCAATTATATTATAGCTCTAAAAAAAATACACCACCTGTATCCTATAGTTAGTTCTAAAAATGTGTGCAAATCCTACCCTCAAACTAAATTTTATACAGATATTCTCTTATTAAAGATATGACATAACATTTAAGAGTCAGAGTCTGTATTTCTTAGCTTTAGAGCAGTTGAAAGGAATATAAAAGAATTAAAATATATAATGTTTCAGCAGTTATGTGTGATATTATTTAAATTCCTGTAAACTAAGTTTCAAGTAAGTATAATTGTTTAGCAAGCAGCAGAAAATTCTGCTTTGTGATTTACTTCACACTACATGATGTCATTTATTCCTACAGTTAAGATTCTTATCATTAGTATGCTAGTATGCTTTTAAATATATGTGAATCTTTTTCTTAAATTTAAAATCACCTTTAAAATTTCATAGAAAGATTTGTATACTGAAATTGTTTTATGATTTAATGGTGCCAGATTATATTTCATATTTGAATAAATATTTAATTATCAAATGTTTTTAGCAAAATTTATGCAAGTTTCTTTATAAATTAAAAATAAAGATTTAAAGATGTAATAATTGCATATGATAATTGTAATCAATGCTGTAACAGATTACAAAATTAACAAATTGGTGTATATTTGAAAATAAATTTGAGAAGACAGATAATCCAATCTGAAAGACAATAGAGACGGTCTCTGGAAGACATTTTATCATCAGTTTGGGGAATAATAATTATCTTTTGGAATGACCAAATAGGTCACTTGTCAGTGTGCATTCATTTTAAGAGGAAACGAATTTTCTATATGACAATCTGTACTTTACCAGTAATTCAAAGTGTAGGAATAGTTATGTAAGCTTACAATTTTACTTTGCATTGCATTTTTTCCAGAGTAAGAATAGGTAAAACTATATATATGACAACTGTTGTTAAACCATGTGCTTTTAGAGAATTTTTGTTTTTATTTTATAATTTGAATACCTTTGTTTAACTTTGGAAAGACTGGCTTTCTTTATTGCCATAAAAGCTTTTCAACATTTTATTGTATACATTCTGATCTATCAAATACTTTTTCCTACATACAGTGAATTCCTATCTTTGTATTCTATAGATAAAGAAAAAATTGTTAAAATTGGGTTTATAACAGACTTTTCTGAGCTCTTCTGTTTAAAAGACAAAGAAGTGACAGAACAATAGTTTTAGCATAAAATAGGACTGTATCTGTACAAAGGTTTATTTGTACACCCATGCTATTTCAGAGGTTCTTACTATTAAAAATATACTACTTCTAGAAGTAGCTATGAAATGTACTACTTGACTAGAATAAGAAGCAGCCAAAAAGTAAATGCTATCTGCTATCAATACAACTTAAATCTTCACAAAATAAGTTTAAAATTCCAAGTCTAGGATAAATGAATATGTTTAAGGAATTATATACATTCTTACAGTAACTTAGTTCATCTGAAAGCTATGTTTGGTCTTCCCTTAATAGTTCAGAGTTTATGGTTTTAATATTAAAACTTTGTTTATATTTATTACATTACTAAGATATATATAATTTTGAAAAAAATTTTTCCTTCCATTCTCAGTGGTTTTGTTTTTCTTCGACTTATCTGTCCTGCCATTCTGAATCCACGGATGTTTAATATCATCTCAGGTAATCAGCTTCTGTAAATTTTGAGACTGGAAAAAAAGTATTATAGCATTTAGTAAGGATACTTATTTTTTTTCTTTTAAATCTAATTCTTTTAATTCTCCAATTTTATGACTTGGTATAAAATATTCCAAAGACCCTTCCTTTTCACCCTTTCAATCTAGTGCCTGAACCTCTTATGACATTAGATATATTTTTTCCCCATCCCTACCTTTGTCTCAAATTCTGAATAATAAATTACTTTTTCTAGCTTGCAACGTGGCATTTTCAGTTTGTGAAAAAGCTTTCTGTTACAGTCCATGCAAAAATGTGCCTATAACTGTAAGCTTCATTTGAAGATCAAATTAAAAAGTTACAGCTACAATAATGCTTTGTGAAGATGAAGAAAATGGTCCTTTAGTGGTTTCTTGTTGCTAGTTATATGTTAATCAACCACTTTAAACTCTAATAAACTAGACTTTGTTTGTTACACACAACTATTATGTAATGACTTTTGGATGTTGTAGGATTCTTTCAAAAAAAGGTTGAGTGGGAATGTAATGATGTACTGTTAAAGAAGAAACCTGAATCACTTTTAACTTGAAGCTCAATGTTGTAATTAAAAATACCTTGGAATATTTTAATTTTGTATAACCATGGTGTCTCTCTAAATAACTTCCATTGCTATTTATTAGTCATATTTATGGGTCTGTTAAGTAACAGGGTCTAGAATTCTTTAAGGAAATATGTTTATCTGTATGTTGGCTCTGAACCATTCCTTAGGCATTACTATGTGTAGCTTAGCAGTAAAATACTAAGATAAAAAACATGTAATCTGAAACCAGTCATGAAAATAACCTATAAATTTTACTGTTTATCTTAAATTTTAGGATGTATAATATCTATAATACTTTTTATTTATATCCTGTCATCTGTATTTTACGAGGAACTGTCCCCTAATTATTTCAATATTTTAAATAGTTTATTAAATTGCGGTTTTTTGTTTGTTTTTTTTCTCCTCAGGATAAAGCAAAGGTCTCTCAAACTTTTTTAAGCATTTTGAAGTGAATTACTTAGTCATTGGAGATTGGGAAAAGGGATTGCAAATTCTTAGCCTGATTGTTGAAATTAGCTTTGTGAATTGTCTATGAGTGTGTGAAGTCAGTCTCTTTAGCAGTAAAGTTAAAGCTTTGTGGGTATTTTAAAAGATTATTAGCTAGTTGGAAATTGCTTAGTCTTGTGTAACCCTTTTATAAAACTAGAATGCTGACATACACAGTTTTTTACTCCTTTAACTTATGCTTTTGAATTTTTTTTTGTTCTTTTCAATTATATAGGCCATACATTTTCCAAAAATCATTGCATTCTGAATGGAAGAAAGTTGGTCTTTCTGACAGTAAAGAAACACCTATAGTACTAAATAAAAAGGTTTACCTGAAAGTGCCTTTGGAGTTGGTATGATTAGCTGTGTCCACTTTTCTTACAGATTCCCCATCTCCTATTGCTGCAAGAACACTGATATTAGTGGCTAAGTCTGTGCAGAACTTAGCAAATCTTGTGGAATTTGGAGCTAAGGTAAAATCATTTTGGTACTTTAAAATGGTTTTTAGGTTGAAGCTTTTGACATAAGACTATCAAAAGAGATTAAATTTTCAACAATGAGTATTGTAAGGAAAGTTTATATTTTTGTTGGTATGGTCACATATTTTAAGTTTTGTCCCAATCTTTTTTTTTAAGATTTATTAATTTGTGCATACAGAACTGGGGTACAGGCCAGAGGCTCAGGGGTGGCGAGAGCCTTCACCAGAGACAAAGTGGGGAGCAGAACAGGCAGATGAAGGAAGTACACTGCTGAGGGGAGCAGCGGGCGGGCCAGGAGAGGTCTGCCACGCCATGTGGTCACCTCCGGGGCAGGCGGGAATAGAACTCATGCGGAAGTGGCTTTAGCTTCTCAGTGCTGTGCTTTAACCCGCTGCGCCACCAGGGAGGGCCCGTTTTGTTTCAATTTTATATTTAAATTGTGGAATTTTTTAAACCACCATTTAACCTTTATGGAAAACTGTTATTTCATAATTTCCATTATGCTTACGTTCTTCCACCATTAGGCAGATTTTAAAATGTATCTCTATTTTATTACTTACTTCACAGTAAATATCTAGCACAAGTATAAAACTCAGATGACTTTTTGAAATGTACATAGGTGACAAAAGATAATGACTTAATGTCACCTACTTTTGTTTTATATAACAAGTTTCTTGCCATAGTGAAAATATACAGCTGTCTTCTCATTGATATGGTATACCATTTTTGTAAATGTTATGTATCCTCAGTTTGATGTCTGGAAGGCTTCCAGTTTATCATTATTATATAATGGTGACAAAAGTATTCTTATATATACTTGTCTTACTGTTTCCTTAATGCATTTTGGAGTAAAACTGGTTCAGAATATTTGAAAAAGATGACACCCATAGCCTTGTCAAAACACATCTATTTTTTTTGCCAATCTGATAGGTATATTACTTGTATTTCATTACTCTCAGAGAAACTAAATGATTGACTGTGATCAGTTCTTTGTAAGTTGATGTCCTTACCTGGATCTTACTGAATTTAAGAGAGCTTGCATTAATACTAATACTTTGCTGTTTTACAACACCATATATTTTAAAATAGATTTAAGATTTTAGTATGAAGAGCAACTTAAATGTAAAACTTAAGTTTGAATGCATTTATCAATTATAGTCCTTACCAACATTGTAAGTTCTGCTTCTCTGCTAAAATTTAACATTTGTCTTGGTGCTTGGTAAACAAGTCTCACTAACTTCTATGAATGAATTACATATAAGCAACTAGTGTTTGCTAGGCTGTGCATTCTGATTTGTCTCATCTAGAATTGTCATTCTTTCATTAAAATATATAACTGATAGGGCCCTCCTGGTGGCGCAACGGGTTAGGTAGGACGCAGCACTGCAAGCTGGCCCCGGCCAGTTCAGTGCTAGTTCGATCCCCAGAGGTGATTCACATGGTGCCGCAGACCTCTCCTGACCCACCCACTGCTCCCCTCACCAGTGTACTTCGTCAATCTGCCTGTTCTGCTCCCCACTCTATCTCTGGTGAAGCCTCTTACTGCCCCTGCACCTCTGGCTTGTACCCCAGGTCTTTATGAATAAATAAGTCTTAAAAAAACATAGCTGTTAGCTGGTATTTGAAGTACTGGTATTAGCAGTACTGTCAATGGATGATTAAATTATGGAATACATACTGCTTACGGACATAATTAGGCTTATTAAGAAATCTTGATATATATATGATCTTGTTATAGATCAGTGTTTGGTTTTAATGCATGTAGTAGTAAGCTAATTTTTTTTTTTATTTTTAGGAACCCTATATGGAAGGTGTAAATCCATTCATCAAAAGCAACAAACATCGTATGATCATGTTTTTAGATGAACTTGGAGTATGTTATCTCCTTTAATCTATACTTTGGCAAGATTTTCTATTTAGAGCTAAAAAAAAAAAAAAACCTATTTGTCTACCTTCCCAAGCAATTTTATTTGATTATAGTTTTAACCATTGATTATTACAGTAAATGGTTTGAGGCAAGCATATACTACATTGTGGCTTCTGAGTTCTTGTTTCAATTTTTAGTTTCTGGTTGGTTTTTCATCATCTTTTTAACTGTTCCTTCTTATACCTGTGACATTCTCTGCTGTCCTAATTGTTAAAAAGGTGAATAACCTACCATTCTGATGAGGTTAAATGAGTATAAATGGAGAATAAGTGTTCTTGTGGCTTTTCTTGGACTAAAATACATGGATTTGGTGTTATATGTATTTAATAGTAATACCTATATTCCAAATTATCTAAGGCTTTCATAAATTGGTGATTGTAAGGTTTTTAAAAATGATTTATAAGACTGAATTTCCAGATACTAAATCAGTTTTAACTAAGCATTAGTAATACAGTTCTTGTTATATGGAAGCCAGGGTGGGAACATAAATCTGAATTTACCAAGGTGTGTGACATTAGGGAATGTTAGACTAGGCTGTTGAGGTGTTAAGTGTTCTTCCTTAAGTCATTCAGATTCAGTTAGAAACAGATAGCAAATACTGTTAGCACTAGGGAGAGAGGGGGAGAGGTTTATTCAAAACCACATGTTAAATTTTATTCTGAGGCTTTATTAATGTTAACACAGTACTTTCAGCTTTTCACAGTGACTTAACTCTATGAACCTTATCCCAGATACCATAATTCTCTATTTCCATGTAATAGCAGGTGTTTTAGGCACCCTTAGGTAAAGTGAAGGCTAGGTTGTCATTATACTTTGATAATGGGGCTCCCATTTATGGATGCTGTCTAATTTAGACAACAGTGATAAAATTTTAAGAGAAATTAATACTTGAATGTTAAAAATTCAATGTACTACAAATTATATATTTTTTTTCCAAACAAGACTTAACAATTTGTGTTTCTAAGTGCAATTTTATGATTTTCTTAAAGAATGTACCTGAACTTCCGGACACTACAGAACATTCTAGAACTGATCTGTCCCGTGATTTAGCAGCATTGCATGAAATTTGTGTGGCCCACTCAGATGAACTGCGAACACTCAGCAATGAGCGTGGTGCACAGCAGGTAGGTTTTGCCAACATGCATTCAAAGATGTTAAGTAACATTCCAGCTTAAGACCAAGGTGGTAGTAAATACCTGAATTATGAAGCATTTTATCAGTTTGGGTGAACTTTTAAGAACTTAAGTCATGTTCCAAAAAGATCTCAGACAAGAATGGTCCAGATGCTACTTTTGAGGCTTAATAAATTTTCACCGAAAAAATGGTGGTACTCATACACTTGAATCAGCTAATAGAATAATCTGTATACTGTGAAATACATGCTTATTTGAGAACTTAAGATGTAGAGATGCTGGAGTGTGGCCTTGGAAACTGCCATTTCTAGTAAGCACCTCCTGACCACTGTCATTATCCTGGCTAACCATTTGGGAAGGACCTTGTAGAAGAGATTAAAGGCATTGAGTTTGGTGACTCATTCTGGGCAACTTAATATCCAGGTCACTATGGTTTCCATAATATTAGAAATATGTGCAGACTGTGTGATAAGGCATGGCATGCATGTCTTCTCAGTACACTGGAGCTGCATTTAGTTACAACATGTCCCAGATATTAAATTAAAAATAAGTGGGCCCAGCACAGTTAGAATATCTTCATGATCACAGTAAGAAGTCTGTTGTCTGGCCAAGATGTTCCATCCCAGGTAGATGAGAATATAAGTAAATTTCTGTTCACTTTAGCATGCAAAAATTCTGTCTTGACCAAAAGTTCATGACACTGAATAAGAGAAACTGTTTCATGTGCTGAGTAAATCAGGTTTCGACCTCTCCAATTCTTGACAAACTTTCAATTTTTCCTTGTCTAGCATGTACTGAAAAAGCTGCTGGCTATAACAGAACTACTTCAACAAAAACAAAACCAGTATACAAAAACCAATGATGTCAGGTAGCAGCCTTCGCTCAAGTATTCCGCATGGATTCAGCATGCCCAACATGGTAATCACATCAGTATACTGTCTCCTTTGCTCTTGCCAAAAAATAGCACACCTTTCCACATTCCAGTGATGTGTGAGCTATGCAAAGAAAACCCCAGATTCTGCTGGTGCATTGTGCCAGCAGTTTTGTAAGCTATCTGTGCAGGATATTTGCACTTTTCCATATATGGAATCAATCTTTACCAACCTCTGAGCCTTGGTGTACTGATCACCTTTCACACAACAAATGCTATGACTGTACCTTGAACTCTGAAAATATATTTTCAATACATCCAATTGCCAAAGTTTTCCTGTCTCTTGGAAAAGGAAGTATGAAATCATCTGACAAGAAAATGTATTCTGTTGACAACTAAGTATATAACTGGATTGCAGACTGTTCTTACTGTAACTTCTTCCTGATTAGGACTATGACCGTATGACTGTTCAATGACTTTATTTGTATTTACAGTTTCCAGAGTTTGCCATTATAATAGGAACAATCTTTGCTGTATACTTTTTTAAAATACTGTGCTATTTCTCTTGCTGAAACTGTTCAAAGAAAATATATAGAATGGATCTATTGCTCATCAGCTTTATTTTTTAAACATACCACTTATTTTGTTGGAATTGTCAAAGACTGTATTTAGATCTCAATACTTTTGTTAAATGTTTACACGGTAAATAGTTTGAGTTCAATAAATATTATTGGTCATTGTACTGGTCAGTGCATGTTACCCCACTCAACCATTTTATAGAGTACCAATTTTTTTGATTATACAAATATCAGCCACTTAACCGCTATCCATCTCTGAACTTCTGACTACTTGTTGTATCTGCTGGATATTTAGTTTGTATAGTTTTATTTGCTTCTGTATATGTATTTTTGTGAAGTATTCACAAAGGTTAAGTTAAAATAAAACCAAGGGTTATCTTGTGTAATTGGCTACTTCTCTCTAAATGAGCTAAGAACTTAATCTCTTCATTTTCTTCCTCCTTTTCTAAGGCTCCAGGAGATGAAGCTTAAGGCTATTATGTACTCACTGAGCAACAATTCTCTCTCCCCCCAAGTACAGTAGGAGGAGGAGCCATGGGCTATGTTATATAATAAGATTTTCCCACATAAGGAAAAATGTGGCCTGGATATATATAGTCAAGATACAAATCTTAGGCTGCTTACAGGTAAAGTAGCAAACAACGTTTGCTATTATCTAACACCACATAAATTAGAGTTTAAATAGACACATAATTGGCATTAAACTTTTCTTTCAAAGAGTTAGAGAGACTCTACCAGGTCATCGTCAGTCCATTCTTCCTGAGGAGGAAAGAAAATATGTGTAACATTATACTGAAGCATGATCACTATTGCTTACATTCTTGCCTTCCTTTAGGAAAATTTCTAGTAGTTTTATCTTGAATAACATGACCTGGTCTTACCAGACAATTCCCATGAGGAATAAAAGTTATTTTCTGCCTAATTCATTTATATCTTACTTGCCAGGTAAATTTGTCTTTTAAAACGTAGATCTTTGGAGAGTAAAACTGCGAAAATTGAGCAGGTATGTGTAACCCTGTGCCTTCTGGACAGATTCACCAAGTAACTATAAAGGTTATACAAAAAAAATGAAGACTTGAAAAATCCCACTGTTCTATAACACTTGCACAATACATCTTTTCATATATTTTACTTAAGTAACATTGTATTACAACATGATTTAGATGTATATTAAGGTCACCACAAAAAGTCCAGTTCTTTATGATCCTGTCCTTATGATAGTATCAAAGTTTTACTTAGTTCATCTTAAAATATTTTAACATACAAAAACAACTTAAAATTTGCTTTTAGAAAACATACCTCCTCATGTTTGGATTTCTTTGAGACATAGTCATCATCTTCATAACCTTTTCTCTTCTTCCTGTAGTTAAGCAACCATCAATGTATGTGTGTATGAATATATAGCTATATGTAGATATAAGCAGCATATATTGTAAAATAAATTAGCAATATGAAATATGTCTGAAGAACAAAGCATGCTCAAGTTATGGGTAGGATGACTTACCTTTCAAATTAATCTTTCAAGTACAAGGCATTGCTCATGAACCTAAGAGTATGAACACCTTTTCCCAGTTTCAAAACACTAAAAGCTATGGTAATCACAACCATGGTATTAGCAAAAAATAAAAATTCAATGATCAGAGTAAAGGGGTAAAAAATAAGAATATATAGGAAACCCTTAAGTCTGGCTGTAATACTTTATTCATAAAAGTCCACCTCTTCTTTATAATTGCTGCTTCATACCTGAAACCTCTAAGGCCAGGAGTCAAATTACCAATTAAAAAAAAATTAAAGCTATACTTTTGCATACTTCATAGGTCCTTCATTTATTGCTCCAGCTTTTTTATACATAAGATTCCGTAGCTACTTTCCACTAAATTGCGAAGAGATAAATTTCACAGAAAATAGTTTCACCATTCCTATTATTGTGTTGGATCCCTAACTACTTAAAACAATGTTACAATGTTAGCTTTAAGTAATAGACCAATTTGTAAAGCATAATCTGAACATGGGATATCTACATTCAACCTAGAAATCAGTAACTTAATATTGATATTCCTGAACTCTAAAAGCACATTTTCTACTGAATCACCTTTAACATAAAGGCTTACCACTGAAAGAAAATACACCAATTTTCCTCACTAACAGAAACAAGTGTTGAATGGAACAATATGTATCTGTTCTCAGATGAGATGTCAGACCCAAAAGTAAAAAAGGCCAAGGAAAGATTCAGGGGTTTCCTATGATGGCTGTCCTGTAGAATCCCATGAGGAGCAGAGGGAAGACAAGCCCTCTACAGCCAAAGAACACGACCGTCACAGGTAGGAGCAGAACTAGACCATGAAAGGCAAGCTTATGACCTCAGTTTAAGCCTCGTAGAAATGTGCACCTTTTAAGGGGTAGTCAGTTTTGCCCAGGTGAAAATGATTTAAGGGCCAGTTGGATGGGAAACAATTATTATCTATTCGTGGGTAACAGGGTCAGATATACTTACGTAGTTACATTGAGGGCAAGTTCAGCAGAGTGACATCTCTCCAACTTCTGTTTTAGAATAGCAACTTCCTCAGATCTGGGTGGCTCATACTTTTTAACCAAGTTTCTCATGCCTGTGTACAGAAGAAACAAAAGGATTTTATAAAAAAGATTTATTTATGCATAGAACTGAGGTACAGCTCAGAGGTGACAGGATTCACCAGAGACAAAGTGGGGGGCAAAACAGATCTACTGAAATACCTGCTGAGGGGAGCGGCAAGAGAGGTCTGTGCCATGTGGGTCACCCTCCATGGCTGGGAATCAAACTCAGAAATACCAGAGATGATAGCATGATAGCACTGAGACTTAATTCCTAAGCCACCAGGGAAGCCGTAGGAAAAGAATTTTAACTAGATAACAAAAAGGCGCTGTTGGCCACTAGGAAGCTGAATAATATTTTCTCATTTAACTAGAGAAACAACAATAACAAATACATTCTTAAAATGTGATTAATTCTTACCAGGATTTGCATATATATATTTTTTTTAAATTAAGAGTCCAGTGAACACTATACATCTAACAGTTACAAATACGTGCTGCTTAGACCATATCATGTCTGGCATTAAGAGCAGCAGTTTCTTAAAATCCAGTATTTTCTTCTTTCAAATCCCACTGAGGTCACTCTTGTTCAGTGTTAACCCTTTTTAATAATCCCTGTATGATTGAGTGAATTTTCTCCTTGCCATCAAAGTATCCATAATAATCTACCCTACATACTTCTTGTTTACAAAGGGAACCATTATTACCTAACAAATAATAAAGAGAGGATGCTTAGGGAAAAAAAAACATGCTGATATTTTGCCTTATAACAAAATACAGAACCTACATAAAGAAAACCCTTCTTTAGGCTAAAAGCAAACCACTATTACCAACAGCTTTATAAGTCGCAGAAATATCCTCTAACGGATCTGTTTATATATCATGTAACTACAATTTTAAAAAATACAAATCTTAATATTTATTAGGGAAATGATTACATAGCTGCAAGGCTCATTAGCTAGCTACATCCTCCAAATGGGTGATGGCTGGCTACGGACTTCATAAGCAAGTAAGGCCATGTCTTCAGTTTAATAGATACACCTGTGACTCAGCACCCAATATCAAAAATCTTTGTTTTGAAAAATTATGACTATCTTAAAAGTCTGTATTTTATCAAGAGCTAATACTTCATGGTAAATACATGGAGTACAATAAACAGATTACTAAAGAAATCAGTAATAAAACTCAGCTATAAAAATAAGCTGCGTAGATTGCCTTTAAGACCTCTACCTACTGTTATAAAAATCCATGATACTAATCTCTGGCCAAAGCACAATGAGCTTTAGAAGTGAACCCTCTAGTGGTGTAATCAGAGACCTACAGATTCCCAAAGGGGGAAACCTAAGATCATTTCATGGAGACAATCAAGAAATGATGCTTATAAGGCCTTAAAGCATCTTAACTTTTAAGACAAAAACACTCATCTACTATAATCATTCAAGATCCTTAATCTCATATTTTACTGCTAACTTACACTACAAATTTCAGAAGGTGAACTGGAATAAAAAGTTGTGGGGACAAACATAGTTGACTTTCAGTCTTAGAGCAAGCTAGTACTCATGGGCTGTGTGACATGGGCAGAGTTACAACTGGCTTATCAGTTAGTGGACATTCAACTCAAACCCTGTTTCTCTACAGTTGCACTACTGACAGTTTGGGGAGGGTAATTCTCTGTTCTTAGGACTCTCTTAATTTCTTTATGCTGCAGTCAAAATTACCACCAATTTATCTGGGTTTAAAAGCACAGAAATGTATTTTCTCAAGTTTCGAAGCCCAGGAGTCTACAGTTAGTTTCAATTGGCCAAATCAAAAATGCTGGCAGGGCCAGCCTGTGGAAACACCAGGAAAAACTTGCATTCTACTTCTAGCCCAGCCTTGGGGCTGCCGGCAGCCCTTGGCCTATAGCATTATTCCACTTTTCAAGGCCAGCATGCTTAAGGCTCTGCAGTCTTCATGTTGCTTCCTCTTTGTCAAACTTTTTTCTTCCTTTTTCTAACAAGGGCTCCGGTGTTTGCCTTTAGACAAATAATCTGAACAATACAAGTAATGCCCCCATATCAAGATTCTTTACCACATCTGGTGTTTTTTTGAGGGGAACCATTTTTCAGCCACAGGACAATACTGTCAATTTTAGCATATATTATTACAGTCAAATTGTCTTTAGACATTGCAAAAATTGCCCCCACTTGAGAACTATGAATTTTGTAAGATCACCTAACAAAACAATTGGCATATGTGAATATCACCCAGTTAAAGTTGATTTTCCACAAGTTTCAAATTTAAATATTAGTCATTATCCTTTTGATTTTTTTCTTTGATCTATTATATACTTGTGTACCTTTTAAAAGGCTCCTGATGTTAACCCTCTCAGAATTTGATTATATTTTTGCTTTCCTGTTAAGCTGTTTATGTGAAAACTATTTCATGTACTCTCAAATTTCTTTTCCACCAATGTAGTTGACATGCCTCCATGGTACAGTGAAACCAAACTCATAATCAAGTTATCTCACCAAGACATTTAGAAAACAGCCCTGTAACTGAACATCAGAACATCATACTTACTTTTCATTATATCTAGTAACTGTGACAAGCAAGTTCTGTTCTCTTTCAGCATCAGACTTTCTGATAAATAACTGGAAAAGAATTTCAAGTTTTAATCTATTAAATACATACAGCATCTTAAGAAAACATGATATTACAAATGATTTTCCCCAAGTTCATTCAAGATTATTTTTTAAGTTTTTTTAAAAGTATCAAGTAACATTACTTTGAACTTCCATACTACAATCTGTGAAGATCTACAACAATTAGATTAAAATATAATGCTCAGTTTGTCTAGTTCTGTAATATATAACCTTTCGGAAGGAAAACAGTAGTAATAGCTGGTGATACATGCAAACCCTATGAGTCTATCCTTCTAGACACTGAATCTGAGTCATGAAAATCAAGTTACGATGTTGCAACTTGCCCAACATTTTAAAGGTAGTAAACAGTACAGCTGGAATCTGGCTCCTATAAGGATTCTCTCACCTTAATATCAGGTCCATATTAACTACAGGTCTATACCTGGAAATAACAGGTATTCAAACCAAGTATCACCCCATGTTTTACAAATCTGTGACATCTTATTTGCACTCAGTCCAAATCAAAGGTGTTAATACTTTTCCAGAAATGTAACTATATGTTTTCCTTAAGACCAAAGGTAGTATTAAAATATACAATTTCTACATTTAAAATTTTAGCTAAAACTTTTTAAAAACTGAGGTTTTATGTACCTGAATTTAATGTATAAAATGGCAGTCCAAGTGAACAGATTCTCAAAGCATAAGTAATCTTTTAAACATGAATGCCAAAAAAAAAAAAAAAAAATTTAGTTTTTCTCTAGGTGGAATAAAGTTACAAAAATAAAAATAAAAATTTTATAAAGATAAATAGCAACAAATGTTAACACTGTTCAGGTTATTTAAACTACAAAATTTGTATAACTTGACAGTATACCTTCCTCTATTATTATGGGACTTAATTTTAGATGTGGGAGCCAAGAGCCACCTTAACCACTATGTTTCTGATTATCAGTAATATAAAATGTTTTCTCCTTTATCTTTTCATTCTTAAAATGCCTTATATTTTTGGCATCTTCACTGTTTCTATTTATCCCTTTAATTTCTCCCCCTCATTTCTTAAGCATAAAAGCGATACATTAAGTTCTAGGAGTTAGCTAACTGACCATATTCTTTACCTCTGTGAAATGTTTCTTTTTTAAATTTAGCAACCCTTCATCTCAATCCTGAAATTTAATCTTCAAAAGAAAAAAAAATCTACAAGCTACAAGCAAGTATAAGAAATCAAAGTAGGAGATGAGAAACAAAGCTCTAAATTGAATGAAAAAGAAAACCAGAATTAACAGAACATCCTATGAGCAGGAATCTAAAGCAACATTCATAATATAACAGCACAAAGGCTTTCTTTCCCATTTTTTAAAACAGCAATAATTGTAAAGATTCATTCAGTTTGTAAAATGTCAAAAAAGGAAAAAAAAAAATGCCCAAATGTCTATAAAAGTTTCACAAACGGGCAGTGAGCCCAAGGTACCACAATTCCAATTTCACATATCTGAAACTACAACTAGTTAAACTTCAAGATGAAATAAACTGGTTTAGATGGTAGGCTGCTTCATCCTAACCTGTTAACTAAGAAAATCTTAACCACTGGAATATTTGCATTTAAAGTATAATGTTTAAACAGATTAATCACTCACTTGGTTATCTGAATTATGAAAAAGAGGCTTTCTTCCCTCATGAAAGATCTACATTTAAACCTCAGTTACCAATTATTTGCTTGGTTATCAAAGCTAGTATTTATAGCTTATCATGGCTTGACTTGCCTTCAGTGCAGCTCTCCAACCCACTGTGCCACCAGGGAGGCCCTTACTCTTTTTTTGGTTTGTTTTTAAAGATTGTTTGATTGATGCATGCATGCATATAGAACTGGGGTGCAAGCCAGAGGTGTAGGAGCCGTGAGCGGATTCACTAGAGATGGAGTGGGGAGCAGTGGGTGTGTCAGAAGAGGTCTGCTGCTCCATGTGGGTCACCTCCCAGGATGGAACTGGCACTGAAGTGGCTGCAGCTGTGGCTGGCTTGTGGTGCTGTACTTTAACTCGTTGTGCCACAAGGGAGGGCCATATCCTTACATTCTTAAAAGTATATTATAAATAGAAGGCACTCATTAAAGGCTTGCTTAATAGACAAATGGCAGCATAAATCACTTTAAAATTAAATACTCAGTTTGTGAGCTGTGTCTATAAAGAGGCATAACATAAAAAACAAGCCCACCATCCCTTATCTTAGATTTGCCCTAAAATGCAGACTTGTTCATGTCTTACAAAGGTTGCCTGATGTATATACCATGAAATATGAAACATTCCTACGATGCTGGGTTACTATCCTATGGTAAGTAAAAGAATATTTCTGCAAGGAAACAAATATTAAGCTGATTACTGACTAAGTCGCCTCTTAATTGTTCACTGCCACCTTATAAAGGGCTTTGAAATTATAGATGAGGGAATACAAACAAGTAGAACAATTGAGATTTTAAAAGTCTTATGTTTCTTCTTTAGCTATTTCAAAAAATGAAATCAAATAGAACCTTGAAGATCACACAGAAATTAAATATAAAAATTTAAAAAGTCAATTTGTTCATATCCTAAGCCTGAGTTCGAGATAATATCATGTACAAGTATTCAATTTATGTGCACATACTACTGTCAGAATCAGGCGAATTTAACTCACGTAGGATGCTTATCAGAGTCTAGCCCACAAAGTGCAGTTATGTATTAACTGTTATTATTTACAGTTCAATTGCAATTCATTTGGATAGTCTCCAAAGAATTATTCAGCAATAAATCTTTACTGAATGACATGTAATTTGCTGAATTATACCTCCTTTACAGACAAAACAAGGCAGACATATTTGCTACATATATACTGCTAACCAGTTCATAGTTGCCATATACTTAAATTTGCCATATACTAATAGCTCTGTCAGCCTCTTGAGGATACTTTATACTGACTTACTTTTCCTTTAGTCATAATGGATCCTGCCTAACTCAGATTATCTTCTCTAATTTTTAAAATACTCCTTAAATTTGACTTCATTCTTTAGCTGCCCCTACATGCATGCCCTCCCAACTACCAGAGATATAAAGGATTATAACTATTATCTCAGAGGTGAACCTTTAAAACTCACACTCTGAGGAAGGAATACTAGACTAATAGCATCTGACTGAAGTAAAAACAGAAGTCAGTACCTTTCCATAGTAATTCCTGCTCTGGATGCACTAGATAAAATGGCAGTCAGGGCAATTTGAGAAGGTGTGTATAAAAGGTAGGCATCTGTCAATGAAACTCTATTAAGAAAGTCATCAGCTGTTTTTCTCAAAATCTCTGGATTCTCCAACATGGGATAGCGAGTCTAAAAAAAGGAAGTTTGCAAATGTTATGTGTCATATCAATGAAGTAGTAACAGTTAAAAATTCCATTAACCAGAATGTGCTTACTTCAGGAGGCTTTTCTTAAACTGTAACTCCTTTTCTACACCCCATCAACAACAAATAATCTGTCTATGCAAGATCATTTTGTATTCAGTATTAGAAAATCCCAAATATGCAGTCACTAAATTATGTTTTAGGAATTTGTTGTTTATTCAGAGGCTTTCAAACTTTTAGACTATAATCTATAATAAGAAATATATGCTTCAATGTTCCATAAAATATTGAAGTACCCAGCACAGTACTTAACATTATTCTGACCGATAATGACTCCTCTCGATCTTTTTTGCCCTGTGGAGGAAGGAAAATGGAGGTTCTTGGATATCTGACTGGTATGAAGTGCACCCAAAAAATACTTTATTACCAAGTAAATGCTTCTCAAACAATCCAGGTGATTCAGATCTCAAGCCACATTTAGGAAACACATTTTGATGTGACAGTCCTACTTGAAGTTTACTTTGTGGATGAAGTAAGTAGAACAAATCTAGGTTTGGTTACAGAAATAATTTTTAGTATGCAGGATTCCACATTTCCTGACAATTGCTTCTCCTTTATGATGAATCCTAACTCCTCTGTTCTCAAAAGTTATTTCAGAGATCCACATTCAAGTCTCAAAACAGTAAATCCTCTTTCCCATAAGATGAAACAAATTATCCAGAGTTAATTGTACAATACACAATGGTCATGAAATTATCCCAAAATGTCTGAGCTCTGATATGACAAATCCAAACATTGTATTCTGGCGATGGTGTTCCTTTACCAAATAAATTTCTTCCATTACTTCAGAGTTGTTCTTTGACTTCCTCTTCAGAACTTTTGGTCACTTATCCCTCCACTGGCTCCTACTCACCTAAGTTTTCTAGTCCACCTTTCACTCCTGAATTCCCTGATGGATAAGCTGCTAACACATTTCTGGCAAAATTTCAACAGTGGCTGAACTCCGTTTTAAATTTTCATGGGACAATGCTGTCCAAGTGTATACCTCCTGTCTAGCTCTCTTCTCTGTCTTATAGGCACAGAACTACCCATCCACTTGGATGTCTTGTAGGCACTGGAAGTTTATCATGTCCCAAATCAAGTTCATCAACCCACTAACTCCCTATCACCAACAAGTATCTATTGTGCCAGAGCTGCCTCTACTTAACGGCACCCTTTATCTACCTACTGCTTACACCAACAACCTGGGGGACCCTGCCATTTTAAACAAATAGCCCTGTATCCATCTAACGCATTCTCTACATTATGCTTGGCACACACAGCTATGGAGCAAATCTGATACAGACTGATGCATAAGAGCATGACAACAAGGTCTTCAGCTACAAAACTAATTATGCCCCTCCTCAGACAAACCTTTCACTGGCTATAATCAAAATCTTGAACATCAGTTTCATAGTCTAGACTTTGCCTTCTACTCAGGCAGCACTTTGTGGCAGTGTGTGCCCTCTGTCTCTAAGCTGTACTTAGATTCTTTAATGCACCATGGGCTTCTTGAATCTGGCCCTTTCATCAGAGAAACAACCTTGACTGGATACTTTCCCACCTAATTACTACTCCTGAACTAAATTTTGCTTTAAATGACACTTCCTCAGAACTATCTCCCCTTCCTTTTAAACTATCTCCTTCTAAAACACCCTTTATTTTCCCTCTGTATTACCTAGGACACTGATATATGACTGTCTTTCCTGAAAGATTGTAAAGCTCATCAAAGTTGAGGTCTTGTTCCTGGTTACATCCTTCAGTACATATAGAAGTTAAGTTACCAAAATTGCAACTCTGCTGAACTCTGATAAACTTAGCTTATAATTTCTATTTGACTTGACTTCAAGCTATGTAAGTCCTTTTCCAGAGCCCAAACAAAACTATGTTGCTTTTGTCAATATGCATCCATTTATATATTTTAATACCTACATACTGATTCCAAGTTTACAGTGCACTAAAAAAAGAATTCATTAGCTATCTAGTTTAAACTGAAAGTTTTTGGTGTTTTTTTTTTTTGGCTTTTAAAATGATTTCCATAATAGTATACTTCAGAGTTAGAAGAGCTATCTTAAGTTTCATAAACATTATCCTAAACTCACAATCTTTGTTATGGTCCCCAGACTAGTATTTGCAGAGCTACTAAATCAGAATCTCTGGAACTGCAGCCCAACAGTCTTAATTAGTAAGTAAGCCCTCCAGGTGATTTTGATACACAGAGAAATTTGAGAACTATTGCCTTAGATATCCAGGCCAAACTCACTTATAGTTGAGCCCACTGTGTATCATTTAAGATAATACCAAGATTTAATAAAAACTCTGGCTTCTTTCGGGTAAAGAATGCTAGCAAAGGAGTACATTCTACTAATTCATTTGATATAAACACGATTACCTTCATATCAATGAGAAAGCCCTCAAACGGTCTATATGGGTTGTGTACGATAAGATGAAAATTAAGTTGCTGTATAAGAAGTAGTTCATATTCCAAAATCTGTTCCAGAGCCTTCTCCTGTCCATGAGGACTCTCCCGCAGATTTCCAACAAACTGTGGACTAGATACATTGAATTCATCCACTTTGCAGGCCAAAAATGCACACGTGAGCCTAGAGGAAAAGGAAAGGGTAGACTGGAGTGGGGTGGGTAAAATAAGCATTTCCTTTGAAAAATATCTATGTAATTTTTTCTAAAAGTGTGTTTTTAAAATTGCCTAATATTCATATTACTTCATGATAAGACACTGCAGGAAATTTATTTTATAAAATAAAAGACTGTTCCCAAACTTTGTATCTCTTAGACCACAAAATTAGCATGAACAGGCCCTCCCCAGTGGCACAGCGGGTTAAAGCACAGCTCAAAGAAG
Source organism: Condylura cristata (assembly GCF_000260355.1). Classification (NCBI taxonomy): domain Eukaryota; kingdom Metazoa; phylum Chordata; class Mammalia; order Eulipotyphla; family Talpidae; genus Condylura; species Condylura cristata. The sequence continues at coordinate 29,009,725 of NW_004567108.1, read as the reverse complement.
CTAAAGCCACTTCAGCATGAGTTCAATCTCCCGCCCCAGAGGTGATCCACATGGCACGGCAGACCTCTCCTGATCCCCCTGCTGCTTCCCTCAGTGGTCTACTTCATAAGTCAGCCTGTTCTGCTCCCCCCTCTGTCTCTGGTGAATCTTTTCACTGCTCCTAAACTTCTGGCCTGTACCCCAGTTCTGTATGAATAAATAAATCTTTAAAAATTAGCTTGAACAGTATACTATTACAACAGCCTACAATCATTACTGATTTAATGGTAATACAAAGGGGAAATCTGGAAAAGCAAAACAACAGAGGAAGAAAAGTACTTTGTATCATGACATGTAATGCAGGAAAATTAGAAAAAATTGTACACACACAAGTACCATATATATTAAAATACAGATTAAAGGAAAATTATGTAAAGCCACCAATGAAAGTAATGTTCGAAGAGGGGAGTATTATGACAAGAGCAAAACTATGAAACTCTTCTGGTTATGACATAAATTTCACAGTGACAAACAAGTAGTAAAGTTACCACAAAAGCCAAGATTGGAAATAACAAGGGCCTGACCTAAACTGCTGGTAATGGGAAAGAGAAACAGGAATCACTGAGAGCAAGCTCTTTGATAAGCCTCACACCAATTTCCTCCTCCTCTCTAATAAGAAGCATAGTATGTAGTAGGAGCAGAAACCCAAAAGACCTTGTTCAAGTGAAATGAAGGTAAAGCACCAGGACTGTGAAATGTCTACAGAGAGAGGAAGAAAATTACTAGGATAGAGTCTTAAGAGCAACAGGGAAAAGAAAGGTGCCACAAACTGAAAGGGATTTTAAGGAAGGTAGTTTGTAAAAAACCATCTGAATTTGAACAAGTTGAGTTCAGGTGTCATTAGCTGGAGAGGGAAGTTTTATATTCTATGTATAAAAGGAACACAAGAGGGATCTTAAATTCAGAAAAGACCACAAATCTAAGTTACCATTTATTAGGAAGTTATTTCTTCACAAACACACACACACACACTTTTAAATAATGTAAAGGTCTTTCTAAAATTAATAAATTAGAGATTTATAACTCACATTATTATCCGAGGGTGATATTCCATTACTGAGTTATTAAGATAAAAACGCTTGAAATACATACATGCTGTACCCTAAGAGAAAAAAAAATACACATATTATCAGAATCTGTCTGTACATTCATGTTAAATTTTGTTTTAAAAATGTATTAATCCAGGCCCTCCCTGGTGGTGCAGCGGGTTAAAGCACAGCACTGAGAAGCTAAAGTCACTTCCACATGAGTTCGATCCCCGCCTGCCCCGGAGGTGACCACATGGTGTGTCAGACCTCTCCTGACCTGCCCACTACTCCCCTCAGCAGTGTACTTCATTGGATCTGACTGTTCTGCTCCCCACTCTGTCTCTGGTGAAGCCTCTCACCGCCCCTGAGCCTCTGGCCTGTACCCCAATTCTGTATGTAAAAATAAATCTTTAAAAAAAAAATTATTAATCCAATTACCCATATGAAAATGCCAAAATCCTGAGTCCCCCTGATGGCCAGGGTTAAGTACGCCTTAGTGCTACCACCACAATGGCTCGCCGAGACGGTCTGAGTTCAATCGCCAGCCAGGGAGCTGACCCACATAGCAAAGCAGACCTCTTGTCTCACCGGCTGTTCCCCTCAGCAATTTGTTTCAGTGGATCTGCCTGTTCTGCTCACCACTCTGTCTCTTTGAATACTCTCACCTGCTGAATCTCTGGGCTATACCCCAGTTTTTCTACACATAAAATCTTTTTTTAAATATCAATAAAAAGTCAAAACCAAATAAAAAGCCAAAACCTGTTAATTAATCAAATAAATTGTGACAAATTGCCACAGACAAAAGACCCTCTGTTGGACTAGGTTATGCTTCCTTTAATCAATGGCTTAAAGAAGTACGTGTTTTAGAATTCAGAGGAACAAAAGTGGCCCAAATAAGAAAAATTCAAGGAGAAAATACAGATGCTTATAGTTTAATGAAACAACTTTGTAAAAATACTGACAAAAAACCCAATTGGGCTAATAAAGCCTTCTTCTCTAAATCCACTCCAGATCTGTGATATAACCATGATCATGCTGCCAAATGAAACAGAAACAGTACCTGCCATTTACTGAGAGACACTGCCATGCACAATGCTCATCTTATTTTAACTGATAGAACAGTTAATGAAATACCACTGTCTCCAATTTACAGAGAAAGACTGTCAGTGAGGTTAACCGACCTGTTCAAAGACACACAACTAGTAAGGGACAGATTTGGTTCAACAAAGACCTGTCTACACCTGCAACTATTATGTTTTTTGTTGGGACCAGTGAAGTAACTATTGATATTTAAAGAATGTTCTTTTAAATGCTTAGGAAGTTTAGTTTTTATTACTTTATGTAAAACAAAACTCTTCCTCAGTTATAAACAAAGACAAATTCTACAAATTAGCTCATTCATGGATTCAGTTTCTTATCTAAAAAGATCACTTAAACATACTATCTCATTGTTGTTACAGCTCTTTTTATCAGAAAAGAACTATTTAAAAAAAGAATCAAATCTGGAAATAGAAACAAATCGAGTACATCTACAATATTTCATGAATTTTTGATCTCTCAGGTGAAGGTATGATAAACTAAGAAAGCACTTTGAATACTTTAGGACTTAATATTTTCTTTTTTTTTTTTTTCAATTACATGAAGATTATATCCTATGGGACTATGATTTATTGAGTCATAAGTCAGATTTATTCTGTAGAATTTTAAAACTAAAATAGACTGCCTTAAGATAGACTTTCATATCTGGCCTTCAGGAAGATCCTATGAGATATGTCAACAAAAAAACTTTTCCTTAGTCCTTTCCTTTATCCTTCAGCTAATCTTCTATAAACAAAACATAAAATAGGTACAGTTACAGGGGCAATATTTACAAATTCCTATAGCCAAAATTATCTAATCCCCTGCTTCTCCTCACCATCTCCCCTTCTATCATTGCCCCATTGCTCCCACCACAATAAACAGACCCACACAAATGGTGGCCCCAGAACCATGTCTGAAACATTAGAAAATATGATGACATAATTTAACCAAGGATAAATCTTCAGCTTCTCTTAAAGTTTAAAAATTTCTTATGACACAAGTTTCAGCTGGGGCATGACTGCAAATGAATGAATGCATTATTTCAAAGAAGTGTGACAGGGTTGAAAAACATTAGGCTATGTTTTGGTCCCAGTTCTATCATTCATTTGTTGAGGACCTACAGGGTAAAAAGTTTTATTTCTCTATGAAATGAGAATGTTTTAACTTGTCTAAATGAACCAAAATTCTCTTGACTATGACAAGAGAATCAAAACACTTTTTAAGGTGTAATATAAGAATTCATAACTTAAGGCATAACTTATTAAAATTATGTCAACACTGAGATCAAAGATCTACAAGTTTACACAACTCATCAAACAACATAGTCAATAAATGGGCAGAAGAGCTAAAAGAGACAATTCTCAGAAGATGAAATGTTAATGGCCAAAGGATATATGAAAAAGTGTTCAACATGACTTATGATCAGGGAAATGCAAATCAAAACCACAATAAGATACCACCCCACACTGGTGAGAATGGTCCAACAAATGTTGGCAATGATGTGGAGAAAATGAATCCTCTTACACTGCTGGTGGGAATGCAAACTGGCCCAGTCACTATGGAAAACTGTGCAGAGGATTCTCAAAACACTAATCCGAATGAAAATCTGCACCCCTATGTTTACTGTAGCACTATTTACAATAGTCAAGATAATGCAGAAAACCTAAGTGCTGCGAAATAGATGAATGGGTCAAGAAAATGTAGTGTATGTACACAGAATACTACTTGGCAGTCAAAAATGAAAACTCATGTCATTTGTGGCAACATGGGTGGAGCTAAAAGGAAATATATCAAGCAAATTAAGTCAGAATGAAAAAAAAAGCTGTATGGTATAACTTGTAGGAAGAACATAGGGAAATCAAACAAAGGCTCAAAAAAAAAAAGACAAAACTAGCAGACAAATTCTAGATCTGACATACACACCAGGACAAGGGGAAGGGAGATAGGTCAAAACAGGGAAGGAAAGAGCACCAGGGACTATGATGATGGTGGGAGATTATGGAGACTACTTCCCAAAGGGGAGAAATAAAACACTGTACAAAAATGAAAAATGTGAGAAAAAATAATAAAAATGTCATCAACAAAATCTATGTATTGAAAGCTATATATAAAACTAAGACATATTTTTGAGTAAGGCAGATAGAGAATTGAGGTATGAATTTCAAAAGACAGCTAAGAGACATGTTTCATCACAAGCATGACTTACCACAACAGACCTTGGCATTGCTGGCTTAAACACTGAGCAGAATTCCAATAATCTTTTTTCATAGTATTTGCAAAGTGTCATTTCTTCATGAGGTTCAAGAAAGACTGGATCATTTGGAAGAACCTTTAGGCCAAAAATTATAACATTTATTGATTTAAAATATTTTTCTCTGTCCAGATTAAAATTATAGGAAAATCTACCCATCTCATTCTTTTTATAGAATTTTATATAGTTAGTTTATAAAACAACTTTAGAAAAATATTTAACAAACTAGAACTATACTGTCACTTATAATTTCTCAGGATGCCAGCTAGACATTTGCTTAAGTTATAAGCAATCATGATGAACTGTGAGTATACCTGTGAGTTTTCATGTCATTTAGAAAAAAGAAAATACACTGTCAATGGTTGGAAAGTCTTCAATATCCCTTTCTCAGTCATTAAATTACACAAATTGAGAAGGTAAAAATCAACAAGTGTCTCAAAGATAAATTTTATCCTTAAAACATTAGCTTTTAACCCATTTTTTTAAAAACCTCCCACCACATACACGATATAGCTAATTAGTACAAGTTTCAGTAAACTCTCATCAGGTGCTGTTACAGGTTTAACCATGACTAATTGCCAGGAGCTCAAAATGCAACCTTCTCTGGAAAAGGGATCTCTAAAGATGTAATTAATTAAAGATGAGGTTACACTGGTGTGGAGTGGGCTCCTAATCCAATGTAACTAGTACCCCCATAAGAACACGTGAAGAGGGTACTCTCTGGTGGCCTCGCGGGTTAAAGCGCAGCACTAAGAAGCTAAAGCCACTTGGACATGAGCTCGATCCCTGCCCTGGGAAGTGACTACATGGTGTGGCAGACCTCTCCTGACCTGCCCTCTGCTCCCTCAGCAGTGTGCTTCCTTGAACTGCCTGTTCTGCAGTTCTGTGAACCCTCCCATTGCTCCTGTACCCCAGTTCCGTATGCATAAATAAATAAATCTTAAAAAAAAAAAAACACGTGATGATACAAAACAGGGAAAACACAGATAGCAAAGAGTGTGGTAATACTGCCACAGAAAAGGAACACCTGCGGTTACAGAAGTTGGGAGGAAAGGAAGGATCCGCTCCTGATCCAGCAGAGACACTGCTAGCTTAAAACTTTAGCTCAGATTCAAACCTCCAAACCCATGAACAATACACTTATATTTTGAGCTACCAGTTTGTAGTAACCTTTCACAGAAGCTTAAGCTAACAGAGGCGTTTATTTTAGAGAGACAGTAAGACATTGTAGTTAGAGCAGGAAGGCTGGGACTGAATTCCTTGATTTCAAATCCTAGCTTCAAACAATGTGTTCTTAATTATTCAATCCCCTCCCCCTATACCTAGGTTTCTATTTCTAAAGCAAGATTAACAACACCATGTTCAAGGGGGTAGCTGTGGGGATTAAATGAGCTAACGCTTGCTAAACGTTTCCAATAGTGCCTGCACACAACACAACATGCACTTTGTGAAGCACAAAAAGTGGTATGAAATAGACGTGAGTGAAAGGAATAAGTAAATTACCTCCGTACCCACAGGTCTAAGGAACGAAGTACTCGCTGGAGAATGGGGTGGTGGAGCTGGGATTTATGGAGAGGTGGTTCTGAGTATCCCTGGAAGGACCCGGCAGGCAGACCACAACCCAAACCATTGGTTTGTGCCAAAGGTTTCTCCTCTCCCTGCCTTACCAATCCACTCACCACCAGGCTGCCAGAGGGCGCCTCCCAGAACAGAATCTGACACGGTCAATTTTCTATTTAAAATCTTTCCGAAGAGGTTCACACTCCTTACTTAGGTTTACAAATCCTATGCCTACAGGCCGACTTTCCATGGACCCTTCCTGCAGCTTCTGACCTGCACCTGTGGCACCCTCTGCCTGGAATCCCCCCTCCCCCCTTTTCTCAACAAAAGCAACGAGAAAAGTCTTCCTCGGAATCCCCGCGGGACAGGGGGCGGCTCTGACCCTACTTTTAGTCTCTTCGCTCTGTTACCGGTTACCTGTCCGTCTGCCATTCAAATCCGGGGCTGACGCGTGTCCCGTATCCCCCGCACCTGGGAAGACGCTAACCAACTTACTACACAGAAAAACGCCTCCGCTACGCGGGGACACAGAGGCCGGTGAGCTGGCAGCCCGGGGAGGGGCGGAACCCCACAGCTGCGGAAGAGTTCGGAGGCCCGGGTAGGTGGGGGCGGTATCATAGTCCTCACCTTCCCGTTCGCTACCGCTTTGCATTTGAATTTGCGGTTGGCGTCGGCCCGCATTCGTGCCAGCTGCTCTTCATTGGCGAAAGTCCAGTGCCGCTTCTGGCTACTGTTGTGGTACATCGTGAAGTCCGAGATCGAGCGCCGAGTTTGGAGAGGAAGAAGCCTAAGGCCACAGCACCGCGGCGCAAAGCAACTAAGCTACACCACCAGGATCCCCAGGAAGCCCAAGGCGACAGACCAGGCGGCGCGGGCGAGCTGACGTCATTACCACGTGGTAATTCCGTCGCGTTTCCAGAGCCTACTGGGAAGAGAACGTCTCACGCAGCCTGGTGGCCGCCGTCAGCTACGCAAGTGGGAGAAACCAGCGACAAACTCCTCCTTTCCGGGAGTCTCCGCCCTATCCCCGCCCCTTCCAGTAAACTTAAAGAGGTCGCCCCAGCCAGGGGATGGAAATTGAGAGTAGGTGGAGTCTCACTGAACAAGCTCGTAGAGGCTAATATCAAGTGGCTAAATACCACGGGAGGGTGTCTGCTCTTAAGCGGTTGTTCAGAGTGGGCCAACGTCAGAAGGTGACATTTCAGCAGACTTGAAAGATATGCAGGAGGTTCATCAGTCTTTTGGGGGCGAGCTGTTTTGTCAAGGTCCTAAAAGCCGAGGGGTGTCTAGGCGCCTTAAAGGAACCGGTGTGCTTGGAGATGCACCAAAACTTGCGTCCTCTTAAGAATGGATGGTCATGGTTGGATGACTAAGATGTAGAGCATCTGTGTTCTCTACTGTTCTGGCGCTAATGTCTTCTTTTTCTGTCCCTTATGCTGGTTGTTAATTCACCAATCCTCGCGTCCTGTTTCCATTTCTGAAATTCCACTTAGTGTGGTAGTTTGAGGATTTTCTTCAGAATCTCATCTTCATTTTACTCCAAGGGAACCGCACTATAAACTGCCATTAATATTTAAGGAGTTTACCATTTTTTAATTACTAGCACTTTTAAAATTAAATTTGAGATGCAGAATTTACACTGATTCCCAAATCTTTTGCTAGTTTTGGTATTCGTGCCATGTAATAACTTTTTGTGAGTGTGTGCACCTTCGATCAAGTTAGAAAGATGGATTTACTTTCAACAGTTTTTTTTTTTTAAGATTTATTTATTTATTCATACAGAACTGGGGTACAGGCCAGAGGCTCAGGGGCGGTGAGAGGCTTCACCAGAGACAGAGCGGGTAGCAGAACAGGCAGATCGATGAAGTACACTGCTGAGGGAAGCAGCGGGCGGGTCAGGAGAGGTCTGGCTCGCCATGTGGTCTCCTCCGGGGCAGGAGGCAGGCGGGAATCGAACTCATGCGGAAGTGGCCTCAGATTCCCAGTGCTGTGCTTTAACCCGCTGCGCCACCAGGGAGGGCCTCAACAGTTATTTTTTAACAAAAATTAAAAACAAAGATGAGGAAACAGAGTTTAAGTTTGAAAAGATCACACAGGCGAAAAAAGATGGTGGAATATCTCTAACTCGACTTTCTATAAAATGTACATTTTTCTATGTTTAAGAAAGGGAGAGTTTTTATTTTTTAATTCATTTCGTGGGTATAGTTGAGAGTGGAGTTTGCCAGATTATTTGAATTAGTCAAACTTACACTGTCATTTATAACTTGTAGATCCAGATTCTCCCTTAACATATGTCAGTAATTAGAGCTAGTAAATGTGTAAAAAGAAAGGAACAAAAAGGTAGAAGGAAAAAAATGTGATGATGTTAAGAGAGACCATACAACTGTTAAGTGCAATGGATTTAAAAACCTTAATCAATTATATAAAGGGGGAAAGTAATTTGAAAGGGAAAATATAAAGGTGCAAAAGTTAGGCAAGGGAAAAAATTATTTAGATGAATGATTATTTGTATAAAAATTTAGATTTATGACATTTACATTAACTATGTCAAGTCTTATTTTGTTTTCCTGGAAGGCATTTGACAATTTTATGTAAAGGGAAATAAAAACGGACATTTGGGAGAGATGGCATTATTTGATTTCCATGGGGATGGATATGAATGAAATTGCTGCATGTCATAGTGCATTTAGAAAGACAAATATGAAAAATCTGATATTGTTAGCATAACTTTTTTTTTTTAACTTTTAACATATCCTAGTCTCTGAAAATTAACATCAGCTGTGTTTGGGGGATTTAGAAGGTAATGTATCTAAATTAGCCTTCCCAAAATAAAGGTGTTGCTGATGCCTTAAAGTTTATGTATTACTTCTACTTATTCTACTTATTAAGTAATAGGCTGGATGCTGCATTAGTCAATCTGTCTGAATGACATTACCCTGTTCAGTCTGTTAAGCACATCTTATTTCTTGGGCTACTTCACAGTGGAAGGCAGGCTGTGACCATAAAATTTAGTGACTACCTATTCCAGTTCTACCTCACCTAAAAAGTAGCAATTCTTTCTCTCCATTCACTTGGTTTATTTTATGTCATTTTATTTTTAACTCTTACTTTATGAGGAAACTCAAGCATAAAGATTTTTCTCTAGAAATGTATTTCAACAATTATAAATTGATAGTCTTCCTCCTTTCTCCACCCTATCCTTTTTAAATTACAATTTTCCTGGTTCAAGCAAAGATAAGCAAGAGTAAAACAGGCAGAATCTGTACTTCCTAAAAGAATAATAGAAAATTTCAAAATGCAAAACAACAGTATTACTATTTCATTATGCATTACCTAGAAGTAAATATTTATAGGAAAGTTTATAGTGACTTTTTAAGTTAACATAAACTCTATTGCGCTGCAATATTAAGCTGTGTTACAGTGTGTCTTTGTGAACAAATTCTAAGCCTTTTGACTGCAGGCATTCCCTCAAATAAGGATTTGCCAATCAGAGATCAAGTAATGCAGGGTAGATGTCACGTGCTGGCCACTGAAATGCTCTAAATAGTCACTATCACTGTCAAGTTTCCAATGAAAGTGTTAGGCGTTCCTTGCTTTTTGCACAAAGGCAATTTTCCCTCTTGTTTGGACTCTTGTTTGAATCCCAATGTTTTGGGGGAAAAAAATGATGATCAGATTACCTGATCTTAGAAGGAAAGGAATGATTAATAAATGTGTGCAACTTGGGGTAATTTTGCAGACTAATAAAACAGTTAATTAAGTGACCTGATTTTTCTTGTAGTTCTTATTGTCCAAATACATCGATAAACTCATATAGCTTCTTATTTCTTATTTGAGGACCACAGAGGAAAAATAGAAGGGAGAGATTAAATCACCTGTATCCTCAAACAAATAGTGTCTTTCTTGACAATCATCCCGGGCAGGGTAGGCTCATTGTTAGCTGAGACAGCTTAAAAAGCCTTGGAGCCCCTGTGGCACCATCCCTATGGGTTTTCTAAATATTTTTAGGGGAAACAAACCAGCAGGGAGACAGAAAATTGTCCCTCCCCAAATCGCTGTACTCTTTCCTCTTGGAGGTGCTCTCAGAAGCTTTCCAACACTCTCCTCGGCACTGAACTGTCACCTGCCAATCCTATATGCCCAGCTTCCAGACTCACACTGCCAGGTGATGCATGCACACACCACCAGGTTTACCCCAGCCCATGCTCCCAGGTGCCTCCTGCATTCAAGGCTGCGGATGATAGCCACAGGGGCCAACGGCATAAAAGTCTGAGCATTTTTCATACCCACAATAGTTTAGCAATGATATTAAATAATTAAGACTGTCACTGTATATGCATTTGTAATTAGCATGGGCTCCAAAATCCTAGTGTCTTTTTTTTTTTAATCCCAGTTTGCAATATTATGACTAAGGAAAAAATGGTGTTGCCTGCAGAAAATACCTAATTTTTCCAAATTGTAGTTCTCCAAATTACTAAAAGAAAAACATTTAAAAATCACCACTTAAAAAATATTCTTGATCTGAAGTCCCCTTGAGTTGAAACATTTTCTCTTTTGATTCAGGAGTATTTTAAATTAAGGTGTAAAGAGGCTTGCAACAAATTGAGGAGCAAGGTCTATAAATCTATGTCCATTTCAGAATATTTTATTAAATAACCACTCTACTCAAGTCCTGGTTAATAATCAGTAGTGATGATTATGGTAGTAGGGACATAAAAATGTTTATTTCACAGTTCCTATCTCAAGGTCCTCACAGTTGTAGGATCATTATAATATGCGTAAATATAGTCTCTCAATGACAATAACCTGGGACAGGGTCCATTTGGAACTGGGTAATAAGAGTTCTCATTTCTGAGTGCTGATATCTTGTGTTAATGCCAACAACACCTATACATAGTTTCAAGTCAACGGGAGATCCAGAGCCTACTTTCATCAACCCCAACCAGTCATGTACATGGTACATCTTCTGCTAACTAAAGATTATTGGTCAACATGAAGGTAATTTCTGTGTTGTTGTTGTTTTCATTATCAATAATCAAAAAACAGTTGAATTTAGTTGTGTTACAACCTTGATTGGGAGTGATCTGTTCCCACCTGTCCCCTTGTTTATGCCCATTAAACAAAATTGAATACACCTACTATATAAAATGCCACCTGATCATTTCCAACACCATTCTGTAACAGTTTTAACAGGTATGAAAGACATTTATAGCTCACTAGTAGATGTAGTGTCTTAGCTCTCCAGATTTGAAATATGAATCCCAACTTCTTGCTACTTAGTATTGTTGGGAAATTCACGTCAATCTATTTTGAGTTTCATCTGTTGACACTGATGAAAATTGTTGAAACTACCTCATAAAGTGATTGTGAGAATTAAATTAAAAAATGTGAAGATAAAACAGTGACTGTCTTCTACAAATTGTTTAATAAACGTTAGTTATTAATAAAAATGAATTTATATTGTATAACCATTTTCATTCACAAGGCAACAGTGTATTCTAAAAAATAAAAATTAATCATGTCTAGAGAGTGAGTAGGAAAGTTATTTCATATTTTTAGTATTCCCACTGAAGATTGACTTGCATTACATTTGGGGTATAAATTACATCATTGTAATTTGGCTACTGAACACTTTTCTCCTTGTACTATAATAAATTTATCTTGTCTTTGTGTCCTTTATGGTAAATATCCAGTAGTACTTTTTCTTGTCAATAAAGGATCACTTTTGGCATGCAGTGAAGAAAGGAAACTAAATTGATACTTTGTTTTCATTTCAAAAGAATTTGCTAGGAGTTAAAACCTGACAAAAATAAGATAGAATAGAGAGTAAGAAGGTTAGAGAAATAGTGGCTAACTTGTGTAAATTAAGCAGAAAGAAAATAATTATTTCAAAATGAATTAAAGACGTAAGTGCTGATGTGAAGTTGCAAAATAGATGGATGAAAAACATTGGCAATATGTACTGGACCTCTGTCTTATAGATGGGACTTGGGAGCTCAATGCCAATAGCAAGGAAAACAAGAGCAAAAAGGAACAAATGGAACTACATCAATTCAAAAGTTGCATAGTCACTTCTACATAATGAACGAAACTTGCATCAAAACAAAAAGGCACCCTACTAAATTCGAGAAGATATTCACACTTCATACATCAGAAAAGGGTTAAATATCCAAAATATATGAACTCATAAAGCTCAGAAATAAAAATTAAAGCAAACCTCTTATTATAGAGGATCTGAATAAATATGTCTCCAAAGAAGACAGACTGAGGGCTAGCAAGCACATGAAAAAATGTTCATCATCTCTCATTATTAGAGAGATGAAAATCAAAACAGTAATGAGCCTCTCTTCACACCAGTCAGTGAGAAATGCTGATATCCAAAAGGTAAAAAGCAAGTGTTGGAGAAGATGTGAAGAGCAGGAATCTCTTGTATGTTATTGGGAATGTAAACTTGTACAGTCATCATAGAAAGCAATATGAACATGCTTCAAAAAATTAAAAATAAAAATTCAATATAACCAAGCTATTCCACTTTTAAGAATTTTCCTCCAATACAAAAACACTAATTTGAAAACATATGCACCCCAGTGTTTACTGCAGTATGATTTACCATAGCTAAGAATAAGAAACAACTTAGGTATGCATTGATTGATGAATGGATAAAGAAGATGGGTGTGTACACATAACACAATACAAATTTGCCAAAGGGACCTGGAGGGAATCATGCATAATAAAATAAGACAGAGAAAGACAAACATACCAAATGACTTCACTCAGGTGTGATGTGTTGAGAAAACAAACAAGCAGATGAACTAAATAAAATAAAATAAACTTTTGAACTATAAACATAATCTTAGATTTTTCTGATCGTTAACATTAGTTTTGGATGTTTTGCAAATGTGGAATTTATAGGACCTGGAAAACGCCTTAGGTTAGGTGGTGTGGTAGGATGAAAGAAAAGAAGCAACTCTAAGGTAGTGATTTTCAAATATGATTGAGCATAATAATTATCTGGGAGCTTGCTAAAATGTAAACTAGCAATTTCCATTCAATAGGTCTGGAGTGAAGCCCTAGGAATCTGGATACTTTAACAAGAGTTCTCTTGAGTTCAGTGGTTTTCAAATCGTAATGTTCAACATAACCACTTAGAAAGCATGTTAACACTCATAGTGGTTCCCAGTCTCAGATAGGACTAAGAATTTGCCTTTCTGTCTACTTCCCAGGTAATACTGGGAACTTGGACCACATTTTGAGAGGTAACTAGTCCAGTTGCATCAACACAGTTGAGTTTTCAACTATTTTATATTTTCTTTTAAAAATAAGAATTTATTGAGGCAACATTAATGATGCAGCTGATTTTCAAAGGCCAGGTGAGAGGTGGAATGACAGTGCCTTTATCAAAAAGTCTTCACCTTTTTTGTTAGATTGATTGAAAGAAACCACATTTTTATTCCAGGCTACCTTTGAGAGAGAAAATAATGGAAAATGGCAATCATTTGTTAGCTTTATGTTTATACAGAGGAGACATAGCCATGGTGAAATTTAATATCCATTTGAAAAACATTATTAACAACCACATTCCCACTGACTGAAAAGGTGAAAAAAACAATCATTCTTTCACAATTGGATTAAAATATTATTTGTTCATAAAATAATAAATATCAACTAACCTTTAGTTATTATTCTGCTGTTGCAGAATCTAGAATTCAAACGGCTAAAGTAACTCAAGAGTCAACCTGTTTTTAGAGCCTGTATTGACTGCTCAATGTCTGAGATGGGAGTCATAAACTACAGCTTACAGACTGAAACCAGTCAATGTTTGTTTGTTTTTTTTACCACCTGCAGGCTAAGAGTGGGTTTAAAAATAATAGTATTTCATGAGACATGACAGTGATATGAAATTCAAATTTTTATAACCATAACTGTCAGGGTATGTCAGGGTTCTCCAGAGGGGCGGGAGGAGGGAGGGTAGGGAACCAAAAGACTAAATAAGTCTCATAAACATTTTTGTGCAAACTAGAGACCTGGAAGGATAAATGACATAAATTCCAGTCCAGGTACAGGAGATCAAAGCTCTAGTTCAAAAGAAGTCAGATATGGAGGGAACCTCCAATAGATTGGATGAGTCTCATCTGAAATGGAACTGTAATCTTGTTTCGTTCTTAGTCTACCAATTCCAGTATTACCCAGACACCTCATCACAGAAATATCCAGAATGTTCAACAAAGTACCTGGCACACCCTGTCCTAAACAACTCAATTCACAAAACTAACCATCAAAATAAGAAAATTTTGTTGTAACTTTATTCAGCTATCCACATTCATTTACATATTATCCTCTATGGCTGCTTTTAGGTTAAGCAGCGAACAGAGTTGAGTAATTGTAAGATTACTCAAATCTTATTCAAAATTGTAAGATTACTCAAGTCATGCAAAGCCAAAATATTTATTATCTGACCTTTTAAATGAAAAATGTTTGCTGGTACAAGTTCTATAAGCAGTTTTAAAAATGTAATATAGGGCCCTGGTGGTGCAGTGCGTTAAAGTGCTGCACTGCAAGCGAGCCCCAGCTGCCTCAGGGGGAGTTCTATCCCCGCCTGGAGGTGATCCACATGGCCCGGCAGACCTCTCCCTGACTAGCCCGCTGCTCCCCTCAGCAGTGTACTTCATTGATCTGCCTGTTCTGCTCCCCACTCTGTCTCTAATGAATCCTCTCACTGCCCCTGCACCTCTTGCCTGTACCCCAATTCTGTATGCATAAATAAATAAAATATGTAATATAATCACCCAGGGATCTTGTTAAAATGCAGAATTTGATTCAATTTGGTCAAGACCAAGATTCTCCATTTCTCTTATGCTCCTGGGTAAAGCCAGAGCTGCCGATCTGCAAACTGCCTTCTCTTTGTCAGTTTTGCTCTTTGTATTATGTCATACCACAATGCCTCAAACACCTTTGGCATAGACAACTTTCTTTTAGGTTTATTTAGCTTAAATCCTGTGATTTCTGTTGGTACTCCAAATCATTCCAGTTTGCAGTGATCTCTTCCTTTTTCTTGCATTTTGTTTCACAATTTTGGCCTTGAAATGTGAATTGTGTTGTCTCATTTTGGCATTTTACTGTATGTATGATTATCTTAACACCCCTCACAAAATGTAGATGCCCTTCAAACAAGAATCCTGGTTTTAGACATCAGGTGTGATATTCACAAAGTATCTAACATCTGTCAAATATTCTAAAAATATTTAATATATTAATACTGTTCTACATCTATAAAATATTTTTTATCAACAGTCCATTATTACAGTAAGTGAGGCAATATTCTTATGCACTCACAATTTTCTGGAATTAATTTATTATTTTTATTAGTGGATTTTGATATATTTTAGTAGTGAGGATTATATTTCTTCCAGAACAAAGTATCTTTGAATGAAAATATAAATCTCAGTGTGGATATGTTAAATCAGATTATAGAACTGAAATTTAAACTTGGTTCCAACCTTGAAAAGTACAAGTTAATTATAAGCTGAAAAGGTGCTTATTGAGCAAATTGTCTAGAGACCTGAGAATTAGAAATGCAATGTTAACTTCACTAGTTTAACAATCTCATTTTCAGAATTTACTTGAAGAGGTATTGATAAATTACAATAGCCAATCATGTATGAAAGTTTACAGACTATGAAGATGTTTTATTTTGCCATTAAAAATCACACATTCCAAGCTTTTAAAGAGAATTATGTGAGTAGTTAAATAAGATGAGAAACGTCTGCAGTCATAAAAATTAATCAATTTATTTTGCTCTTCCTCTAATCAATTTAAAAATTTCTACCTGAATTATTTCAGTGTAGCCCAAGAATAAGAGTGAGTGGATTATGAAACTACTTTGAAGGAATCACATAGAGATAAAAAGCAATTATAAAGAAATGTTTGACATTTTAAGTCCTCTAAGTAATATTCTATATATTTTACCCAAAACCAAATGTGATGATTTCAGACTTAATAAAAATACAAATAAATGCTCTTTTCATAAGTGGCATGCATGCCCAAGGAAAAAATATACAGAACTTTCATATGTAAGCATTAGATCAGATTTGTGTAAAGCTAAGCCTTCTCAGGTATTAATGTGCATTTTTCTTCTAATCAACACAGTAGTTTTGACTTTTTAATTTATTTTTACTAATATTCTGATGTTAACAGCAAACAGGATCAGAAGGGAAAAAGCAATCAGCTGACTTGATACACCACAGTTTATCCACATGGTGGAGCCCTGTGGCTAGCTCCTGGAGACATCAGCTTTATTATACACTTTTGAAATAATTCACAGCCAATCCAACCAACCAAATTTCTTGTTCCTACTTAACAGTTTCCTTTGGTACTGTTAGTTTAGTTCCTTATTATCTCTCACATAACATAATGCAGTCTTGTTCCTTCCCAGTTTTCTGTAGCAGCATTTGGCTACCCATTAGAATCACCTGTGCGGCTGTTAAACACCCGTAGGACTACCTGAGACTGATTGAACAGGGATCTCTGCGAGGTAGGTCTGGGCACTGGCATGATCAAAGGCTCCACAGGTAATTCTATTATGAAAGCAAAGTTGGAAACTGATGCTGCATACTGCAAAAGTTATTTTAAATTACACATTTCGAATGTAAACTACACATTGATTCACACAGCCCCTCCCATGGAAATCACTCACTGTCTCTTCATTAACTTTAGGATAAAATCAGTCTCCCTTAAAGAAGCAAACTATCACCTTCAAAATCTTACAATTACCTCTCCAGCGCCATCACCACCATCTCCCACTCTCCCAGCCCCCTGCCACAGAGAATTGCTTGCAGATATTTGAACACACCAGTTTTTTTTTCACTCCTTCAGGCTTGGATTCACATCCTTAGTTAACTACTGCAGTAGACGCTAATTAATATTTATTAAATGACTAAATGAATAATGTAAAATGTCTTCACCTTATTTAGGCCAGGGATGTTTATTTCTGTCAAACAGTTCCCAAATGTTTGCTTACCTTTTGGTCACTGCAGAAGATATCAGATTAACCAACAGACATTACATATATTTTAAAGCAGAGGCTGGATGCTGCCAACTTTTGCCACTTAAAGGGGATGCCTGAAAGCTTCTCTAGCATCACCTGTTTCTAATTTGTACTTCTTTTAGATGTAAATTTGTCGACTCTTCACATTTGTGTTTGTGTTAACAGAGAATAGACTATTGGCTTTTTGGTGACCATGCTCAGAGGTTACTCTTTCTCAGTGGCTCCTAGGACTAGTCACTTAGAGTCTTTGGTGTTATGATAGTTCTTACCCCCAAAGTGCCAAAAATCTACCTGAACTTGATTTTCATGGCTGGGTCTTGTGGAGGCTAGGAGGTATGATTTTTGTCCGGCTGCTTATTAAAGCAGACAGTGCTCAGTGCCCACAGTGCTGGGGGGGGGGATGCTTTCATGAACATGTTTTCTTTCATTTTTTTAAAATTTTCTTTATTTATGCACACAAGAACTGGGATACAGGCCAGAGGTGTGTGTGGGTGGGGGTGGCCCGAATGGATAAGAGGATTCACCAGAAATAGTTGGGAGCAGAACAGGCAGATCAGCTGAAATATGCACACAAGAACTGGGATACAGGCCAGAGGTGTGTGTGGGTGGGGGTGGCCCGAATGGATAAGAGGATTCACCAGAAATAGTTGGGAGCAGAACAGGCAGATCAACTGAAATACACTGCTGAGAGGAGCAGCAAGGTGAGACAGAGAGGTCTGCTGTGCCATGTGGTTCAGCTCCCTGGATGGGGATCAAATTCGTGCAGCAGTGGCTGCAGACAGCTTCATAGTGCTGTGCTTTAATCCCTTGTGCCACTAGGGAGCCCCTCATGGACATGTCTTAATATATTTTCTTTTTTCAATCAGGAGAAATTATTAATTAACAATTATATGACATTGGATAGGCTGAAGAAAAGATAGTTATAAATAAATGTTCTAAAAGGAAATAGTAATACATTTCTGTTGTGCAGCAAAATACAATTTAAAAGTATTTTTATGAAGGAAGTGGGAAAGGCAAAGTGCTAAGGCCCTGAAATTCATGTGGTCCTGATTTCAGAGAAACCAGAGATCACTGAGCGCTAAAAATCACCCCATTTTGTGCCTATCAGATGATGCAGATGCTGACATAGTCTAGCTAAGTGTCATGGTCTTTATTTGTAGGTGACTGATATCTGTCCCAATACATTACGGTATTTTTCTTTTTCAGAAGAGGTGGAGGTAAATGCTGGTACTCACATGCTAACTGTAAAGTGCCCCCCTAGACATTCCCTAAAATTCTTTTTGTTTATTGCAACTTTCTTATATCCAAGTAGTCTTTTGGCATGTAAGAGTCATCTTCTTTCAACCAGACACATCTTGACGATGTCAGTACCAGCAATGGGTACAGGCTTAGAAGCAGCCCTGTCCTGTCATGCTCAGTGCTCAGAAGCAGTCTTCAGAAGTATACTTTAGTTAAAGAGATTGCCATTTTTTTCAAGTTTATGGAAATAAATGTTTTTGAAAGTGTTAATCCTTGCAAAAAGCTCACATTTAGCTGAGTACCTTTGATGTCAAAATCCATGATTTGAATACGGATGATATTTATGTGCTGTACTGAACAAGTGGTGTTGCTTTCCTAATGTAAATTCAAACATGCTGTTGAGTCAATTAGCTAGTGTTTATGTGACACTGGCTAGGCTTAATATAGTTCTTTGTTAAAGATAAATAATAAAACCCCACTGCCTTTATTGGCCTTATCAGCCAATCCCTTTTTGGTGATAGGAATATTTTAGGGTTGATGATCCTTGATAACTAAAATGTGTTTAGAATACAATTCTTAGCCTTGTAGAGCTGTCCATCCCTAACCTCTCCCCAACTCCCTGCCAGGCTCATAAATAAAAGAGACTCTTAGATATGTGGGTTCTTGTTCCCTAGATGGCATTCAAGTTTAACAGGAAGGGAGAGCACAATAAAAGCTAAATTTATGCAAGGAAATTCATTCCCAAAGAGCGTGGCATTACAATGTTGTTCAAAGACAAGAGTAAAATGTTGTTCAAAGACAAGAGTAGATATCAATCCCAGGCCCTGTACAACTAATGGTAGTCACACTTAGAGAACATGTACGTGGCTGGAGCCTGCAGGGGCTGTGTGACAGTGCTAGGGGATACTAGCCAGCAGTGCATCGGCTACCACAGATGCTTGGATTCTAGACCTTGGGTTTTGGGGCCAAAATAGAGATGAGTGAGAGATCAGTCACAAGCTCACACACATAACTGGAGCCCAACGAGTCCTTGGTAGCCCGGTACTGAATTTTGTCTTATCTGATAAGAGAGTCAGCCAGCATCTGCTGCTTGTCTGTGCCACGATTCAACCATCTCTGGTGTTCCTGAAATGATAAATGTGCTGTGCAGCAAGAGTTATCCCCTTTAGGCTGTCCTCCTAGACCAGGGACAAATTCCAGGCAGGAAAACTCCATCAGCTAGTGCCCCAGAGACTCCTCCGGGCATAGTGCAGACCTCACTACCTGGGTAGAGGTTGGGAGTTTCTTGAAGTGAAGAAATGGGGACTGAAAACCTAATGTTTCCTTCTATGAGCTCAGAGAATACTCTCTGGTTGGTGCTGCCAGCCCTGGCCAGTATGAGTGTCCAAAGCAGGCTGTAGGAGACTTAGAAAAAGGCACTCCAAAGTGTGGCCTCTTCTGGAACTACATATATACGAACCTATGGATGTCCTTCAGCCTATTATTTTAACATTTTAATTCCAACCACTTTAATTAATTTTTTTAAAAGATTTATTTACTTATGTGTAACGAACTTGGGTACAGCCCAGAGGCGCAGGTGTGGTGAAAGGATTCACCAGAGACAGAGTGGGGAGCAGACCAAGTAGACTGACAAAATACACTGCTGAGTGGAGCAGCGGGTGGGTCAGGAGAGGTCTGCCACGCCATGTGGTCACCTCCGGGGTGGGGAACCAACTCATGCTGAAGTGGCTTTAGCTTCTTAGTGCTGTGCTTTAACCTGCTGCACCACCAGCGAGGGTCCTTAATTACTAAGTTTTAAGACCTGAAAATCAACTTATATTTGTCTTCTTTTTGTACTAGTTCCTCTTTCAAAACATTGCAACATGCACAATTAATGTTAATTGAAAATGTTTCTTTTAAAATATAAATACTTTTGCTAGCATTTAGTCTTATACTTCATCTGTGACAATGCATGTTCCATATAACTAGGATGAGACTGATTGGCATCTGAATAGGACTTAACGTTTCTATCTCACCTGTTTGCATTTTTATTAACACATGTATTTTATAAATGCACATAAATGATTCAGCTGGCCTGTAGTTTCCAGTGAAAAATGGTTTTGTGGTTAGTGAGTGGAATTTCCCTATAGCAGATACACTATCCTTAAACTACTGGCCCAACTTCTGCTTTTATAAAAGTTGTTGTGATCATGTCCATGATTTTATTTGCTCCAGACAGTTACCTATAAGGGAAATGTTGGTCATGGGATACATCTTGGTCATGGGAAAAATATCTGTTTTTCACAGATGAGGAAACTAAGGTTGTCCAAGGAATATATTTGATGCCATAGCGTCAAACAGAACTGGGCTTCAGGACTCATCTGATGCTCTTGTTCTTTTGGAAATCACCATGTGCTTTCCCAAGGCACACCTGTCATGATTCAGTTAGTATTTATTCTGATGTTCACCGTGTCAAAAAAGATAACATGTCATTTTTCTTTCTTTCTTGATACCTCTTGCTTCAAGGGAATATAGTTTTAATATTCAATAGTGAATATTAAATACATCTATTAAACATGATATATGACAAGAAATCTATATCCTGCATTCAGAATGTTACTGTTACCCAACATTCTGATATGTATGTCAGTGTCGTTAACACGATGGATCCTCCTGCCAGTCACCTGTTAAGTACCTAAATCTCACAGCTTCCCAGGCTGCACAGCCGCTGTTGATGGCCCATGTCCCTTTCTTAATTTTGAATAAAGAACAAAAAGGATGAGCACCCTTCTAAGGTTGGCAACTAATAAGCACAACTCTGCTTCACATTTGCAAAGGGAGTGGTGCTGTCACAACCTGCCCTCGGGGTTCCAGCAGGGCTTTTTGTCATTCTCCAAGATCCCAGGAACTGATAGGTTCATTAGGATCTCCTAGGTGCGCAGGTGACTTTACGCAGTTAGGGGATGTGCAGCCTAGTGTGAGACGCAAGCACTCTGGATTTGACAACTGAGCAACTGCCACTTTGCTATTCAGTCACTGGGGGTTGTGATCAAGTTGTGTGTTTAATGTCCATTCGTACTCACATATATTTCTAATGGAATTTCTCAAATAAAAATCATTTAAGATTTTCTTCTTGAAATTATTTGAAACCTTGAAATCTCTAGCATTTTCCCTCTCTACTTATTTTGTCAAAATAAGGTGTTAACAGTTATTTTATTAACCATGTTCATCTGTAGAAAGTGGGGGAAAAGTTCATTGCCTTCTGGGAATAGGCATTCAACATTCTATACTATAACCTTCTACTTTATTATCTTCCCTTTTTGATGATTAAAGCTCCGTTTTTACGACTTTTTTTTCTATCAACATGCCTAATGTAATAAATGTATAGGAAGAAAAGGCATGGCAGGCAATAGCATATTTTAGGAAAAAAAAGGATGCAAAATTTTACTGTGACTATTGTTTATCAGGTCTATGCATTTCTGATCTCCTTATGCAAATGATGCTACTTGCCAAAGTCCCCCACGGAAGACTTGTGTGGTAGAAGTGGTGCAGTCCAATCTGTCTGTATGGGCCTATTCCTTCCTTCCTTCCACTTCACACCCACCAAAAGCAGTTGTCAAGTTATATCTGAATTTATGAAAGCACTGAAGCAAATTGAAAGTCAGGAGAACGAATTATAAATAAGCATGTTAGATAGGACTTTCTCATAGTCCAAGAAGAAAACTTTCAAGAATTTTCACTTTTTCCACACGGTCACTTAGAACAGTGCTTCAGTTCTCCACCTCATGATATCTCCAGGTTTCTAAATGCTTCCTTTTGCAATCTCTCCAACTACTGTTAGAAACTTTATCTTAGCCACAAAGGTTAGTCTAACTCCAGAATTTCTTTACCTATCAGAAGTAGATTCTTCCAGAAGTACATTCTTCCAAGTGTGAGTTACAATAATCCCATGAGGGTTCAAGCACAGTAAGATTTGACATTTACTTTTCAAATCTCTCAAACTGTCCTTAGTCGATGTGACCTTGCCAAACTCAGGCTCTGCAAGGCTCCCAAATGCTGTGAATTGGAGATGGCTATCTCTACTCTCAGTGTGCAGGGAGTAACTGTTGGATCCTACCACACACATTCACACACACACACACACACACACACACACACACACACACATCTGCCCCACTCCCTGTGTTAAGCATTTAGGTAAGGAAAGTCTTTATCTAGAAGGAAGAAGAGAATTCACTCACTTCTCTGTAAGTATCAAGACCACTATTACCCAAAAATTTACCTAGTGTTAATGCTTTTATTTAACTATCCAAGCTCCAATTTTATTTAACCCCAATTTATATATTGTGTCTCCTAAAGCTACTAGGTAAAAGTAGATAAATAATTTATAAGTTTGTCATGACTTCCTTAACTGAATATGAACAAATCAAAGGAAAGACATTATTATTTTCTTTCTAATAATGCACTGTTCTTTCTCTAGTCTTAGTGGGCAGATGATACCAAAGAGGCTAAGAATGTGAGAAGAGGTTTCATTTTTTTCTCGTTAAAAATTCTGGAAATAGGCCCTCCCTGGTGGCACAATGGGTTAGGCCGCAGCACTGCAGGCTGGCCACAGCCGCTTCGGTATGAGTTCAATCCCCGGCCTCAAGGTGATCCACATGGCACCGCAGACCTCTTCTGGCCCACCAGCTGCTCCCCTCAGCAGTGTACTTTGTCAGTCAGCCTTTTCTACTCCTCACTCTGTCTCTGGTGACTCTTCTCACCAGCCCTGCACCTCTGGCTTGTACCCAAGTTTTGTATGCATAAATAAAATAAATCATTTTTAAAAAATGGAAATAAATTTCTCTGGCTAGTGTACATTCAGTGATAATGTTTGGAGTAATAGCCAGAAAAATCTGTTTTTTTTTAGGAGTGTTGGAAGACAAAACTTTCATGTATCAAGTAAGACTAAGTAAGACTAGATACTAAATTTTAGTGTAACTAGAATTTACCTGACACAAATGTAGTAAAAGAATGGAATTGATTGGTTGCATTTTTCAAAGGATAATTTTCTGTTTATTGACATTATAAATGATCAAAATAACAGTAAAGAAGTTGTTATATGTCATTTGTGAGACTACACACTCAGAGACTGTCTATGGATCTGCTATATTGAAGAGTATTTTCTATTTTTCATGTGAATTTCCCTTTTGTAGAAATGTTACTGTTATTTAAATTAATTTTTGAAATATGAAAACAGAAAGAACAAAGATATTGACTAGCTGACAGATGTCATGGCAAAAACGAGATGTCATTTTAACTCCAAATGATATCTAATTTTCCCAGAGTGAGTAGTACAAATTCCTAAAATCAGAAACAAATGAAATCTAAATTTTATATTTGGCTAGAAATTCATAAAATCTCTTAAATGTTGTGTCATTCATTAAATCTTTTTTAAAAAATAACATAATAAGTTTGATATTTTCACCTTAACTCTTTTATTCTTGGTAACATTTGATTTTTTACTAAACTGTTGTTTTTAAAAATTGATAACTTCTCTCATGGTCTCAGTGTTTAGGATAGTTGTGTACATATTTTATTATTTCTTTTTCTTGTATTAATATATTTTTGTATGGAAAGCTTCAGCCCTTTCATTTATATATATAACTATCTATAATTTTGTGTGCTTTTCACATGAGATTTTCAAATTTTAACTCTCCAGTCTGGTTGTTCACATATTCCAGACAGCTTCTCTTTCCAATAGTTTGGTCTTATTTATGGGATGGAATGGTTTGTGTTTCTGGTATGAAGTAAATCATTCACAGATGTATGTTATAAAAATGAATAGCATACTACAACCATATATCTAGCCAAGACTATATTTTATAATATTCATTAATATAATCAATCCATACATGTTAGACACTGATAAAAATACCTGGCATATACTCAAAGCTCAAGAATTGCTAGACTCAAGGACTAATGACTGTTTTTCCTTATACAATTGTAGAATAATAATATATTATTCAATTATAGAATAATAATTCACTGTAGTAATAGTCCCATTATGTATTCTCTGTGAAGTTTCAAAAGGTATCGACATTTAGGTTCCATCCCCAATTAATTTATTCAGAAGTTTTGGGTGTGGGACTCACACATTTAAGGGTCATTTTAATATTTTTTGAAGATCTTTTGATAACTTTTGCCTACTTACCTAATTTTTTGTTTTAAGTTTGTTCCTTAAGATTGGTATTATATTTTCTCCTTGTTTGTCATTTTTTAAGACGTACTAATTATGAGCTGTATATGGTGGCTTTTACCAAGATTCTCTCTCTCTCTTTGACTTGCAAATGTTAATTTTTAACATTCAAGTCAGTACTGACTAGGATAATCATTATTTTGATGTATTTTATTTTTTTGTAATGAATTTTAAAATATATTAATAACAATTACATTTTTATTTGAACACTGTCTCTGTGGCACCTAAAATCAACTTTTCTGTCCTCGATGGTACACATACTATTCTTTTTTAAAATTTCTCTAATATCAAGTTTAGGTAACTCTTAGCTACTGCACATTTTGTAGCTATGAAGTAGATTTTATGTATTTGTGTTTAGAAAACCAACAAAAATTTATAGGCCAAATGAGTCTCCTATTCTTGATACTTAAGTTGAAGAGATATATTGCTTAACTGACATTTTTACTGAGCCATCCATTTTTATTAACCTCATCCACTCCTTGTAATACCACAACAGTTGCTCTAGAAGCAGGAAAAATCATCCAGATGTTGCCAGGTTAGTTGATCAAATAATTCAATCAAGTAAAGCACATGCACTTACACTTATGTATGTTAGGTGGTATGCAGATTACTTAAAAGTATAAACTCAGCTCTTCAAGAAATATGCATTTAATTGAATGCCAGGATTATCCACAGATAAGGAACATGAGTACAACAGCAACCACAACAACAAAAAGTAGAGAAGACCATAAGTTTAATTTGGTCTGATTCCACAGTGGTTTAAGATGCATTCGAAAGTTATTTTAGGCCCTCCCTGGTGGCGCAGTGGGTTAAAGCACAGCACTGAGAATCTTAAGCCACTTCCGCATGAGTTCGATTCCCACCTGCCCCGGAGGTGACCACATGGCCTGGCAGACCTCTCCTGACCCGCCCACTGCTTCCTTCAGCAGTGTACTTCATCGATCTGCCTATTCTGCTCCCCACTCTGTCTCTGGTGAAGCCTCCCACCACCCCTGAGCCTCTGGCCTGTACCCCAGTTCTGTATGCACAAATAAATAAATCTCTAAAAAAAAAAAAGATTATTTTAATCAGGTGTATATATTTATAGGTTTTGAATTTCGAAGTGACATAAACTTTTGAATTATCTGGTATGCCATTTTGGGTTCTCTGAGAATCAAATGTTGATTTGGAATTTGGAATTTGGAGTACAAAAGTTTTACTGGTTAATGATGTATAAGGTTGATGATAACTGAAAATAAAGAACCCATGATTGGGGCCCTCTCTAGTGGTGCAGTGGTTAAAGTGTAGCACTGCAACCTAGCTGCCGCCCCTTCAGTGTGAATTTGATCTCCTGCCCTAGAGGTGACCCACATAGCTGGCAGAGCTCTCCTGTCTCACCTGTTGCTCCCCTCAGCAGTGTATTTCCTCAATCTGCTTGTTCTGCTCCCCAATCTGTCTCTGATGAATTCTCTCACGGTCCCAGCACCTCTGGCCTGTACCCCAGTCCTATATGCATAAATAAATTTTTTTTAAAAAAGAGAGAGTTAAAAAGAAATGATTGGATATGATGGAACATAGTCCTACCAGGAGGCTCATCTGGTACTTAATAGGAAAAAAGCGGAATTGAGCAATGAGAATCTTTGACACTAATGCAGACATGACAAACTAAAAAGTAACTCAATAGGGACACCCAGATCAAAGATTAACTATTAGAGGTGTCCTTTATAGGTTAAAGTAACCAGGCACTAGTACTGCCACTGTGCTCATTCATTGGTGAGAGCTTCTCAGGAAGAAAATAACCATGGATCTAAGAGTGTGCTGAGTCTTAAAAAAGAGCTACAGCTGGAGGCTGTCACCTATCAGCCCTCCTCACTATTGAATGACAAATTCTTTCATGAAGGGAGATCTAAAAACAAATCATCCTGGTTGTCAGCACTAGCATAGGTGCTCGCTGGAGACATATATGTGGATGAACTACCAGGAAAGAAAATTGATCATGAGGAGATGTGATGCATGTTTAAGGCTTTATTAGGGAATGATAGCAGTTAGTTGAACAGTGGAAAAGTTAGGTGGAAACCATGTTCCAAAATTGAATGATAGTAAGAGGTATTTGATGGGTACATCTATATATTTAGGCATTTTCCAAATTGTTCTAAATGGTAATCTAGTCATTTTATGTGAACATATTCAGTATTATAATAAGATAAAAACTTTAAATATGATGAAGAAAGAGGACAAAGAAAAGGATGAGAGTGGGTGGAAACTAAGGTAACAGGAGAAAGTTGCTTCAAAAATCACGTCATAAAATTATATATATGAGTAGAAGTAAGTGAAAACATAGCACTGAACTTTCTAGTTGTCAGTGGATAAGGACAACACAATCAACCATTTGGTGCATGGTGTCTGTAAGACAAAAATAGATCAACTGTTTAGATGAATTCTTTTTTCTGACATTGAGGTGAGGGCGGATATATGATTTTTCCCAAAAAGAAACACCCCATTTAGTAATGGGCAACATCTTCATTATTACCATAAACAGTGAGTAGTTCCATAAGCCTGATTCTTAAGTTTCCCTCTAGAAAAACTAATGTAATTCTCTGAAAGTCTGGTGACTATTTCAGTCAGAGATTTAAGAGGATTCAGAGGGAGGAAATAGACTGAATGTGCTACAGAGAATCCAAAATATATTAGGATTGAAATCATATCATAAAACCTGAGACCACTGGTTTGAAGTCAAATTCTCAGAGTTAATCTAATCAAGAAGTATTTTTTGTTTCTTTGAGTGCACAAACAAGAACTTGTTGCTCTTAGTATCCCAAACTTTTGACCATAGCTGCAGATATTTTATTATTGAAAAAAA
The DNA here is from genome assembly GCF_000260355.1 of Condylura cristata. Taxonomy (NCBI): domain Eukaryota; kingdom Metazoa; phylum Chordata; class Mammalia; order Eulipotyphla; family Talpidae; genus Condylura; species Condylura cristata. The sequence continues at coordinate 28,982,428 of NW_004567108.1, read as the reverse complement.
AATTAACACATATTGAACTTCAAATAGGTATCTATCTATCTATCTATCTATCTATCTATCTATCTATCTATCTATCTATCTATCTATCTATCTATCTATCTATCTATCTATATTTTTTAAAGATGTATTTATTTGTGCATACAGAACTGGGGTACCAGCCAGAGGTGCGGGGCGGTGAGAGGATTCACCAGATTCAGAGCAGGGAGCAGAACAGGCAGATCTAGGAAGTACACTGCTGAGGGGAGCAGCGGGTGGGTCAGGAGAGGTCTGCTGTGCCATGTGGTCACCTCCTGGGAAGGCGGGGATCGAACTCATAGGAAAGTGGCTTTAGCTTCTTAGTGCTGTGCTTTAACCCGCTGCACCACCAGGGAGGGCCTAGGTACCTATTTTTCAAAGTAAATACTTAAAATTCTTAAACTGTGAAAAATATACTGGTACCAGAGGGGTGCGGAGGAAGAAGGCAGTAAGGAATGGAAGAGAACAGGACTTTGGGGGTGGGGTGAATGTATTTATTGTGATTGTATAAAATTTAAAATTTTATTTCTCAAAAAAATGTACATGATTAAGAATGCAGGCCCTCCCTGGTGGCGCAGCGGGTTAAAACACAGCACTAAGAAGCTTAAGCTACTTCCACATGAGTTCGATTCCCGCCTGCCCCGGAGGTGACCACATGGCGTGGCAGACCTCTCCTGACCCGCCCGCTGCTCCCCTCAGCAGTGTACTTTGTCAATCTGCCTGTTCTGCTCCCCTCTCTGTCTCTGGTGAATCCTCTCACCCTCTGCATCTCTGGCCTGTACCCCAGTTCTGTATGAATAAATAAATAAATCTTAAAAAAAAAAAAAAAGAGTGCAATTATTGGGCCCTCCCTGGTGGCACAGCAGGTTAAAAGCACAGCACCAAGAAGCTACAGCCACTTCAACATGAACTCGATCCCTGCCACGCCCCTAAGGTGTTCCACATGGTGAGGCAGACCACGCCTGGCCCGCCTGCTGCTCCCCTCAGCAGTGTACTTTGTCCATCTGCCTGTTCTGCTCCCTGCTCTGTCTCTGGTGAATCCTCTCACAGCCCCTGCACCTCTGGCCTGTGCCCCAGTTATGTGAGAATGAATAAATAAATAAATCTTTTAAAAAATGCAATTATTATTTTGAAGGCAGCAATTAGTATAAAAATTCCTTGAAGATATAAAAAAATAGTAGTCAGAACACATATGATGAGAAAAATAATTCTTCATCAGCCAACTAAAAAAAAAATCTCTGATATTTTACACCTCCAATTGAATAACAAAATATTAAGAACATTTTGTTATATTATTTACAAACTTGTTCATAAAGTTTTAGAAGTAGATATGACAAGTATGAGTGATTAAGTAAAATGCTAGAATTTGTTAAAGGAAAAATGAGTCTGCTAAATGACAATCCAGAGTCCTCAAGAAAATGGCTTTGAACTATTGTGCAACATTTTCTAATTGTATTTCATGAATTTTATTGTATCACCTCACTCTTTAAACTAGGGGAGTGGAAAAACACATCTCTGCTTGTTTGGTTTTGTTGCGAGCCCAGAAAATGTGTTCATTAATTAATAGTTAATAGTTGAACAATCCAAGCAGCCTGTTTGGAATCCCCAGGCCTCCTTAAAGATGGGAAATCCACTGTAACTGCTGTAATATCAAGGTGGCTCTGCTGATCCAAAATCACGGGATTTTTGCTTTGCAAGGGGCTCTGTAAATCATCTAGCCTGAACCTTCAATTGAGGCTATTTAAGGGAAGTTTTTAGAGACTTCAAAGACTTCATAAGGCCTTATATTTGCTTGGACTACTTATTACAGCTAAATCCTCCAAGGCTTTTGAATGTACCCATGTACTGAAGAAATTATTCAGCTTGTTGAAGGTCACTTATTAAAATGTGGCTCTGGGCTACTCGGAGAGAAAGATAAGTGCAAAAACCTGGGAGAGGCTGAGGGAAACTCATGTTAGGGAGTTTTGACAGCTGGCCTGCCTAGGACTTGGGTGTGTGTTTTGGAGCAGCAGGTGCAGGCTGAGAGCGGGCAGTGGAGGGAGGGGCTGGCAGCAACCAAGCCCCACAGCCCCTTGCACATCTTTTAGCTTTCTCGCTGGTATTTTCTCAAGGTCTCGCCTCTGTAACCACACCCCTTGCTCCTGATTAGCTGTCTCCCGTGGCTATCCTTATAGCCCTGGCCTCTAGGCCCAGGTGTGCACATTTGCGCCTCTGTACATGCCTGTGCTCCAGTTGTCACAATCCGGTATGCATGCCCTGAGCCCGTGTCCCCACAGCGATGCTCCTAAGTGCCTTCTGCATTAACATGATCAAGGCCACAGGTGATAGCCACAGAGGCTAGTGTAAACAACCTGATTCACTTACTTACCCTACAGTGAGCAAGGATGATTTTGTATACAACAAACAGAATGGTAGTCTACCAAGAGATAAGGCACATTTGGTCGTCACCCATGAATATGATGCTGCTGGGAAATTTCCCGTAAAGGAATGTATGACTGAATATCATGGGTATTTACTATCGTAAGTAATGCTTCTAAAACTCTTACCTAAAGGGTTGAGTTTTCAGTGTTGCAGCAATTCAAGAATACTCCAAACATTGATTCCTATCTTCTCTTCTTTTACATCCTTCCTCTTCTTTAGCTTCTCCTACTTCCTGAATTCATTTTCTGTCCTGGGGAATGGGGTGGGGGGAGGGAAATGCCCTGGACTATGGTGATGGCACACGGGTGATTTGATGATGGGAAGCCCAAAGGGATTACAACTGAGATGGAAAAAGGCACAAAACGATGTAAAAATAAACTATTATATATATATATAAAAAAAACACTTCTGGTTTATAAAACTAAACACTTCTGGTTTATAAAACTGACAAAAGCATTCAAGAAGCTGATGGATGAATTGGTTGGTCTGGTTGGACTGATAACATTTTGGGGAAGCTTTTATTTTCAACATTTGTTGTACTACTACAGGCTAAGTGAAACGGTCATATTTTGATGCCATTGGCCTCTGTAGTTATTACCCGCCTTGAAAGGCAGGAGGTGCTTGGGATTGTGGGCTCGGGGTGGCATGCCCGGTGGTGGGCACCTGGAGTTTGGTGTGGTCGTGTGTAAGTGGGCACACCTGAGCCAGGAAGCTGACACTGGAAGAAGGCGGTGTCACTTAGAGACAGTACGGCTACAGTGGGGGCGGGAAGGCTGTGAGAGAAAGATGGATGACCCCAAGAGGAAGAGACCACGAGGGAAGACTCCAAAAAAGTCCAGAGGAAACAGAGCACAGAAATTCTCAGGGTCCCAAGTTGCTGTCTCCCTACTGGCATCACACCTCTCCCCCCACCACACAATTAAAAAATCCCTGTTGGCAAGGTCCCCTTGGTGGCACCAGGGGTTAAGTCTCAGCACTGAAACTGTCTGCAGTCACTGCAGCACAAGTTCCATTTCAAGCCAGGAAGCTGGCTCTCCTGGCACAACAGACTCTGCTGTCTCGTCCGCTGCTCCCCTCAGCGGTGTATTTCAGTCAATCCACCTGTTCTGCTCCTCACTCTGTCTCTGGTGAATCCTCTGCTCCAAGTTTCTCTTTTAAGCTGCCTGAACATACCTGGCCTGGGATGGCTGCAAAACACTACTGTTACGATTTCAGGTCATGTTCTGATGATTGTATTCTAGGGTCAAACATAATGTGACTCTGGAGAAGCTGAGGAAAACAACTTCTGAAATGAATGTCTATCTGAGGGAATCTTCACCGGTTGGTTCTCTGTATAGTTGGAATGTTCATGACCCTCCTTCCAGTATTGTTCAAGATACAAGTGTGTGTGTATATGATTGTGTGTGCCTGTATGTCTGTGCTTTATAAAGCAATCAGTGTAGTGTAAGGGGAAGACTCATGTTTATAAAAGAATAAGGGAAGCTGACTGACTCTGAACAGTCCTTGAACAAGGTCTTATACAACATTGTACCCATCAGTGCATCTGTTCACAGGAAACAACTTTTGGTTTATGATTCTCTCAGATTAATTTCATTTTCTGGCTATATTTTTCAGCTGAGTTAGTTGCAAAATTATACTATGATTATAGATTTTTTATACTAGCTGACTTCAGAATTTGGTAGACATTGTTTATCCCTGGTCATATTATATATTGTACATTCAATTCAGATCAATAAATCTTTACAGAACACACTGCAGTGAACACCAGAAATTGGAGTCAGTCTGAGTGGGTGGATAGGACATCCAGTAGGAAACCAATGTTGGATTTATAAGAACAGGTGCCGTTGTGGCCCATCGTTCTTTTATCATCATGTCAGCTTTCTTTTTATTTGCTTTTATTTAGCTGGTCAGTTTTGTACTTCAGTCTGACCTCAGACCTTCAGTGTCTCAGTGCTTCTTTCACTGGTTCTCAGAATCAACTCCCACAAAGTCACTTTACTGATCACACTGCCTGTGGTGATTGCCTCTCAGAAAGATCACAGGGCTCCATACTGATCCACAAGCCCTGGGACTCTGATCTGCCAAGTCCTGTCCTGTCCAGGCCTGACAGGTTACGTTCTGTTCTGCACTCACAAGTGAGAGTTGGAAATTGGTGTTTTTGCATACTTGAATGTGTGAATGTGGTACCTTGTAGGGCCCAGCACATGTATACACCAGTTTTAGGAGACTGACTCTGTCTTTCATTTCCTAGAAGTCACTACCATGCAGATTTTCTGAGAAACAATTGTGTATGACAGAATAGTGTGCCGGTTTTTGTCCTTTTTGTTTCCTGTTTCTATGCCACGCTGAGATGTTGCCCCTTCAGGAGAGGCAGTGATGCCAGATAGTGGGATGGACAGGCTGAACACAAGGATTAGAAAGAAGTGGTTTCCCTAGCAACGATAACCATGCCAGGGGTGTCACACTATTTATCCTCCACTCATGTATCTTTTCCTCTGGTTTAATAACACAGAGGATCTGAATGTTAAGCATCTGACTCTGAATCATTTCTAGTGCATGGAATTACAGCACAGAGGCACTGTTTTAAAAGAATTTAGAAATGTGATGAATGTGCAGTATACTTTTATACATTAAGAGATACTACCAAAGTATCTCTTCCCATTAGTGTATCATTGACTTTACACTTTTCATGAGAGGAAGCTGGAAAATAGTTTTCTCTCTCAAAAACAAAGCAGGTAAAGAATATGCAAAAATCATGTATTTTAAAAAACATATAAAATTCCATTATATTTCTTTTAACATTGAAAAATTACCATTTCTACATCATCTGTAGAGTAAGTGATAGAATAAGAAAGATAGGAAGGTCACTTTAATTTATTAACTTCATTCTAGTTTTTCATAATACTTTTAAACTCTTTTAAATTATTCTTTTCTGAATTCTGCACTTATATTTTTGGTTTCTTGACAGAGCATTAACAATTTGATGTGGTTAGTAGTAATTGTTATTGAATAGTCATTAAATTGAAGTTGACATGCTAAACATGGCTGTACATATTTATTAGCAATTTATATTTATATGTATATATATTTTACATATAACATATACATTATATTTTTGCATAGCCAAGACCTTATATAGAGGCATAATTTTAGTACCTTGCATAAATAAAGTATTACTATCTTTGAAACCAACTCTTGAAGAAAGGATCACTTGTCAAACCCTACTTTCACATTATTTCCAAACACTAACCCACTTTGAAAGTCATTATCCATTGTTTTCCTAAATTTCTGTCTAGTAATTGGTGAAATATAGATTAATGATAAAATCTAATGTAATCCTAAGAAAATATTTCTAAATTGAGCAAAATTGGATGAAGATATCAAACAATGCCAGTAGAAATATGTGAAGGATAAAGGCAAGCTATATTTGTAATTTTAATTTTTTTGATACATGTTTGCTAAAAATGAAAGAGGAAAATTAATGTTTTTATCTAAACCAACATCTGAAATGATATCATTTCCACCTATACTCATAAAAATTATTAATGAGATTTTTACATTATAATTTTCATACTCAGTTTTCAACATCTGACTGGTATTTGCATTTAAGCACATCTCAGTTGGGGCCAGGCACAGCTCTAGTATTTATATGATTACTGTTACCATTGAGTAGCACAGCTCTAGAACATAAAATATCATAGAAGGCATTTATGGTTCAATTCCTTAAATTTGAGCTGCTGACCATATAGAAATATTTTTCTTAGCAAGATAAAAAAAAATGAAAGCTGTCTTTTGAGGTGTTTGGAAAGACTAATAGATTGGCAATGCTTTCCAGATTCAATATTTCATGCTTCTGGGTGGTGGGGGGGGGTTGTTTAAATCATTATGGAAGCTTTTCCAAGGTTATTCTCCAACGACCATAATTAAGGTGACTTTTAAAAAAGATTTATTTATTCATTCATTCATTCATTTATGCATACAAGAACTGAGGTACAGGCCAGAGATGCGGAGGAGAGAGGATTCACCAGACACAGAGTGGGGAAGAAAAATGGAGAATTGACTGAAATACACTGCTAAGGGGAGAGGCAGGTAAGACAGGAGAGGTCTGCTGCACCTTGTGGGATACCTCCCCGGCCTGCTGCAGATAGCTTTGTAGTAGTGTTGCACTTTAACCCCTTGCACCACCAGGGAGGCTCCCACCCATAGGCTTTTTAATAGTATGGGGAAACAAAATTAGATACCAGAGACAAAATTGTTCATTTATTAAAACATTTAAGGATAGGAATGGTTTACTTCTGCCAGCTGACTGACTCAAGAAAATTTCTTTTTCTAACAATTTCCTATAATATTTAGAAATACCTTTCAGAAAAATTATGAATTGGAAAGTAATTTTAAAATAATTCTATGGATAAATATATAATTACAAAGATATCTAGAACAAATGAAGAACTATTATATGAGCTCACAAGCTCATTTATAAGATTTTATTAAATTTTTTGATACAAGTTTTTCACTTGGAGATTTTTCTCCTCATAATTTATTAATTCTATCAATAGTCCAACAGATTTCTGAGAATCTCTTCTTATTAGAATAGTTGAATAAGTTCAAGTTGTCAATGATTAATAATCCATGTGTGAATTAAAGTAAAAAAACTATTACAAAATGGACCAGACTAATGGAAGAACTGGATTTCTGCATTTCTAGGGATGAGTGTGATTTGTTTGATATGAAAATAAGCAGCAACAAATGACTTATGGTACATTACCACTAAGTAATCATTTGTTTAACTTATTGAGCCAAAAAACATTATTGGAATTCCTACAATGTACTAATGCTAGTCTTAGATACAGCAAGACCTGAATCAAATGCAGATTCCATACTTAACGATTAATAATTTAGTGGGTGGAATAAAATTATAAATAGCTGTCATGGAGACTCTAACATTTTAAGGGCTCTGAAGAAGGGAGATTGACTTCAGGAGTTGGGAGGAACAGAGGGAGACCAACTTCTTCAAGGAATAGATTTGAGCTGGCCCTAGATTAATGAGAAAAATAGGCGAGAGCATTTAGGTACAAAAATTTCTAGCAAAGCCAAGACTTTCAATGATGCACAAAAATTTTTGGTCTGTTAAGGGATGATACAGATCTATGCATTTCTTAGTGATTGTGTTCTGCTTGGAAAGACAGTTTGCCATATTAATTTGTTGTTTTCAGATTTGACTTTTTTAGTGAAGGAGACTATTTTGATCATATCTCCCAGTAAAATCAATTCCATTTATAAATTATAAATCAGAGTCTCTTTCTCAAATTTGTGCTATGCCAGGGAGTCAGATTATTTCATTCACTATTTTTGTTAGTATTAATATTAGTGACGTTAAAGTTAACTCAGGAACAAAGAAAAATCTCTTTATATCAAATGGAAGAGACAGGTTACTAAAAATAATGTAGTTTATACTTGATGTTATCAATAAAAAGCATTTTTATGCAGTAAATTTTAACTTTATATTTTATATCTGATATTTAATTTGTATATATCTGTTTTCAATTACTAAGCACTTTCTTAGTGATTTCTTACATTACCTATAAGCTTAGTTTGAATTTCCTCTACTTCTCCCCCTACATTTCTAAATCTGATGAATTTTTCACTGGTTTTTATTCCAATTACTCAATGGTTTGATTGTATTTAATTCATAACACGAGCTTTTGTGTGTTCACTGCATCCTGGCTGGCGAGCAGGGAGGTAGATGTTGACTTCTTTTACATCCCTCTTCCTTGTTGATATCACGATCCTATAATTTGGGATTCTGTTCTGCTTCTCCAATAATGTCATTTTCCCTGCAATAGGCTGACACTTCTTGCCACTCTGAACAACAAAGACAATGTTTTCAGAATGGTGAAATGTGTATTAATATATTAATAACAGATGCCTTGTGTGCAGCATGTCACATCTCCTCAGCCAGCCTCTGACTTGAGCTGCAAACAAAGGTGGACAGTTTCTATGCCAAGTGCCACATTCCCACCCTAAGTTCCTACCAGCTCACCCTGCCTTTATTATTATTATTATTTTTGTAAGCATAGCACCAATCAGTCAAGAGCACAGCAGCTTAGGAAATGCAGAGGGTTAACACCTCTGGGAACAACACTCAACTTGTGGAGGACAGAAATTGATGACTTTGCCCCATTTCCTTTCTGTTGAACAGTGTGAAGGCCAAGGATTCTCAGTCCCACATTCCAGGTATAGGGTTGCCCACGACTTTAACCATTTCCCTAAAACTCCCTTTGCTTCTTTCCTTTCTCCCCTGTGTCATTACCCACTCCCACACTGCTGCTTTTGCTTGTCACCTCCCAACTGATTTATCTGCACTCAACTCTTCATCTTGGACTTTGCTTTGTGAAGGAACAAGATATCACCCTTCCTAAAAAGCATTGTGTACTTTAAACAAAAATCAAGGTTGAGAAATAAAGTGACTAAGGAACTTATACCAGGGCCCCTCAACAGTTGAGATGAGAAATTCTATGCTCTGTGTTTGTGAATGGATTGTAGTCAAATGCTAACTTATATATACATCAGTGGTCTGAAACCTAGAATATAGATAGATCCTAATGAAATCTATATATTCCATTAGGTCTCCTAATGGAACCTAATGACAGCTAGTTTCCTATTTAATAGAAATGAATTAAAGTCACAATTAACAAAAACAAGTGGGTAATATAGGTACTGTATCCTGTATTATAGAATCAAAATGTGCTCATTTTCTGGGGCTGCTATACTGAAATACTGGTTGCATTAAACAACAAAAATTTTTTTTTCATAGTCCTGGCCAAAAGTCCAAGCCCAAGGCATCAACATGGTTAGTGCCTCTTCAGTCCTCTCTCTTTGGCTTGTAATTGTCTTCACAGGTTATTCATGAGGCACATGTCTGTATCAAAATCTATTTGTGTAAGAACATGGGTCAGGTCCCTCCCGAGCGACCGCGTTTTAACTTCATTATCACTTTAAAGATCCCATCTCCAAATAACATTCACACTGGATTTCACTGGATTTGCTGTGGGATTCAGTCATACATTTACCTTTCAATTTTTAGTTACAAGGTATTTGATACATATAAATAAACACAAAATACCAATGAAATCACAATTTAATTTACAAATTAGAACACCAGGAATTCTTTTGCAATCACTGCTCTGCTCTTTTCCTCTTTTCTCCCTCCTTTCTCCCAAAAGCAGAATATTAAACCTGAATTTTATTAGTTACTTGTCCTTGTATAAATTAGTAACATATACTGCATACTTAAGCAATGAATTGCTTTCTCTGAGTTTTATGAAAATAGCAAATAGCTTTATACTATTTGCTTAGCCTTTCAATGTTATGGGTCTAAGATTCATCCGTAATGAAGCAAGTATGGTTCACTCATCTGACTATTTTATGTTACCGCCATACACACATGCCTCTTTGTTCCTTAGTTGCTAGATTTGCTTGTTGCCAATTTATCCCCCTTTGTCATTCACTGTGCCACATTTGTTGTATATATCTCTATCATGTGTGTGAGAGATGCTCTATACTTAAGAATGCAATTGCTGGATTGTAGGGAATGTGACTATTCAGCTTTTCAACAGAGTACCGATTGTCTTTCAAAGTGGTTGTGCTAACGATATTCTCACCAGCAGCATCTAATATTCCTTTATGATTTGTATTTGGTTTATATATGATAGTGTCAGGTTTGTGAATTTATGTAAATGTAGTAAGTGTCACATGAAATCAAGTGGTTTTCCTAATTTACATTACCCTGACAACTAGTAATTGTGATGAGATTCTTATGTTTATGAGCCTTTCATGTTTTCTCTTTTATTAAATTCTTGTTTTCTTTTTTGGCTCATTTTTCTATTGAGTTGACTTTTGTCTTTATCTACAAGTTTTTTCTTTACCTAGATAGTAATCTTTGCAAATATCTTGCAGTTTGTGATATCTTTTTACCTTTTTGATAATCAAAAATTCATTTTAATGTAGATAAAGTTAGCACTCTCTTCTTTTATTAGAATGATTAATTATGGTACACTATGTAGAAAGTTCTCTCCTCTCTTGAGGTGTATAATTCTCTTAAAACCTTCATCTTATGAATTTTGCTTTTTATGTCTTGTTTAAGAAATATTTTCCTTTCTTAATGTGAATTTACTTTCTCTACCATTTATGTTTGTATTTTTTGATATTGGACTTTCGAGTATGGTATAAGGTAGAGACCTAATTTCATTTTCCTCCTGCATAGATAGTCAATAATCCTAGAAATGTTAGCAGAAAGTCACCACTGCTTTTGTTCTTCTTATTAAAGAAGTCTAACTGGAAGTATTGCTCTAGAAAGGACATATCTAGCAGTTATTACCATGTAAAGATCAGCAGTCGTTCAGCCATTCTGCTAGCTAAACACAGTAGAAGCTATGCAGGAAGAAAAGAAAGCATGGTTTTCATTGCACCTTCTGTGCTATAAAGGGAGACCTTATAAAGGCAGGTGAGAAGTAAATAAGTGTTCATTAGGATAAAGACAGTGAGATGTAGCGAACCTTGGAAGACACTTGATTTTAGCCAAAAGGCCAAGAAGTGATAACATAGGAATAATTTATAATGTTCAGGACAGTGACAAGTATAACTGTGTCATTAGAAACCATCTGACCTCAACTTTAAAATCTTTTTTTTTTTTTAAGATTTATTCATTTATGCATACAAAACTGGGCTATAGGCCAGAGGTGTAGGGGCAGTGAGAGGATTCACCAGAGACAGAGTGGGGAGCAGAACAGGCTGACTGATGAAGTATACTGCGCAGTGTAGAGAGAGAGCAGTGGGCAGGTCAGGAGAGGTCTGCCGCGCCATGTGGGTTACCTTGGGGCTGGGGATCCAACTCATGCTGAAGTGGCTTCAGCTTCTTAGTGCTGTGCTTTAACCCACTGTGCCACGAGAGAGAGTCCACAATCTATATTTTTAAATAAGACCTTAAGCTATTGTCTGATTTCTTTACATTGCTAAACATGTAAGACACAGAGAAGTAGTGACTTCGCAAAAGACACTTTGGTGAATTGGGGAAAAAGCTGTAATTATAATTCAGGTTACTTGTGAGGGTAGTAGAATTATCCATTTTTTTATCCATCAACATAGTATGAAGATTTTGGGGGGGGGGCTATTCTTCATATAAATTGCCAACATGATGCAGAAAAAAAAAATCCATCTTGAAAATTTTATTCCTTACTCATATACCAAGAAGGAAGGTTAAAACTGAAGATAATTTCTTCTATCATATTCTTAGCATGAGTGGATTTTCTTTTTTAAGGCTTATCAGTTTGCTTCAGTGTGGAAAACACAAGCAGTAAAAGATTTCTCTCTTGATAAACAAGTTGAACTTTCTCACCTCCAGTTAGCATGCATAGTTTTGTTTGGCTATTGACAGATTATAGTTTGAAGATAGCATAAAAGAGTAACCAAAAAATGCTCGTTTAGTTTCACTAGACTTCTTTTATAGTTGATAAAATGTTACAAAACTCACAAGCTGTGATCCATGTATTTATGACTTGAGATTCTATAACTTTATTTTCCCTGGTAGAAAAAAGAAAGACAATAGCTATAATAATTTATCTTATAGATAGAATTTCATTCTTTTACAAAGATGTTCTGTCTAGTCTGCAGGTTACAGCACACTTGACTGTCAGGAAATTATTTCTCAGACAATCTGCAAAATCGACTTTCCCTTTATAGATATGCATCAGTAACTTGGAACTCTGGAGGAAGTTTCTTTCTTCTTTATAACAAATTATTCTGTAAATGGTAGTGAGTCATCAACTTCTAAGGTTTATGAAGGTTTATTCAAATTAAAAAAAATTCGCATCTCTAAAATCTGACTCTCAACATTGTTATATGGGAAGATGATAAAATCTACAAAATAAGAATATTGTCATGGGAAAGTCAAGAACAGGAAAGAGCAAAAGGGAATGCTGTTGGTGTAATTATAGAATATATAATTATAGAATAACTATAGAATAAGTTCAAAAACAGCCAGACAAGACTGGGAGGAAGAGCAAAATCAAAACCAAAATAAAAGTTGCCATATTTGGGCCTTCCCTGGTGGTGCAGTGGGTTAAAGCACAGCACTAAGAAGCTAAAGCCCTTTCAGCATGAGTTCAATCCCCATCCTGGAGGTGATCCACATGGTGCGGAAGGCCTCTCCTGACCCGCCAGCTGCTCCCTCAGCAGTGTATCTTGTCAGTTCAGCCTGTTCTGCTCCCCACTCTGTCTGCTGAATCCTCTCACGGCCCCTGCGCCTTTAGCCTGTACTCCAGTTCTGTATGCATAAATAAATAAATCTGTTTTTTTTTTTAAAAAAAAGCTGCCATAGTTAACCTCCCTTTAAACTCCCCATAGTCTCTCACACACATTTGTTTCAACCAGTCCCAGATCAAGAAACAAGAGCTGTTTCTTTCATGTCTCTCTGCTCCAAGAGCCTCCTCTAGATCTCCTTCTACCTGGCTTCCTTTCTTCTCCATTCTCCTCCCCTGCTTCTTTCCCCACTTTGCTCAGCTCCACCCTCACTTGGGTGGGGCAGGGAACCTGGAGCCTCCCCTTTTCCTGGGCACCACCCTGTTAAATTATGACTCTATTTAAAAAGCTTTCTTTTCACCGTTTAAAAATTTTTGCTGACTTCATTAAGCTTGGCCTGCATGCAATAAATACTTTTAATTTAAATGAGCAATTTAGAGTTTTGGCAAATATATACATTCATGGAAACACCATAATTTGAGGTGTAGAACATTTATCAACATCTCAAAAGATTCTGTACTCTCTCCATGCTACTTCTTCCTTTGTCTTTGGCTTTAGGCAAACAGTTGTGAGTCTGCTAATCCTAAATGGACTCTCTACCACTAATTTTTTTACCTGCAGTTCTGCATTCCTACACAAGGTCAGAACTGCCTAGTCAGTCAGTCACAGGAGCCAAACCTTACAAGACACCTTTCAGTTCAACCAAGAGCAGAAAGCTTGATCAATCTGGGAAGGGCTATGCATCATGGGTGTGACCGAAACCCCTGGTGGGGGGGGTGGGAGGGGCTGAGGACTGGTGTATAACAAAAGGCCCCGGAAGCAGATCAGGGGAAAGCCTTGTTGATAAGACTGAAACCCAGGCTGGGGATCTAGGGCTTGATCTCAATTATAATCTATCAATAAAAAGGCCAGGATCTTGCTCTCTCCAACATCCTGCATCCTACAGCCCACTCGACTACTCTTGTTATCAGTGCGGTGTTGTCAATCCAACAGTGATCTTTCTTTTATCATAGATTAAATTTGCCGTTTTTAGAGTAATATAAATTAATCAAAAGGTATGTTCATGTATCAGAAGGATCTGTTTCTGGGTCCTTCCTGGTGGCACAATGGGTTAGGACACAGAACTGCAAGTGAGCTACAACTGCTTCAGTACGAGTTCCATCCCTTTCCAGAGGTGACCTACATGGCACGGCAGACCGCTACTGTGCCCGTTACTCCCCACAGCAATTGGGAATAACAGGACAGGATCTGCCTGTTCTGCTCCCCACTCTGTCTCTGATGAATCCTCTCACTGCCACTGCACCTCTGCCTTGTACCTCAGTTCTGTATGTATAAATAAATCTTAAAAAAAAAAGTCTCTATTGCTTAGTAGTATTTCATCATGCAGATATATAATTTGTTTAGCCATTTACTTCTTGACAGACAGTGAGATTTTCTGACTTTGTACAGTTAAGAATAAATGTGGTATGGAACATCATGAACAAGTCTTTGTGTGGACTTGTTTTCATGACTTTTGGGTAAATACCTAAGAGTGGAATTGCTGGGTTTATTGTTAAGGAGATTTTTAACTTTATAAGAAACTGCCCAGTTGTTTCCCATCGACTTTGTGCCACTTTAAATCCCTACCAGCAACACACAAAATTTGTTACTTCACATCTATTTTACAAGGTATTCTCAGTTTCAAAATATTTTGCCTATTTTATTGGGTTTATGGTTGAACATCACTGTGGTTTTAATTTGCAT
>NW_004567108.1:28939735-28967548 GCF_000260355.1 Condylura cristata | reverse complement strand
CTATATGTGGATCAGTTTCTTGGCTCTATTCTCTTCCATTGATTTGTCTATTCTTATGCCACATACCACATAGTATTGATTACTGTAGTTTTAGAAAAAGTCTTGAAACCAGAGACTATAAGTCCTTCAACATTGTTCTTTTAAAAAAAATTTTTGGGGGTTACTTTTGTTACTTGGCATTTCAGTATGAATTTAATCATTAGTTTGGGTTTAGCAAAAGCCTGTGGCAGTTCTGATTGTAACTGTATTCATCTACAGATCAGTGCTTAGCAATGAGAATACAATGACCTAGTCCATTTCAGCTGTGGTGACAAAACACCACAGGCTCAATTGAGCCTCTATTTCTGTATATGTACAGGCACTTGTGAAGTTTAAAGAGAGTTAAGAAAAGTCCTTTCACAGGTCAGACCCATGTGGGGGCTTAAGGAAAGGGATATTCTCTTGTTGGTATTCATATCGGGGCAAGTGTTCTATGCTTGGACACACACTGAGCAACCCGTTCCCTAAACCACAGGCTGGGCTTCCGAGTAGCAGGGAGGGGTGCGGGAGAGAAGGCCTGTGTTCAAGAACAGGGTGGCTGAGAGAGAGGCAAGATCAGGATTGATGGTGTCTCCCCTGTGCTGGGCTTCAGTGGCAAGGCATCTCTTGAGTTCGTTTCTAATCTGTCTATTGATGGGCCCATTGTCAGTTGATGGAAATCTTCATGGCAAAATGTAGTGAGCCCAGTAACTGACCTGTGAAACAATGTCCAGACACGATACAGACAGACACAGAGTGCCAGCACGTTGGGAGCCCTCACAAGCTGCTACTGGGCATATGGGCACTGGCAATTAGGAAAGGTCCCCTCATCTCTACCCCTCTTCTGCTATTTGCTATTGCTTGTGTCACACTGCCCCGGGCTTAGGAACCCAGATGACAAGGAGCATAAAAAAAAGGTGTGTCGGGCTCTCTCTGGTGGCAGAACAGGTTAAAGCACAGCATTATGAAGCTCTCCAAAGCCACTGCAGCATGAGTTCCTTCCCTGGCCAGAAAGCTGACCCACATGGCATGGCAGACCTCTTCTGACCAGCCCGCTGCTCCCTTCAGCAGTGTATGTGGCCACTCTGCCTGTTCTGGTCCCCACTCTGTCTCTGGTGAATCCTCTCACCACCCATGCACCTCTGGCCTGTATCCCAGTTGTGTATGAATAAAGAAATAAATCTTTAAAAAAAAAGATTTACAGGGAGCTCAAGTTTCTGTCTCTGCTGGTTTGTTTCCGCTGAGTACTATTAAAAATAACGTGGGATGATGCCAAGGGCCCAAGTTGCTCTTTCTAGCTGCCTGAGCCAACAGTGAGCATCTTCCTGGGATGGTTACCAAACACACAGCCTGACTTTGTAGGGCCACTTTCCACGCCCCTTGTTTCTGGAACCCAACTTGGAGGAATGAGAATCCCAGAGATCCTTGGCTCTGATTTCTTGCCTATAAGCTACTAGCTGCCCCCACTCACTGCCACTGCATTCTAGAGGGGGTCCCAAGCTATCCATCTCTGGACCAAGGCCACAGGAGGTGGGAGACAGCATGGGCAGAACCAAAATGTAGTTTCTGGAATCTGTACAGATCTCTAATTCCTCCCTCCTATGTGCAAAAACAAACAAATCAAAGCAAAATACTACAGACTAGTGATTTCTAAGCAACAAATCTATTTCTCCAAGTTCTGCAGGCTGGATGTCCAGAATCAAGGTGCCTATGTGGTAGGTTCTGTGTTTAAGGAGGGCTGTAATCTAGTTCATTAAAAAAATAAATAAATAAAAGGTCTCCCCAGTGCAACTTGACACCACAGAGGGGCAGGGACGTTTTCTCAGATTGGCTTGTCAGAGCACTGATTCCATTCAGGAGAACTCTGCTTCTATAGCCTAATTATATTCCATAAACCCCACTTCCTAATGCCTAATAAGCTTAGGGTTAGGCTTCAGTATAGGAATTTGGGGGGGATACAAACATTGAGGCAATTGTACAATCCAATCTAAATTATATGAGCTAATACATGAATTAAATTTTAACTACATTAAAAGTAAAAAAAAACCTGTAAAATTAATGTTAATATGTTTTAAATCAATGCATAAAAATATTATCATTTCAACACACTGGTATAAAAGTATCGCTATATTTTGTGTTGTTTTAGTACTGAGTCATCAAAATCTGGTTTTGTTTTTGCAATAACAGTATGTCTTAACTCAGACTATCAACTATTCAACTATTCAACACACTTCAACTATTCAACAGATTGTTCTACATAGGTTCTGCCATCTACCACATGAAGACAAAATATACTCATGTGTAAGACCTTTAACAGAAAGGGATTTTAATACAATTAGTGGGCAATAAAGACAAAGAATATAGTTTCCAAATCCAGCATCCAAAGTTACCATCCGCTGGTGGGTATATGCCCAGACAAACAGGGCTGGCCCAAAGCAGGGCCAGTAAAGCCTGAAAGCTTGCCACAAGTATAAGGTACCTCAATGCATAAAAATATTATCATTTCAACACAGGACCCACAGGAAAGGGGGCAGAAGGGGCCCAGTGTGTAGGGGACAGAAGGAGCAAAATCAAGTAAAAGCTGACACTGTTAACCTCCCCATGGGTCTCTCACCCACATGTTTCAACAGGTCCAGGACCAAGAATCCAGCACAGCTTCTTCATGAGTCTCTGCTCCACGTGCCTCCTCAGGGATTCCTTCTGGCTCTCCATCTTCCCTTCTTCCTTCTCTAGTCTCCCTCCAGTTTCTCTTCCCTGCTCAGCTCCCCATTCCTTGGATAGGACAGGGAGCCTGGAATCTCCCCTTTTCCTGGGGACCACCCTGTTACTTAGTGTCACTTTCCTTTTACTGAGGATTTTTTTTTTAATTTCTTGCTACACCAATTTACAATTAACATATTTCTCAGTGTTTGAAAATACTTAATCTCACCTGAATTTCTGAAACCTACTTCAGAGTAGATGATTATAAAGTAACTTTGTTTTCTTTCAGTCTTTTAATGACAGAATTCTTTTCTCCTTTAACATTTATGGTTTCTGATGAGAAGTCTGTTCTACAAACTCAGTCCAGAGAGAACCTGAAAGCTCTGGCAAGGTGAATTTCTACATACTATAATCCTTCATTGTATTATTTCCCAGTACAGCAATAACTTTCCTATTCTCTAGAATTCTACAAGATGTGTATATTTATATTCTCGTCTTTAAGACTACCGTCCATGAGGTAGGGCTCTAAGCCCTATTTACCTTTATAGAGAGTAAATTCCAAGTAAAGTTTTAAAATTTATAAGCTTCTCTCTATTCATTATGCTATGTAAAATATTTGGCTAAGACATCTTAGTTCTATCTGCTGTAAGTTCTTAAAATAGTGTAGTTGAGATATTTAGTTATTTATTTCAAGGTATATTTTAAATACTTTTAATGTGCCCAGGTAGGATCCTGACAGAATCCTAGATGTTTCTTAGTAATCCATACCTCTATCATTATCTCTATTTAACATATGAGAAAACTGAGGCTTATAGGTTTATATAGATTGCTAAAGTTACATAGCCAGGAAGTGATAGACCCAGGACTCAGAGTATGTGAACTAAACTTACCATCTGAAGTGCAAGTTATGAAATGGAAATATTTTCAATTCTGTAACCAATCTCCACTGTTCCCATAAATGACATTCTGGTTGAGGTTGTCAATAAGTAATTGACACAATGATTACTCAGTTAACAAATTTGTTTCAGAAAAAACTCTTGAACCATTATGTACTCACAAGTTACCCACTTTTGGAAATAATTCTCAATTTGCTATCAAGAATTTTCATTTTCATTTTAAAAATGCCATCAGAACTAAAATAAGGTTTAGTTTTTCATACAAAATCTTATTTCCTCAAGGGTGTCGAGCTGTAGGTGAGAGAAGACTTTGAAGACTGAACTCTCAATTTTAAATCCCTCTTTAATTCATGTTAGGTAATAGCATAGTACAGGAAAAGAGAGAGGCTATATATGTTGTCAAACTTAGTGGCAAAAGTTACACAGAATTGGCTAATTATATAATAATTGGATTCTGACTTATATTGAGGTGAATGTCAGTATTCATCAATGTGAGTGCTACTTGACAGGGGTGATGTGTCTTGTTCTGTAGGGTTCATATTTTTTGACACCCTCATGCGACCGAGGGCATTTTAAAGATACAGAGATGGGTAGATTAGTCACAACCTGATATACTGATACATTTAGGTTGGCCACTCTAATTAGCAGATATCTATGTTCTTTAATGAGCTTAATCTTCATTCAGGCAATAAGAAAGAGATAAAGATAATCGTTTGTGATTATATGCATAAAGATACTAAATATAGAAGGAGATACTGATAGTGATTGGAGTGAGGTAAGAAAACAAAAGTGTTAAAATGGGACTTTTCAAGAATAAGGACAATGGAGACCAACTGTTTACAGAGCTTATAGTTCACTGTGAAAAATCTCAATGAAGTGAATTCCAACTAGTCAACATAAACATTTTGTTTGTTTTTTTTTTTTTAACATTAAATTGTCAGTCTGGTACAAGGAAGTGAACATGTAAGATCTTTCATTTTCACGGTTCTGATCACTATTCAGTTCCCTCTATCATGTTCTCCTTTTGTCATCACCTTTGTTTTAAATGCCACTGCCTAAAATGTGTTGGAAGAAGTGATAGACCACACATTAGCTTGCAGAAAATGCTGTAAGCTCATTTGTTAACACAAAATATAGAAATTTAAGATGAAAAGAAGAAATACAGGGATATTAGTATTGAGACCCTTCTATCCATGTTGCCTTAGCCTCTATGTAGTCATAGGGAAAATCTAGTAAATACTAACCAGTCTGATGTACAGACTCTAAGGAAACTCACTGGTCTCATAGTGCATAGACGAATTACAGCAAGATGATACAAGATCAAACTGATCTCTTAGGAGTTATACAAATCTTTTAAAATGTTCTATCATCAAAACAAGTTTCACTTTGCCTCCCACTTTAGCCTCCTTCTGAATATAAGCAAGAATGGAGGCAGAAACTTGCAAATGAGAACTTCATTTCATCTGAAGTTGGATTAGTAGTCACATCCTTTGAGGACCTGACCTGTGATAGTTCCAGTCAATTCACACTGAAGATGTCTAGTATCTTGAGTCCAGTATCTGGAGACCATTCAGGTTATATGTGTTTCCTCCAATATCCACATTAATAAGTAAGATGAACACTAAGAATATTTTGATACTCTATAGATTTGTCGAGTTGAAAAGAATATTGGTTACAAATTATGCAGCACATTTAAATACCAGTAATTGTCAGAAAAGACATCATCTATAGAGGGCAAATGGTTGAAGACTTTGGAGAAAGAATGGAGAGAAATTAGACTGGAATACTAAAAGTTATCCATTGTAAGATATTTGCCTATAGACCACTGCACACAAGATTGCCCACAAAAATTTAATTTGTACAGCTTCATTTCTAAAATATTTCAATAATTCTATTACAGAGACATCTCCATCAAAAGGGCAGGGGAGTTACCATGTCCTCCCAACCCCTCAACACTACTTATATGCAGCTGCTTGGGATTAGAGAACTAAGGGGCAGAGCTAGTGACCAGATGAACTTTTTAACATATAAAGCAGGTGAATAAAGAAAGAAAGAGGAGAAAGCTCTTGTTTTTGTAGTCCAACTTTCATTCCGATATTGCTAGGATGGGAGCATGAAAGGAAATTTGTGGAGGAAAACAGAGAGATTTGGTGGAAACACATAGGTGAGAAGCACAACGTGAGTCTGAAGATGGCAGCCATTGTCTTGATGTGGTATCTGCTTTTATCCCAGCTTTCTGGAACCTGCTTTGGTACCCCTTTCTTATGGTGGAAAGTGCCTTAAACTTGTGGCAAGATTTTGGGTCTCAGCATCCCTGCTTTGGGCCTACCCTGTTTAGCTGGGCATTTACCCACGGGATATAGGTAATCTTAGGTGTTTTAGTGGGAAATTACTATCCTTTCTTTTTTCTCTATGCACACTAACCCTAATGAAATTCTTTCACACTGAGACTCTGCTTTGCTTGGTGCACACATATAGCTAGCTGGACCCCTTTAGAGCATGCTAGTTTGGAGATATTGGGGTGCCTCTCTCATGCTAACATTTACACCAAAAACTAAAGCTTAGATATTTTGCTTTATTTTTTTTAAAGATTTATTTATTTATTCATACAGAACTGGGGTACAGGCCAGAGATGTGGAGGGTGAGAGGATTCACCAGGAACAGACTGGGGAGCAGAACAGGAAGATGGATGAAGTACACTGCTGAGGGGAGCAGTGGGAGGGTCAGGAGAGGTCTGCCACACCATGTGGATCTCCTCCAGGGCAGGCGGGGATCGAACTCATGTGGAATTGGCTTAAGCTTCTTAGTGCAGCACTTTACCCCACTGCGTCACCAGGGAGGGTCCAGATATTTTGCTTTATTATTCATATTTGTTGAGTTCTATCTTGGAGATCACTCAAATAAGCATTACCCCAAATTATTAAGGAACAAGAGAGTGTTCCTTAAGACCAGAAAGCTAGATGATTTTACTATCATTTAATCAACAACAGAAGCATCAGTAATAACAAGAAAGCAAAAAAATTTGTGTTATGTACTGAGAACAAAGAGAAACATATATTTCATTTCTAAATGCATTTTTAAAAGCAAGTATTTGAGTAAATTAGATGCAAGACAAAAATTACCTACGCTTCAACTTCTTTTTGTTCCTAAGGTTTTAAGTAGTTTTCATCATTTCTAATTACCTTAAATATGCCTTTAAAAATAAAACACGGCCCTCCCTGGTGGCGCAGCGGGTTAAAGCACTGCACTGAGAAGCTTAAGCCACTTCCGCATGAGTTCGATTCCCGCCTGCCCCCGGAGGAGACCACATGGCGTGGCAGACCTCTCCTGACCCGCCCGCTGCTCGCCTCAGCAGTGTACTTCGTCGATCTGCCTGTTCTGCACCCCACTCTGTCTCTGGTGAATCCTCTCACACCCTCCGCATCTCTGGCCTGTACCCCAGTTCTATATGAATAAATAAATAAATCTTTAAAAAAAATAAATAAAAAATAAATAAAACAGAACATGATTCCAAATCAAGTAGCTCAATCCAACTTGTTTATGCCCTTTTAACTTTCAAATTAAGAGTCTAGTAATTAAAAGAGTAACTAAGAGAAATTGTATTATTTGAAGGCCACATATGAGTTTATATTACCAGTGGACTAATTCTAAATAGTTGTCTAAAGAAGAAATAGATCTTTAACAGTACCTGAACAAAATTCAAGAAACAACTTGGGTATCTTTAGGGAACTGATTTTTTTTTTTTTTCTGAGCATGGAATGCTAGCATAGTTACTATACTCAAACAGAAATCCAATTAAAACACAAGTATGTTTACAAGTTTTTTAAAATATGTTATATAAAAAGTAGCCTTCAAAATAATATATACGATGCGGGCCATATGTATTGTTAACTAGAATAAAACTTTTCCACAGAACTGACACGGTTTACCTTCCCGCCAACAATGTATCAGGACTCCTTTTTCTCCATATCCTCACCAACACTTATTGATTCTGGTTTGTTTGTTTGTTTGATCTTTATTCATTTTTTTCTACTGAGGAAACATTGGCTTGGACACTGTATATTATTTAGGAGGAGAGGTTCACATCTTCTCAGACTTAAGTCATCATACAAAGTTCTTTACATCAGACCATTACACTACCTCCCCCAACATGTTCCCACAACAACCCCGCCCCAACCAATGGACTCAATTATGTAGTCATATGGCTAGAGTTTTGTGTTTTTTGTTTATTAGTTCCTTTTTTTTTTTTTGCTTCTCCATACTCCACCATTAATGGATATTTAGGTTAATGCCATGTTTTGGCTGTTGTGAATAGGCTGTGATGAACATAGGGGTGCAGATACCTTCTTGAATGAGTGTATTTTTATTCTTCAAATAAATCTTTAGGAATGGTCTTGACTTTGCTTAGGTGTGCTGTGGGTTGGTAAGTGACCACCAACACTTACTAAACACTATGAATACTGTTGCTTTGACTTAATTAGAAAGGACTTTTAATGGTATGGGGTTCTTTAAAACAGAATGGATATAAGATATGATCTAGCAATACCACTGCTGTGGTTTTTATTTTATTTCATATGTGCTATTTTGACAGGCATAAGATGATATCTCATTGGGGTTTTGACTTGAATTTTCCCAGATTATAAGTGATAATGAGACTTTTTCCATGGCATGTTGGCCATTTGTATGTCTTTTTTTCAGAAGTGCCTATTTAATTCAATTGCCCATTTTTGATTTTTTGTTTGTTTTCTTTTTGTGGAGTTGCATGGCTATCAGCTACTATATGGATCTGCTTTCTCCAGTTTGGATAGGTTATATTTTTGTTTTGCTGATAATTTCTTTTGCTGTTCAGGAGCTTTTTATTTAATATAGCCCCATCTGTTTATTTTTACTTTTGTTTATTTTGCTGTTATATATGAATAAACAAATACATCACTAAAGTGAATTTTATGTAGTGTCTTGTCTATATTTTTCTATGTGTTTTCTTTTTCAGGTCTTACTCTCAAATTCAAATCTATTTTGAGTTAATGTTCGTGTAAGGTGTATGTGAGACAGTGATCTAATTTCATTTTATTTTTCATGTGACTGTTGAGTTTTCCTAGTATCATTTGTTGAAGAGATTCCCCTTTTTCTAATGTACAGATCATAAGATGCTGTAAATTAGCTGCCAGAGATGTCTCCATTCCACTGTCTTGCTCTCTGTGTACTGTTCATGGGAATGCAGACAACATGAATACCACTGAAGGGGGTTATGCTAAGTGGAATAAGCCAAAAGGGGGAAGGTGAACCTTGGACAATCTTACTTATAGGTGGAATATAAAGAAACAAAAGAAAAATAAAATGAAACAAACCCCAGAAATCTGGCTGCAGAAGTGATCAGAAGGGAAGGGTGGGAACGATGGAGCCAGGGTGGAGGAGAGCCAATACAGTACTACAGGAGAGGACTGTGAGTGTTTGTGATAGGCATGATGTGGTGGCATGATGTGGTAGCATACACCTGAAGGAGTGTGAACCTATACCCTTAAATGAAATACATGGTTGTAAAATAATAATTAAAAAATCCTCAGCCAGCAAGTATTGCTCATAAATACTTGTGTGGAAGAGGATGGAAACTCTGCAGTCAAGTGAGGACTTGGGGATTCAAATGTTAACATAGGTGTAAGAACATTTTCTATGTAGACAGATAAAACTGAGACATTTAACATACATACAAACTAAAGAAAGTAAATAAGCTATGTAATGTCACAGCCTAATCATTCCTTGCCTGTGCATTATGTCTGTACAACTTATTATCATTTTCTGAGGAAGCTTATTTCAGAATATTTATGCTGTCATAAGATACAAAATAAATGCTAAATATAAAATATTCTAAATAATACCAAAAATAAAGTCTTAAAAAATCTCATGAAAATTAAAAACAATATATATGTGCATAGTCATATGTGAACATTTCTTTTTTTATCAATTCTCTATGTCACTGTTAAGAATATAAGGGCATCATTTCAGAACTTCTCTGTCTCTCTTACACATAGATTTTTTCATCTTGTTATTTTCTTTGCAATTGTTATTAGCTTGCCCTCTCCTCCAACAAAATAGCACATCTTAGGGTTCACTCCCCCACTCATTCCAAAATTCATGCATCTAACTTATTCTTTAAAGAATATTTTAAGAAATGGAAGTATCATAACTTATTGAATTATTTCCATATATCTGAAAACATATATCCAACAGAAGAGCACTTCCATTTAACTGGGGAGCCAAGCAAGCAACTAACACATTAAGTCCTACCTGTGATACAAGGCTGGTTCCTAGATGTCAATGCCTGCTTTTTCTTTTCTGGAAATCAACCCTATAGAAATACTCACACAAGTGTCAAGATCAAGTATGTATTCAAATTTTAAAGATATTCTCAAAGGCTGTACCAACATAAATCCCACCAGTAAGGGAGGAGTGAGGAAAGGAAAGAGAAATCCCAATAGGAAGTTTCTTCTAATGAATAACCTTGCTTAGAGCTGGTGGGTATTCCTATAGTGCCTTCATTTGTTATTACTATAAGGGAAAAGTATGTAGGAGGGAAACCAAGAAAAGCCTTAATAACCCAGAACCTTAATTGAAGGTTTTTATCATTGTTGTTGTTGGACTGAGTTTCATGTCACTAAAATCTGCAAAGCGAGAACAAAATATCATGATTTTTTCCATAGCTTTGTATCTCATTTTCCACAAAATGGAGGAAGAAAATATGTTGTTAGAAATGATGCTTTAGAAGTAGTTGGTCCCAATTAAAGAGGAAGCTCTGCATTTTTCCCCCCTCATGAAACAAACCTACTTCTTTACAACTATCTGATTGTTGGTAATTTCTTGTCATTTCTGTTTTTAAATGATGGTATTTTCCTTGATATTTGACAGAGATCAAGGAAGCAAGAGGAAAGGTTTGTTTCTGGCAAAGAGCAATGACTGGGTAAAATGAGATGACGAGAAAGACATTGCACAGCAGTGTAGAGCTATCAAAGGTACAGCAAATAACCCATAAATGTGCATTTAACTGAATTAATTCCCCACTCCATATGTGTTTCGGTAAAGAAATTTAACATATGAACTTGTGCTGTACAAAAGGTACCTGAATTCCTTTAGCACTGAAGGGTTAATCAAAATGAAAAAAAAAAATAGTACTCATTTATTAGAAAAATACCAATTTCTATAGGTGTTAAAAGAATTTATTTGAAATTCAACCAAACAATTCTGTTAACATATAAGCAGGAATTATTATGTTAGTCCATATAACAAAACAGCCCACATTCCAACTATTGTAATATAGCAAAAGCTATACTCTAGAGCTCCTTAAGTATAAATCTTTCTGAATGTTTAAAAATTAATTTTTCTACTCTTGATTTTTACCATCACCTTTGTACATGGTCATTTGTTTTATTTCTCCATACTGGTAATAAAGTCCTCAAAATATAAAGATGGGTGAAGACTAGATTGGTTTCTTAGGAGAACACGAAATGTAACCTCCAGACTGGCCTTGCTCTAGCAGGTTTTCTAGTATCAGTTTCAGGAAACCTAGATCAGGCTGTGTCTCTTTTCCATTGAGGTCTCACTTAACAATTTCATTCTTTTTAGTCAATTGGCTCTAAAACTCAGAATGTTAAGAGCCAGTGAACCAAAGTGTTTCTTCTATTTTAAACCAGGCTTGTAAATGTTTACCTTTAGTTAATTTAAAAATGTTTAGTACTTAACATTGACCAGGTTTAATTTTTAAATTTGTAGAGTTGGAGGCATGAAATACGAACTTGTGTTAATTTTAGCAATAATTAGATAACATACCAATATGTTGATGTCTATAACATACAGATAACAAAATGGGTCTTGACTTCCTGATGTACTTTTGTTTTGTTGTTTCAAAATTCCAAGAATTTAAGAGTCATCATCTGTGTTGGGGTCCAGCAAAATACCCTTTTATTCTGAAGCTGGAGAAATAAATGTCATCGATTTCACGGAGGATGAGGTGATAGGTTCCCCTTTTAATGAGTGTGATGATTGAAGATGAGGCCTTCCAATACAGATATTCCCAATTTTTAAAAATATCCCTACCCTTCTTTGTTTTTGCAAATGACCTACATTTGTTCCTATTTTTGTGAGCTGAAAGAAATACAGAGAGGATTTTTTCTTTTACGTCAAAAGGAGAAAAGCAACATTTTGCTCCGCATCTGTTTTGCCAGTTGCAGCTATATAGGGTTAGTGAGGACACCAAGAAGTGAAGCAGCTTTGCCAAGCTCCTTCCCTAAGGACCACTTTATACAAGTTTTGTGGGTATCAAATAATTCCTATTACTATACTTTCATTTATATTAACTTTTACATGTTATTTGTTTACTATTTCCATAATTAAACATTTTTAAATTATTCCCTATAGTTAAAAAAAAACTCATTATTTTCTTTTCTAACTTTTCCATGTTTTGGGGGTTAATCTATATCCCAACTCTGTGACTGAAGTATAAATTTTCGGTTGGCCCACTTATATACATTAGAAAGTCTCCCACTTTCCACATGGTTTGAAAACACTCCTTCAGGCCCTTCCTGGGAGGGCGCAGCAGGTTAAAAAACACTGCACTAAGAGGCTAAGGCACTTCCGCATGCCCTGGAGGTGACCACATGGTGCGGCAGACCTCTCCTGATCCAGCTGCTGCTTCCTTCAGCAGTATTTGCCTGTTTTGCTTCCCACTCGTCTCTGGTGAATCCTCTCACCACCCCTGCACCTCTGGCCTGTACCCCAGCTCTGTATGCATAAATAAATAAATCTTTAAAAAAGAAAAAAAAAAAAACCTCTTCTGTAGTTCTGCACCTGTTCTGCCCTTATCTGCACTGTTGTTCTCATTTTTTGCACCGGTATCTACTGGCAATTCCCTCTTCCTTCTATAGTGCTAGACCCCCATTCCCTTGCTTTTAAGTTTTCCTCCTTCTTGATCAGCTACCATTTGCTTGGTAGTTCCCATCTTCCAATATAGTCTTGAGAAAGGGTGTGTAGAATGCAACTGTTGAGCCTTTGTACACCAAAAAGATGTCTTTATTCTATCCAAATACTTGGGTGATAATTTACCTGACTAAAACATATGATATTGGAGATCTTTTTTCTACAACAACTTAAAGACATTAATTATGGCTTCTCCAGATTCAGCATTCCTTTGAGGAAATCTGACACCAATTCAGATTCATGATCCTATTCATGAAAACTGTTATTTTCTCTTGGGAAACTTTTTAGAATTTCTATTTTTACCAAAAGGATGAAATTTCATGACTGTGTGCCTTGGTTTGGTTTATTTTTTATCCATTGTGCTGGGTAATTGAAGTGCCCTTTTAATTTGAAGGCTTTTGTCATTCTTTGAGAGACTTTTTCATGTATCACTTGGTTATTAATTTTCTTCCTTTCACTTTCTTTGTTACCTTTCTAAATCTCTAGTTATTCTGATGTTGGTGTTTTACCTGGTCTTCAAGTTTTCTTTTTCTCTATTATCCAACTTGGAGTTTTTTTTAACTACTTTTGGAAGAACTTATCAACCAACTTTTCAAATGAATGTTTTATTTCTATTGTATATAAAATGTTAATGGTTTTTCTTTTATTACACTGAATGACAGAGGTGCTGCCATTGATTGTGTTTTTTCTCCTTCTTCTCTCGTCCTCTTATTAGCCTCCTCCCTACAGAGTCTAATTACTCATCTTACTTTTGAGATATTTTAGGAAAACATTTTAAAGTTCCCTTCAATGTCTGGTTTTTCTCTGTGTCCTTCCTTCCACAATTCTCCCTTCCTCTCTTTCCTTTTCTCCTTGTTAGTGGCTATGAGTTGGGATGCAGGTCAAGACGAATAATTTCTCACCAAGTAGATTCATGTGACTATTACTCAAAGTCATCATTGAATTCCTCCACAACATCCTAGGAAATGTTCTTATTTTTATGGATAATAGTACCAATGAGAAAGGAGAGAAAATTCCCTTGTTATAACTACACAGAGAATCAGGAAGTAATGAAAGTAGAACATTCTTCCCTTGGGAAATTAGATGAGGAAATATTTAATTAAAACACACTCTATTTTTTAAACAATGTGCTCTTAAATCATTGCTCTTAAATCTTTAGTCTGAGATGTTCAGAAAGACCCTTACATCATTTTTGCTTAGGATGAGACCATAGTGAAGGTAAATTAATATTCAAATTTTTACAGCCTGAGTTCTCATTCTGGAGAATTAAAATTAGACTAATTTTAGACTAGTCTAATTTTAGAGTACATTTCACTGATAGAGGTGTTTCTGTAACCCTAACAAATGGTGGAAAACTCTTTTCCCCCATCAGTTTGCTCCAGAATGTTCATGAATCTCAGTATTGAATGAGCTAAGAGTGAATAGTTAATGTAACTTTAAAAGGGTTAAAATTGTTCAAATATGTCCACAATCACCAGAGCAAGGTATTTTCTTTTTTATATGTTAAAAAAAATCAAAAGAAATTGGCTTTACTAAATAAGAGGAGGAAGGCTTTAAGTGGTGTGGTCTGACAGTAATTTGTATTAGAGTCTAGAAGAGCACATTTGTAATGTCTTGTGGTAGTACATTTATCTCTTGGTGACAGAAGGAATAATTGCTTTAGAGAGCATATCAGTGGCTGTTTAAAATTTTAACTATTTCCTCACATCTAAGGTTATAAAACTGAGAGGAGAAAAACATTACGAGGAATAAAGTCCATGAGGTATGCGTTACCAAGTAAACATAAACATTGTCTACTTTCAAGGAATGGTGAGGAAACTGAAAACGAATGAAAATGTTTTTCACTACATATAGGTGTATATTATTAATTGATGGGTATTCCTATCATGTACTATTATCATTCCTGCTGGTTTCATCCCTGAAACATGTTTTCAAGTTAAACATACCAGTCTAAAGTGGGTTTTGTTCAAAGGTGAACTGTGTTTGAAAAGTTGTTAATTAGACTTTGCTGTCCTAGTAGTCTACCAACTCTTTTTAATCTGCTACACTTTTGTGTGAAATCTGTTCATCCTTTAGGTCCATGTTTTTTCCTGAAAAGATCTGTTGATATTTATGTCTCCTTCACCGTCCAGTCAACTCCCCAAAGGCAGAAATTTCATCTTATTTGACCCCATCTTAGATGAAGTGCTTGGATACAGGTGGAGAGTCGCCTTAAGGTAGGGGGAATCTTACAATTTATTGCTTAATTAGATCACTGCTGATAGTGAAAAATAGATTAAAATTATATTGGAATAGCAAGTGTAAACTTTCCTAAGCAAACCTGGATGCTTAATTCTTCTTCTTCAAGGCAGTTGGGAACAAAATAAGTACACTATGGATTTAGATTTTTAAAAAGTGAATCAAATATTCCTAAATTTTGGCAAAGATTATCTTTTAATTCCTACTATTGTAAATTTATGACACTAAATTTAAAATTAAATTTAAAATTAAATATAATTTATTTTGCCTTCCAAAGTGACTCACCTTTAAGGAGAATGTGAAAGTTTGTATGTGTGTGTTTATGAGTGTGTGTCAGTATGAAGCTGATATTTCTTGATCTGCTAATAGTTTTTCTCCTTAGGACTTTTTGCACAATGTAGAAAAATTTGAAAGCAATTAATTTCCCAAAATTTGCCAGTTGATTTTTGAAGGAAGGGCAGATTTCCAGGATAAAAATGTATTTAATGTCAAGTGATGTTCAGGTTATGGCTGGTATATAGTTGGGGTTTAATAAATATTTGATGAATGAATAAATAAATGAGTAATGGACTCTAGATTCAGTTTTCTCCCTCTCTGTAGAACCTGTGGCTAGCCAGTATATCATCTGGTTCATGCTGTTTTGTCAATTTATCAAGATCACTTGAAATTTTGATATTTTCTTCTGAAATGTTAGAAACCTCTTCTAACTTGGTTTCATCTGAAAATACTACCTGTATAAAATATGTGACTGAGTTAAGCTAAGACTGTCATGCTAGACATTTTCTAAAACTAGAACAGTTAGGGGTTGTTACATAATCAGAAGTTACACTTCATTTCAGTCTGATCAGGGTAGCCTTGTTCACATGACTAGTTTTTCTCTTACCATCTACAATCAATCACTTAGTTTCTTCATTAATTAGAAAATAAGAGGTGAGGCAGAGCCTTTTGAAAATTAGAGGGCAAAAAGGTACTAGGTGAGTGTATTATATAAATATCTTGTGAGCATTCATTATAAATTATAGCACAGGCATCCCAGTTTTATATGGCAAGTCTTGACATGAATCTATAGAAGCAATCTATTATAGACAATCCCTTAGGACACATGTAAGTTCTCTAATTCCCCTTTGAGAAATTTGCTAGATAAATCTCTTTTTGCTGAGAGCCTAATTCTGTTTAACAGCCATAATCAACTATTTTGTTATCATAAATACTTAAATTTTTACATCAAGAAATAATAATAATCTCCTATTATGTTAATTTCAAAATGCTTAGTTTTCTAAAATGTACAGAGCAAAGTTTAATTTTTATTTTTAAATTTTGGGGTCTTTATTGTACTGTATTTCTTTACTGGCTTTCAACACTATACATGATTTGATTCAGAGGTATAGATTCACCCCTTTTCAGTGTCTGTTTCTACTTGAAAAGTTGTAGATAAACCTCTCTGTGACTGTATACAACATGAAGGAAATAATTGAGATGATTGTTAGGGTAATTTAAAATATAATTCTCTTTTGCCTATTTTCTAATTAATTTGATAAATGAGATAAAAGTTGTCTTACTTGAGTTTGCATATGTGGATTCATATCACTATGGAAACAATGAAGCCATTGCTCAAAGATTAGTGGATTATAGCTACATTTTGATCTTTCTTTTACTGTCCGCAAATTTAAAGATTTTAGGATTTTCTTCCTATTATAGAAAAAACAAAGTATTGTTCACCGATACATTGGATAACTAAACAGTTTTACATTCATACTATGCCTTTTCGTCTGGGAAAACTATGACAGTGCTGGTAAAAGATGTTTATTGCTATAGATAAGTTTATAAGAGGATTCCTTTTGTTGACATAACAAAAGGAAAAACATCCTTCTAACGATAAAGACTCCACTTCTAAAACATGGTTAAAATTCTGGTGGCGTGATGTATTGTAATAGCTCAGGACTGCAGAGGCAACGCTGGCTTTGATCCATAAGTGGCAGTATGTATTTGTATGAGGAGGTACAGTTGGCAGTGTGAATTCCCACTGTTGATGATGGTCTGTATGTCACAGGCTTCATTTCCAACAATGCTATATGCAAATTAGATATAGCTTCATGCCAGGTTAGAATACCATTCACAGACTAATTGCCAGCATTTTTCCTGGTCATTCTATACGTGAAATAAAAATAACAACCATTTAGGGACCTATTTCTATAAATTAGAAGAATGCAAGCATTTAGTTGTACACATTCTTCACATTGTTATCACAATTAGAGACACTCAATTTTTTACCTTTAATTTATAAAAATGGAATTTTAATACAGCTTCAGTATTAATCTATTCTGTACTCTTAAAACACCTAGTGATTTTACATAGTTCAGCGTATGAAAATGATTTAAAATAAAATAAATTCTATTGCAAATTATATGGTAGTCTTTAATTGCTATGAATAAAATACATGGTGATTAGATGTGTGCAAAATTACCCTCACTTCCTGTGGCAGAACAAGGAGCACACATGTTTAAACTAATTTTTGTTTAACCTGAAAGTATTTGCTGTTTTTGAGCTCTCCTTTTGGATTTCTAAAGGGAACAGTCCACGTGGACTTAAGCACAGATAGTGAAAGGGATAATTGTTTCTAACCACAAGAGCTTTAACGTCTTACAGAGAGAAATTCAGTCCCAGTTTCTGAAAGTCTATGAGGGGAGAAAAATGTACTAATAGTTGAATAGGAAACATAGACAATTTCTATTATACCATTTGGGAGCCTTCCTATTCCATTAAATTTTCTCTCGTTTTAGAAATGTCGTGAGAGATACTTCTCCTTTTTTGTTTCACATGCAGAAGTGAAGCAACTGCCTTCCTCCATATGCAAGATGATTTGTAAATGCATTCGGTGAATAAAACACATTAAAGACCATTTGCATATAGTACATTAACACATGTGAAAAATGGTTCACACAGTACATTAGAAAGGGAATAAACAGAAATGACTTTAAATGCCTGCTATATTTATAACAATTTAAAAGATAACAGAGTAATGAATTTCAGGTGCTTTGGAAGCCCTTATTTCTTCCTCTTCTTCTTTTTAAACCCCCCCTTTTGCCAATTGCCTAGCTAAGCTGCCAAGATCCTCTGAGCTGACCAGGAGGCGGAGAACTCATGCAAATAAGCTCTTCTCTGCCAGCAGCCCACAATGACTGATTCAAAAGAACACTTCAACCCAGAAGATGATTCTGAGCAGAAGAATCTCACCAGTCAGAAACCACCCTGGTGTTCCACATTAAATGGGAAGTAAACTTTCATATCACCTTCCTAAATTCACTGGCTCTATTTCCAATGATAAAAGAGTTCATTCTCTACTTTTTAAAGTGGAAGCCTGTGTACTTTAAATAAACAAAAAAATAAAAAACTTTCTATCTTCAAATTAAATTTCTAGGCATTATTTCTATATCTCCCAATTTATATAACACCCATTAACGGGGATATATGTGTATGTCTTTATTCCCAGGCTGTCTAAATTATATATGGATGTTTCAGTGTTTAATAATATGTTGAATGTGAAAGATTGTTACAAACTATGCAATGTGTCTAAGCCCCAAAGTTTTATTAGGTTTCCTAGTGTGAACTGGCACATGATGTAATTTTCAAGAGTAGTATAACCGGAGTATGTTGATTTGGCGAGATGCAAGACCAGCAGTATATTATAACATCGTCATTTTACCTCAGATTCTGGTTTCCTATACACTTCCGCCTTTGGTAATTTACATAAACATGCATAGTCTATGAATTATGCATGAGCCTTATTTTAAATGCAGAGCTTTCAACTCTCACAGTGCGCTAGTATACACACCCATTTGATTGGCTCTGCCCTGTTTTCATTACTCGCAATTTCTTGGAACACAAAAGAGGTTGAAAAGGCTGACAGGAATGGACAGTATTTTTTCTTATGTGTGTGGGAAATATTTGTTTCCTTTTCAAGGCAATTGGTATTGCAAAGTTTTGCCTGTGATTATTGTTCTTAGTTGTTATTTTTTCAAAGGAAGAATGCCTTGAAATGTATGAACTTACAAAACAGCAATCACAATCAGATACTCTATTTATTTTTAAAAGATACTGCAGAAATTGTTCTCTATTTGAATAAATCTAAGCACATGACTACAATAAGCAATCAATAGATTTTGGGGGGATATCCCAATTATACTTGAAATATGTGGGTAATCCCAAAATCTTGATGGAATGGTTAGACATACAGAAAATTAAAAAAAAAAAACAAACTCTTAAGTCTGTAGAATTGAATATTATTGTTAATATAACTATAAAATGGATCCTTCACATTTGAGACATTGTATGACTCATTTATACGAAATAACCCACCAAAAAATATGAAAGAAATACAGACATTTTTACAAAATGGCAGTGCATTAAAAAAAGTAAACAGAATTATATTTAATCACCCTGTATTTTATTATTTTTAATGGTACTATCAAAATGATAATGCTATACCTTTAAAAATAGTGGGAATTTTCCATTCTTCAAAAATTTGTTTCTCATCTTTTTCCATCCTTTCCTTCATTTTCTCCTTTTATAGCTCTAGGATTTTGTTTCTTGTTCTCATCTCCCTCTCTCTCTCTCTTTTTTTTTTTTTTTGGAATGACTTCCCTTTTATTACCTATTTTAGTACACTGTTGGGTATTGTTCATCAAATTATGCCTGATATCATCTTCCCTTTTGTTAGTTTTTTTCCCCTTTAGTTTATTTTTCTTAACATTTATTTAAGCATTTATGAAAATTTCTTTCTCCTGATAAATTCTCTATTAAAGCTACAGGAAAATTGATACTTGGTTTAATTGAAAGAAGAGGCATTTGTACTGCTAGATTACTTTCAGGAGTATTACTTCTGAGTACCATAAAATTTTGATTTCATATTTCAAGGAGTTACCAACTTCTTCACAGAGGAATACCTGTAAATTAATGACCAAGAAAAACCCTTAGGTTCATTTTGTCATGCTTTTATGCATTACTTTAATGTAGTAGGATTTTGTTTGGTAGCAAGCAGACCTAAATACTAGTAAAAGAGGTATGAAGCTGAAAACTTAGATTTACACATTGCAACTGAAATTAAAAGGCAGAGCAGTAAACTTGAAGTAGTCGGCTTCACCTAAGAAAAACTGAGGCAATTTACCTCAGCATTCACTCAAAAAATGAAAAATTATAACTGGAGTAACTTGCTCTTATTTAGGGATGGGGGTAATGATGGAAAAGTTGAAGAAATATAAGCAGAATTAGTTAACTATGTATTTATTCAGCTTAAATTTATGGCCCTCTCTGGTGGCGCAGCGGGTTAAAGTACAGCACTAAGAAGCTAAAGACACTTCCGCAGGAGTTCTATTCCCACCTGCCCCGGAGGTGACCACATGGCGAGGCAGACCTCTCCTAACCCGCTCGGTGCTCCCCTCAGCAGTGTACTTAGTCAGTGGGCATGTTCTGCGCCCCACTCTGTCTCTGGTGAATTCTCTCACTGTGCCTGGACCTCTGGCCCCAGTTCTGTATGCATAAATAAATAAATTTAAAAAAAAACTAAAAAAACTAAGGTTATCTATTTATCTACCTACATGCATCATTTATCCTTTATCTATCCAGTCTTAATGATTATAGATGGTAAACATTTCTGCTTAAATAATATTCATCTTTTGCATCTTTAAACCTGATTTTCTTTGGTTTTACTAAACAAATGTGAATGATTTAAATTAAGCGACAGAAAAGGCACTCTGATGATATTTGGTGATGTGATCACAGCTAAAAGTATTTCCATGATGTTTGGAATCTTCTGGATAATGTAAGTGTGAATAAAATGTTCCCTGTGCAGTTTGGAATAAAGAGAGAATTCTGTAAGCTGTGGACAGTTTTTCTGAGTTGGGTCCCCTAATTTTGCCTATAATGATCAGTTGGCATACACTGGAAGAAGTATCTTTAACTAAAAACATCTGGACAAGTGTCCTTTCACTTGGAATTTGTTTATGTCAACAGTAAAAAGTTAAAAGAGAATGCTCAAATGTCATGAATCAAAACTGTAGTGTAAGATACATCAAATCAACATCAACTAGACTAAGTCAGTGTAGTTATACTGTTATGTGTTTTCATAACAGTATAATGTTCTTAATCCTCTCCTATCTCATTTTTACTGAATTTACTTCTTGGGTTCCTAGACACATTCTGTTTCTTGAGTCCTGCATTTCTTCATTATTTATCTTTCTTTTCCAGTCTTTTTCCTGGCCAAAATCACATAACTGAATGTCTTATCCAGTCTCTCATTAGTATTATCATGAGTATTATTACAACTCAAAATTTGTAGTGAATGTTTTCTTTACTACTCTATTTAGAATTTTACCTTTTCCCTGATCTCCATGAATACAATCGCTACTAAAATTTACTCTCTACTGAAACAAAACAAGTCTGAGTCAGTTTATGTATTACAGCAAGAAGCACCTCTAAACACAGCAAACAGCCGTGTCAGTCCAAATTCATTGTGTTAGCTCATCGGGGCCCTTAGTCTTTTTTTTCAAATGTGTTTGCTTCTTTTCATACTTTTCTAACTAGTTTTTTTCTTGGATTCCAGAGCTCTCCCATTTCTTTCAATGCCACATATATTCATATCCAGCCAACTACAGTTATTATTCTTATTTTATTGTTTTCTCTGGAAGTTCCCCCCAACCATTATGGTTTTAATTTTGAATCTGTTCAAAAAGCTCTCATTTCTACACCTTTCACCCTGTATCTACCAGAGATTCCTATTCCTTTACCCTTGAGCAAAGCAAGAATAATCCTGCTAAAATGCAAGTCAGATATCAACTCTGTCAGTAAGACTTCAAAACTCCCACCTTTATCAAAATTAAATCTAGAATCAATATTTGGGCACACAAGGCCTCATGTCTGGCCTCACCCTATTTCCTTGCTTCCATCGCTTCTTTGACTTCACCTTTTGCTCTCTCTAATTCAGTACCATTGAGTCCATGATTCCTCAAATAAGTCAGGCAAGGAATTTGTACAGCTGTTTACACAATCATGCTTTGAATGTCTTACAATATGCCAATTATTCAATCCTTTACTCTGTATAGTGTTCAACTCAAAATTTTTAGTGAATGTTTTCTTTACTACTCTACTTAGAATTTTACCTTTTCCCTGATCTCCATGTATATACTCTCTATTAAAATTTCTTGTTTTTTCCACACACTTATGACTCTTTTTATATTTTACTTCTAAAATTTTGTTTGTCTACCTTCTTTCCCACCTCCTCAATCTTCTAGTAGAATATATGCTCCATGAAAGCGGAGGGTTTTGGCTGTTTTGTCACTTTCTACCTCCAGGGCTTGTTACAGTACCTGGGAGGTGACAAGACGTGTTCATTTAATAGTTGAATGAAAGGAATTATCATGGGATTAGAATTATGGTCTGTTCGCCAGTGATGTTCACCATATTGGTCTCATCGAAAGGAACAATTTGCTTTCTTAAGCCTGAGAGCCTTGTCAGTACCTGTCAGGGTAAAGGGAGGCTTACATGAGCCTCTGTTCTTTGGTAATTATTGGTATGGAAAGATCACAAAGAAAGTAGGATTCACATTATATGGAATAATATGCATTAAATAACATTAGTAATAAAGAGCAGAAATACTTTGGTTGTTTCATTAGCAAACTTAATTTTTTATCTCTATTTTGGTCCAGATCCACTATGGTTCTAGCCAGCACTCACCTCTAGCCTGTTCTTTTTCTTTTCTCTCCCCTCCAATTCCCATTCATTCCCTCTTTTTTTGTTATCATCTTTCTCTTCCATTAATACTTAATACAAATATATTTCATATTATCACAAAAAATTTCTCTTTTTGCAAATGAGCTTATCTCACGATTACACTGATGATTTCATAATGTAATCAACTCAAATATATCCAAGAAGACATTGTGGCCTTATCTGTAACATTAGTGTTATTTGAAATAAAACCAGTAATCAAGTAAAAGAATTAAGGACAAGTGGGATCTAAATATGAAGATATTTTTGCTTTAGCACATTTTGTAATTATCAAGGAATTTTTACTAATCTGGAAAATTAACTGGACTCTTGATTCAAAAGCAAAGCATATGAATTGATAGTTCATGTAGCCTCATAGCCACAAATATTTTTTTCCTATGCTATGAATGTGTAATTCTTTCTTGAAAGTTGTTGAGGTATCTGGCTCACTAAAATCCTGTGGAAATGAGTGCTGTAGATTTATTAGGTACTCCATAAAAATGTGTTTCCTTTGTGTTTTAAATTAGCTGCATTTTAATATCATTGAATATGCCCTTGTTCTTGTTTCCATTTGTGGCCTTGCATCCATTGGGAATTTATAGGGCTCAGATTTATTTAAATTATGCTGATGTATTTGATCTTTCAACATACAGTGCATGGTAAAAATGGGTATCTGTCTATATCCATAAATGAAATATGAGGGAAAAGGCATACTGATAAATTCTCCACTAAATCAAGTTTAATTAGATATCAAAAAGGGATAAAGCCTGGAAAAGTTTTCACTCTAAGTGTTACAGAGATCTAAGATCAGCAAAAGAAAATAGATATTCAAATGTGTTTTATAAAATATTTTCTTGAGTTTTATAGATGGCACAGCAAGAAAATGCTTCTAATTCAGCCAACCCACTTGTTGAGCAGAAACTTCCTCTTCATTAATTCTTCCATTTTCACTTTATAAATAGCTTTGAAAAGTATGTCTATAGCTCAAAAAGATTTTTAAGCTTATTAATATCATTCATTATACATTAAGAATTGTAGTAATATTATTATTAACATTTGGCATAGATAAATTTCTGATTTTGGAATTTCAACAGAATTTATACATTTCTAAATTATGTATAAATCACAGCTGGGGGGGGTGTTCACTAATGGAAAGAAATTTAACACAAAACATTCATGAAATGAAATGGCCTTTAGTAAAGTAAATAATCTTTTGATTTGTGTTTTGCTGAAATTAAATATTATTTTCATATAGTGAGTTTACTTAAAGTGGGATACTGCCTTGCAAGATTCAAGGGTCACTATATACATATATACTAGATTATATCTCCTTTTCAGAAAGACATATTTTGTTACTGTTCAATTTCTCCATGCATCTCTCCACTTTTTAAAATTTGTTTTTTTTTTTTTTTTTTTCAGAACACCCACAAAAAGAGATGCATCATTAGAATAGTTATAGGTATGGAAAAAAGATGGTAGGGTACGCAGAAAAATAAATGTTTTGTGTCTCTCCAATTTTATTTATTTTCCACACTATCCTCATTTCCCTTATGTGCCATATTTTGCAAAGGGAATTAGAATATGACCAGCATTAGTAGTTAGCTGAAACTAAGTTTGCTGAAATTATTCTTGTGAATTCTTTTCTATGTCTTTCTAATTTTAAAGCAAAGATAAACTCTGGAATACAAAGGTCAACAAACCTTTTAAATGTCTTAACCTTATTAAAAAATATAGTAGCAAATGCAGTATGTTGTGACTAAATACATTTTAAAAGTACATATGGGGGCTTTCCCTGGTGGTGCAGCAGGTTAAAGCACAGCACTGAGAAGCTAAAGCCACTTCAGCATGAGTTGGTTCCCCACCCCAGAGGTGACCCATATGGCATGGCAGACCTCTCCTGACCCACCTGCTGCTCCCCTCAGCAGTGTACTCTGTCAATCTGCCTGTTCTGCTCCCCACTCTGTCTCTGGTGAATCCTCTCATTGACCCTGTACCTCTGGCCTGTACCCCAGCTCTGTATGCATAAATAAATAAATCTTTAATATATATATATATGAATGATATTTAAAATACTACCAAAATGATAAAAGTAATGATAGCACTAAAATATAAAGTCAACATTCCTTAGAGATTTATATAGGTCATTTTACCAATTCTATTATCTTCTGGATGGACACGGGTTTGAAAGTCTCACTAAAACTTCAGAGTTTCTTGTAACTGATCAATGTGGCACACTCTTAAGTTTCCTCACCTAGATTTGATTTTTCCTCATCTTTACAATCTTTTAAAATTTTCATTAATATTTCAGAGGCTCTGCAATTTCCTCCTGTCCTTCTAATGCCCTAATTTACCCCTCAATGTAATAGCCATACTCATCTCCTAAGGCACTGTAGCAGTTGTATCTTTCCTTTATTTCCTTTATGTCAGCTATATGTATTCTTGGTACAAGCAAATTTCAAATTGGAATTATAAACTTTTGTGTTAGTTTTATTTTTGGGGAGTAACACATCTATACTTCAATCCCATTGATCATTATAGCTTTCTACCCTCTCTTTCTGTGATATGATTTCCTCTCTTTCTCTAGAGTCATTGTCCATTAGTCATTCTTACCCATGAGTACCCTTGAGTCTTGTTCACCAATTCCTTTTTTTCAATTGCTGTGAACAACCTGAACACTTTCATTTTAAAATATTTCCTTTAAGCCTACTGCCACAAGTTAACCAACATTCTCATCACTCTTTTCCTATATATTGTTTAAGTTTATTATCATTGTTGACACCACAAGTTTTTCAATTCTTAGTAATATGAAGAGTCAAAACTCAAATATTATTTTGGTTCTGTTCTTTCTACTGAAAATAACGTCTGTTGTTTCCCTTAATTTCTCATTCATTTCCTGATTTGACAATAACAAATATTTGTTTTTGGAAAATGTTCTTCTCTTAATTTAATAAGAATACCTAACACTATGTTAAACTATATATATGCTAGACACTGGTTTAAGTATTTTACACATAATAACTTGGATGATCTCCATAATTACCCTCATTCACAGATGAGAGAACAGAGCCAGAGAAATTAATTACCTTTCTAAGGTCACACAGCTGCATAAGGTCTTATACTCAGGCAAGCTGGTTGCAGAGAACATTCTACAATTATCTTTTCTTTGAAATTAGTTTCATGGTTGCCTTCTACTCTTGTGTAATCCCTTAACCTATACACAGTCTCATGTTACCTTTTTAACTGGAAGTTGAATTTAACTGATATAAATATCCGTTATGATATTTATATGACTGCCATTATGGGGTGATCCCATGTAGGATTGTTTTCCAACCATTTACTTTGAGCCTATCTTTATCTTTGGAGCTCAGATTACTCTTCTGGAGGCAACAAAAAAATGGGTATTTTTTTCCTGCTCTAACTGACCACTCTATTCCTTTTCATTGGTGAGTCTAGTCCATTTGTATCTAGGGTGATTATTCACATATCAGAATTTGTTGCAGCCATTTTATCTTTACTTTTCTGATTATATTTCCTTGTCAGACAAACATAAGCTGGAAGAGTTTGTCAAACTAGACCTTCCCTATATATATTACCTCTCCTATAGAAGTAAAAAGGAAGATACATTAAAAACTGAATAAGGAAATGGTGTCAAGAGGTCCTGTGGTTTTACACAAAACAGTTACTTTTCAGATTTTGAATTCTGCTAATTCATTTTCTTGTTTTCTAACACAAATACAGATGATATACAAATGATTTTTTTTAGTCCTTTCCACAACTATATTTCTCATTTTTTGTTTTTTATCTTACTGTGTTGTAAGATTTACCACACAACGTTTGGAGTAATTGGGACTGGGGTGGTGGTTCTACCTTTTGTTTGAAAGCAAAAAAAAAAAAACAGAAAAAAAATTTGCACCTTGTAACAACAAGAAATTTCCAGATAAACCTACTACACATACTCGTCTTTAAAACCACAGAAGAACCATAAATAATAATAAAAAAAATACTGAAAGAGCTACACACCAATGGGAAGAATCTTCCTAAGTGATCAAAGGATAGAGTTTGCCTTCATATTTGGGAGCAGCTACTGAGGTTGGGATTAGATAGGCAAAGAAGCAAAGTGCTTTGAAAGGTCAGCTTTGTTGAGATGAGGCGAACCTGGTTCAACTTTTTACAAAACTATGGGCTGATATGCCAGATTTAAATCTGGCAGGGCCCTACATGCAAATATATTCTTTTTGCTCAAAAATGTCACATGATAATTTTGCTGAGAAAGCAGGGGCAAGGAAGCAGTGTGTAAAAATAAAAGAGAATGTGTGGTCTTGTACTTGTAGATTCATAATGCTGATGTGTTCAGAGTTGAGCCTTCAAGCTGACTGTCCATGGGCTGAGGAACTAGGCCTTAAAACAAGGAGGATAGTGCACTCACTTGTACTTCAGCCACTCTTTCCTCTCAATACCAAGACAACAGATTATATGGTTTTGGAGTTTCTCCTGAGAGAGTTGTGACAGAACATGTTAATAAGAGGTTGTGGATCACAAATGAACTGTGCTTGGGATCAGCTTTTAAACCTATTGGTTTGCTTTTATGACAGAATTCATAGGTCTTAAGCCGGATCTCAAGAAATAAAATAAGTACGGTGAGCCTAACAGACTAACTTGTAACCAAGGCTCAGATCACATATTTTACTTTATCTTAACCTTTGTTTTACAATAATTTAACTTCCTAATTGATAATAAATTCATCAGTAGTCCTGGGTTTCTTTAAGAATACTCTGAATATGACTGTTGTTTAAATGACTTATTGGGAAGTGCTTTAAGGAAAAGAAAAGTAAGACAAAGTGGTATGGCTTAGAGTTTGGTTTTAATTGTCCACTTTCTCTAACATTTTTTATTGAAGTATAAATCTTTTCCATACCAATTTGTAATTCAGCATTGATAGTATACTAATTTCTCATGTATATTTGTGTATTTTTCAAATGTTACCTTTATGTATGAGTACTGTACTTTTTCATTTTTATAGTTTTTAACAATTTAATGTTTAGGGGGACTAGTTCACTTCCTTAAGACTGTTTATTACTCACATTTTTTTTCTGGCAATTCTAGCTCATTTATTTTTTTCACATAAAAAATCTTTAGAATGGGTGGGAATGCAAACTAGTACAACCACTATGGAAAACTGTTTGGAGGTTCCTCAAACTGCTAAACATGGAGCTTCCCTATGACCCAGCAATCC
>NW_004567108.1:28874332-28939305 GCF_000260355.1 Condylura cristata | reverse complement strand
AAAAAAATGTGAAAAATGATGTAAAAATAAACTTTTTAATAAAAAAAAATCTTTAGAATGAATCTGTGTAGCTAAAGAAACATATAATTTTATTGGGGTTGTGATGTGCTTATAAGTTAATAGTAGTAGTTGAAAACATGATATTGAATCTTCCTATCCAAGATCATGCAATGTTGTTTCATTTGTACATATGATTTCTCTTGACAGCATTAGTCATTATAGTATTATTTAAATAGGTCTCACTCATTTCATATCATAACTTCAATTTATATTATATGGTTCTTTTTTAATAAATAAAAGCCAGTGATTTCTATTTATTAATTATGTATCAATCCACCTCTAAAATATCTTGTAATAGTGCAAGTAATTATTTCTTAAAATGTAACTACTTATAATCTATGATTCTCTACCATTTCTTATTTTTATACTGAATTTTTACCTTTTGTAAATATGTTGACTACTTTCTGCAGAAAAAATGTTAATTACTTGTTAACCAAGTGGACATCCTTGCCTTGCTTGTGATTTTTATAGGCATGTTTTAGTGCTTTCCATGAAGCATGACATAGTCAGATATTAATTACCTCCCTTTTTGAATTCTGCCAGCAGAGTCCCAGAAACTTCTCACTGAGCTAACCCAAGGCTGTTCATCAGAGGCATCCGTACTGTCTATAAATCTTTGACTCCTATACTTTATCAGATACAGAGTGTGTTGGGCTCCTCTAACACATCTTTTCTGAAGGAAGAAACTGCCTTTGTCCTTCTGGAGATACAGAATCATCACTGTTGATATCAACCCAGGTCATGACCTAGGAACAGCTACTTCCTTACACTTGACTTCCAAAATACAGGAGTAAATGGGGGAATTTCTGGATTCTTCTGATACTATCACACCAAATACTGTGTCAGCCATTTGGAGGATTTGCTTAAAAGAGACAATAATCAAACCTGAAAGTGTAGGGGACATTAGCAGTCTTTGTATTGAGTTTTGATTATTTGGACTCCATAATCCCAATAATCCCAAGAAAATATGTGGTATCCTTGAGGACATAATCTCAGAGCTGGAAGGTGTGGCCACCCTTCTCAAGCTCATTCCATTGTTTTATCAAGTCATCTGCCTTAGAGACATGATAATAAGACTAGTGAATACCATGAGCATGGATAGATACAATGCTTCACTTATTTTGTCTAAAATGAGTATGATCAGAAATAATATAAAAAAGTCTGTGATTTGGGATAAGGCATTCTGTTAGTCCATAGATGATAAGAGCATTGCAGGCAGAAAAGGCAAATTCATGGTCACAGAGCCTGTCCCATGGAGACAGAGCACTGCTCCTTCCTGCATGAGTTTAATCAATCTGCTACCAAGTCACTAACTGGTTCTTTTCCAGATTGGTAGATATTAGAGACTCAGTGTTGGCTGTGCTTCCTGAAAATTGGATGCTCACCAGTTGGATGTAGCCTGATGGGCCTCAATTTTGTAGAAATTGTGCCACTCCTAGTTAACCAAGTGCTGCCATGGCCACTTTTTTCATGAGCCCTTTCAGCCCACTGAACCATGACTGGAGGTCATTTAATGTCCCCAGACAGAGCAGGTCAGTTTCCACCTGATTATTAAAGTTTTCCCCTAATGATGTCATCATTTGGTGAGCACTCCGCTCACATGGTATACATTTATCTTCACATTCTTGTCATTCGGAGATTCTCAATAGTTTCCTACCAAGTCTTTGACCATTGACTTGAACCACTAGTTACAGCTCATGTATTGAAATAGATACGTTATCTGATGATTCCCTTTTCCAGGCAAGTTGAATCAGTAGGTGTTTTGCTTAAAGTTGGCCTCCTGGGATGGGCCTCCTGGGATGGGATGGGATTGTAATGCTATGTCTGTACTCTTCCAGAGCATGCCTCCATATCATGCAGAACAATCTGCTGTCAATTTTCTTCCTTGGTTTGAACATCTCTTACATTTTTATTAGCCGTTCCTATCTTCTCTTCTTTAATTGTCCATGTACATTGTCCATTTCCCTAATGGTGAATTCTAAATAGTGATCTATAAGATCATCTTGATCTTTCTTTTTGTTGCTTTCATGTATTTAGTATTTGATAGTCTGGTTGTCCAACTTTTTATAAGTGAAAGATTAGTAGCAGTTTTCTATGAACTTAAGTAAATTTCTTTTCATGCATAGTCATTAAATTGGAGAGTAGGTGGTGCATAGCAGGAAGACTGACTGCTCGCCCTGTGTCTGCTAGCAGGCCAGCAGTCTTCATAAGTGCCGAGGCAAATGGGACTTTATTCTGAATGTGGCTTGCTTTAGAGTATTTGATACTGCATGATCTGACTTTTCTCCCCTTTTCTTAAAGAGTGTCACTAAGGTTGTTAGTAATTTCTTTTTTACTTTTGCTGTCCCATTACCCATTGTGAGGCTCTCCCTATAAAGA
The DNA here is from genome assembly GCF_000260355.1 of Condylura cristata. Classification (NCBI taxonomy): domain Eukaryota; kingdom Metazoa; phylum Chordata; class Mammalia; order Eulipotyphla; family Talpidae; genus Condylura; species Condylura cristata. Next base: position 28,936,866 of record NW_004567108.1, on the reverse strand, counting down.
TTGGCCACTGTCTTGAAAGCACAGTTCTTAATCCCACTGTAAGCCCTCACTTTGCTCCAGTTGTGCTGCCAACTGGCAGCATACTCTGTACATGTGAGACAGAGGGACGAGGGCCTCTCTGACTCAGACTGCTAGCCAACTGTCCAATTAATTATGCTGTTGCATTTGTTGACTTTGTAGAGAGTTTTTCTATGACTCTCTTTGGAAGGGCCCATTTCAACAGCATCTAAGCCTGGCATAATAGTTTATAAGGATCAAGATAGTCTTATTTGAATAAAAGGTAGTATTAAAAAAATCCCAGACCCTCCCTGATGACACAATGGGTTCAGAAGCAGCACTGCAAGCTAGACACAGTCCCGTCAGTGAGGGTTGGATCTGTACCCTGCTGGTGATCCACATGGCGTAACAGACCTCTCCTGTCTCACCAGCCGCTCCCCTCAGTAGTGCACTTCGTTGATCTGCCTGCTCTGCTCCCCGCTCTGTTTCTGGTGAATCCTCTCATTGCCCCTGCACCTCTGGCTTGTACCTCAGTTCTGTATGAATAAATAAATAAATCTTTTGGAAAAAAAAAAGTAAAGCAAATCCCAAAGAAAAATTGTCCTGGACCAATTACATTTTTATATGGTTAGAGAAAATAGAAAAAAATAGAAATATTTTATATAAATATAATCTCAGCTTCACCACTTACGTTTGGTATAATTTTGGGCAAAACGCAATGTTTATGTTCTGCAGGTTTGCCTTTTACAATGCTTGTGGTGTCCAATGAATTATTACATATAAAAAGTGATTAGAATGATGCTAAGTACAGATTTGCCCTAAATTAATTTTAATTATTCTTATGCTACACTATTTTCTTTGAAGATTTATTTATTTATGCATACAGAACTGGAGTACAGGCCAGAGGTGCAGGGACTGTGAGAGGATTCACCAGAGACAGAGTGGGGAGCAGAACAGACCAATTGATTAAGCACATTGCTGAGAGGAGCAGCAGGCAGATCAGGAGAGGTCTGCCACGCCATGTGGATCACCTCCCTGGCTGGGTGGGGGATGGAACTCATGCACAAGTGGCTTTAGCTTCTTAGTGCTGTCCTTTAACCTGCTGTGCCACCAAGGAGGGCACTATGCCACACAATTTTACACAGATATCTCCACCATAACCACAGTACTATCATCAATATGAGGTTATTGACATTGCTTGAATATAATCCTCAAACTCCAATAAATTATTGCCTACTATTGTCCCAGTATGTTTTTTTAAGATACAATTCAGAATCATGTATTTTATTTAACATCTATTTGAGCTTTGACTGCTTCCCTGCCTTTCCTTGGCTTTTTCACCTAACAGTTTAAAAAGTAGGAAAGAATGCCAAAAGTCAGAAATGGTTGATGTAAAACCAGTGACTTGCCAAAGCAGTAATTAGTGAAAGGTTATTGTACACACACCAAGAAGACAATTTGCAAACCAGGAGCACTCAAATCAAAACATCAAATGAGGCTTGGGGTATATATTGTTGTAAAAGCTAATATGTGGAAAAGGTAGTGACTGTTTATTCCTTGAAGTTTGGTCATACTATTAAGAATCTTCATAAACAATGTGAAATTGGCAGTGTCTATCTCTTACCAGTTTTGGAAGAGTTTAAGTTTTGCTAGTCATTTTCAGAGTCATCACAAGAGATGACCCAAGTCAAATTAGTCCTGCAAAACAAGCTAAATTATGTGCTGTTTGTATGTTTAATCTGGTTTTATCTGCTAATGGAACTTTCAATGCTGGTTTCCATTTGTTTTGACTTTAGCAGTTATTACCTTGCAAAAATGTCTCTCAGTTTGGTTTTCTCTGGCCTTTCCTTATTATTAGATTCAGGTTTAAACCTCTTAGGTAAAAATATCAGAAAAGCAATGCTGAGATCTCATTAGTGCATCCTGCAAGGTAATGCAAAAATTTTAATTTTTCTGGTCACTGTTAATGTTCCCTTTGATCCCTTTATTAAAATGATGTGTGCCTGGATTTCCAAATGACTTTTTTCACATTCTAAAGGGAAACTTTAGTGGATTTTTTGAAAGCAGGTATTTTACAGACCATGTTCTCTGAGCACCATACATGAAATTAGAAAATTGTAATAAAAGTTTACTTTAGAAAAGTACAAACATTTGGAAGTTCTTAAATATTCTTTTACATAAATGTTAAAGGGAAGGAAAGGAGCACAACTAAAAAGTATTTGGATTTTTTTTGGTTTCCTGACTTTTTAAAAAATAACATAATAGTTTATTTTTACACCATTTTGTGCCTTTTTCCATCTCAGTTGTAATCCCCGTGGGCTTCCCATCACCATATCACCCATGTGCCATCACCATAGTCTAGTGCACTATCCCTCTGCCCCCATAGTTGATCATGACTTTTGTTTTTTAATTTTATTGAGGTCACATTGGTTTACAGTGCTGTATAGGGCTCAGAGACATAAGGTCACATCTCTTCAGATGCCTGTCACCACACCACACCCACCACCAAGGCACACAAAACCCTCTCACTTTGTTCTCCACTTTCCCCCTACCCTGTTGGTATTTGCATTCTACAGTCAGCTTTCTAGGGTTTACTATTGGTTTGGTCTTGACTGACTTTTTGTTTTATTCTTTATATTCCACATATAATTCAAGCCTCCTGACTAACTTTTCTTAACAGTATCCCTTGCAATTCCACCCATATAGTTGCACATGGAAAGAGTTTCTCTCTTTGTTATAGCTGAATTGTATTCCATTGTGTGTATATATCCCATCTTCACAATCCACTCATGTGTCCTTGACATGAGATTGTTTCCATAACTTGGCTATAGTAGATAATGCTCCAAGGCGAACACCTACAATCTAGGGCGACATTGCTCTACAGACTGCTCCTGGAGTTACTTTTCATTTCTGGTTATACATGTGAGGAGCTGACCTGCAGGTAGTCAGAGGGGGAGGGAGGGGAGTCTACCCTGACTTTTTAAAGCAGTCTGGTAGTCCCTTGTAGAAAGGGCTAAGAGTCATATACCTATGGGACTGCATTCTTGGGCTGTGAGAGGCCACATGGGAATAGCCAGTGCCTCTCCTGACTCCCCAGAATTGGCACAAATAAACTGGATACTCAGAGTTTGCTTGAGTCCTAGATGAGTAGTTTTTTCTGTATTACTGAAACCAGTCACAGGTTGCCAGGGTGAATAACAGTTACTAACTACTTATTACTAAGTAGTTATAATGTTATTATAACTGATAAGTGGCTAATAATTCTTAAAGAAATAACACATTATTTTGAAAGAGTTGTACACACCAGTTAACAAGTATGTTTCTATTTTTTTTTTTTAAGATTTATTTATTTGTGCGTACAGAACTGGGGTACAGGCCAGAGGCTCAGGGGCGGTGAGAGGCTTCACCAGAGACAGAGTGGGGAACAGAACAGGCAGATCTACGAAGTACACTGCTGAGGGGAGCAGCGGGCGGGTCAGGAGAGGTCTGCCACACCATGTGGTCACCTCCGGGGCAGGCGGGAATCGAACTCATTCGGAAGCGGCTTTAGATTCTCAGTGCTGTGCTTTAACCCGCTGCGCCACCAGGGAGGGCCCATGTTTCTATTTTTAAGTGAACATATAAATGAAAGAATTCTTTTCTTAGTTATATTTGGATATTCTTTGTGACATTTTATAGACACAAACCAGTTAATCACAAACTATTGACATGATATAAAGAAAGATGGAGAATGGAGAAAAAAAGCCAATTCGATACAAAATAACATATATAGACTAAGGATCAGAATAGAATAAAATCCAATAGTTCTCTGGAAGTATTTAAGGGTATTCCAATGAGTTAGTAGGATGGTAAATTTTATATCCAACAAGAGGGCTCCAGCACTGAAGAATGGGCTAAGTGGAAGCTTGTGGATTCTAAAGCTCTTTTAAATTCTTTTTTAACTGCTGTCACACTTGTTTACAATACTGTATGATTTAGGGGTACAGATTTGAACCTCTTCAGATCTATGTTCCCATACTACATAGTATTTCTCCTGATTCTACCCCATTTGCTCCTGATCCTCTCCCTTTTCCTCTGCTAGATTCAACTATTTTTTTGAAGGTTATTTTTATATATTTTGCATCATTCTTCTTTTTTTTTTTTTTAAAGATTTATTTGTTTGTGCATACAGAACTGGGCCAGAGGAGCAGGGGCAGTGAAAGGATTCGCCAGAGACAGAGTGGGGAGCAGAACAGGCAGATCAACGAAGCACACTGCTGAGGGGAGCAGCGGGTGGGTCAGGAGAGGTCTGCCTCACCATGTGGTCACCTCGGGGGTGGGGATCAAACTCGCACTGAAGCAGCTGCAGTGCTATGTCCTAACCCTTTGTGCCACCAGGGAGGGCCCTTTGGAAGGTTATAAAGTATCTGCGGTTCTTATATTGTATTATTTTTATGAAAATAACATTGGTTCACAGCGTTGTAAATGATCAGGATGTTCAAACCTCTCCAGATGTGTGTTGCCCCCTACATCTACCACCAAGGCATCTGCAGTCCTCCACCACAGTCCACTGTGTCCCCTTCCCCTTTGCTCCACAACCCTACCCTGGCTCCCCGTGGTGCCTGTTCTGCACTCAGATTTACAGGATTTTTGTTTCTTTAATTTTGTCTGTTTCTTTGTTTGGTTTCTCTATATCTCATACATGTTGAAATCATTGAGTGCTTGCCTTCCTCCTTCTGTCTCACTTTGCTTAGTATTTTCTTCTCCAGTTTCGTCCATGATGTGGCAAATGGCAAAATTGCTTCATTTTATTTTATAGCTAAATAGTAGTCCATTGTGCTTTGTGTAATCACTTCAAACTCTATCCATGTTAAACCATCAATTAACAATCCTAGTGCTCCTTACTTTCCTTACTAGTCCATAAAATGGAACTTGATGGTTTCAAAAACATGCACTGGTTTCCAAATGTAACACCGAATCTGCTTTGCTCAGAGAACTCTATATTCTCTTATTACCTGTCTCTCCTTTCAATGTGGAAAGTGGAGAGAATCAATAAGCCACTTCTTATGAAAACAAATCTCCAGGATCCTCTTCAGTTGTGTTCTCAACAAGAATGTGGCATTTCCAGTCAGTTTAGGAAAAGTTCTGGTAGGCAAACTACTTTTCCAGATATAAAGTCAATTATATATATTATTGGTTTCACACTGTTGATTTGTCCCTAAGATATAGTAAGACAACACTTTAAACATCTATATTACTTTTCATCTATTATCATAATAGACAGTTTAATGTTTATCTTTTTTCAGATTTAGAAGATATGATCTTTTTGGATTTCTAAAAATACTATAATGAACAGAATGATTTTTTTGGTTTAAAAAATAAAAAGGCAAATCCATTTTAATCAGTCATGCCTACCAAGACATCTGAAGAAATGATAACTCTAAAGCATTAAACAAATTACTGGCTTTATAACTAATAAATTTTACTAAATGTATGTGGCTACATCTTTTTGTAAAGGAGGTAGCATAGATAATCTGTGATGGCTTTTTTTTTTAAAGATCCTCAGGGCCACTGCTCTCATAAAGAATGACAAAATGATACACCAGGTTTATTCAGTTTCCAAGGCAGAGGACCTGGGTTTCTTCTCAGGAGAGCAATAGTTTTAATGACTCTGGAGACAAGGTTGTTATTTGGAAATCAACAAGCACAGCCTAAATTGACAGTGGCTTCTTCGAATTTTACCTTTTAATGTGAACTAATACTTTCCCCAATTTCTCATTTTTTCCTACCTACAAATAAACCAATATAAAGAGTGAGCTATAATATCCATCCCACTCACTTTTCTATTCGATATTGCAGCACTGATGTGCCAAGTCCCTAGACTAATCCTTTACGTGGGGATACAGATTTTTTTCCAGAATAAATAAAACAGGAAATTTCATATTAATAAGGCACGTACACCACTCTACTGCAATTCCAGTTACTAGCAAACAATCATTCTGTGCATCAATTTAGTTTTCTTGGAAAAGAAAAAAAATGTATCTCATTGTATGTAGTGGAAATCACTGATACGCCACTTCTTAAGGAAACATCTATAAATGAATGAACAGAGATGCATGTACTGCATAATATAATACTCAGTAGATATATTTTGAAAAGGAAACTTTGGAACACTCAGGAAAGAATTTCAAATCTTAGAAGCCAATAATCTAATAGGTTTTAGAAATGATATTCGAACAATACATCTTTATCACAATATAGATATGCTAAAACAGCAATCTAAATTATTTTTATCTCTTCATTCTCACATTTTTTTCCCAGGCAATCATAAGTCTACATATCACAAAAGTAGCATTTTTAAGAAGCACAAATAAACATAGAGAAACCAAGTTACTACCATAGCAAATAACCCTGGCATAATAAAAAAATGAAAAAAGAATCGATTTCTATCCTCCCTAGGGGATAATGTTGCTTACTCCTTTTAAAACAAAATATTATCTATTCATACAGAAGTTTCTGTTTTGCATAAGTTGCTTAAGTGGAAAATGGGTAATGAATTTTAAGGGGAAAAATATATTGTCCACAAAGAAAAAAATGAATGCAATATCCACTTTATAGTTAATTCTGAATTCTCTATGAATAAATTAACAAAGTCCATAAAGCATATTTTGTAATGACAGGTCACAGACCACTTACATTAGAGTGGCTCTATCAGAATGGTTTTCAATAATTCAGATTTCTGGACTCCATTCCACATGCAACCACCTGAATTTCAGGGCATCTGCCTCCTAATATAGATCTTAGATTTTGTATGCAGCAATGGAACCATTTATAAAATATTGTCAATAGCTTTTCAATTAAATACGGACATAGGTCTGGATAAGAGCTATAAGTTAGAACAAGTATGTAGTACCATTAACGGATAAAATAATGGGAATGGGGAGAGATGTATTCAACTACAAACACTTCTGCTTACAGAAGAACAATAGTAACGATTGAGAATTGAAACTATATTTGCCATGTTTCCATGGAGAACAGCTCTTGAACTTCAGAGGCTGACACATGAGCAAGAACACTGAAGATTCACTTCATTCAAAAAATTGGTGGGTGGAGAGAGGTGGCAGTAGGCTGGGGTCACAGTAGGTGCCTGTTTTGTAAACCTCTGAGCTATGTACTCAGAGTCTACATTTACTACCAATAGTAAGGGGTAAGGGGAGGGCTTAGTGGAGTAGTGGCACATCCTTAACTGAGGGGAGATACTAGAAAGGAAGTGGGGAGTGTTCAGTGAGAGGGCAGTATGCCTGACAACATCACCCTCCCTGCAGGGCTGATACTGACTCATGAAGAACACTGGTAATGTGCAGACCTCAGAGACAGAAGTCTAGAGCCCCAGAGATGAGGGCTATCAGAGGTGCCAAAAACATGGGTCAGTCCCCACTGGCCAATTTTCACCAGTGACTGGATTGTTCCAGGTGTTTCCTCCACCTCATGACTCAGTTGCTGCAGCTGACAAGGAACATGGATGTAATATATGCAAAACACTTATACAATTCAACAAAAAGAAAACAATCCAATTTAAAAAATAGGCAGAAAAGCAAAATAGCCACTTCTTCAAAGAAGACACACTGGTGGCCAAAAAGCATATGAAAAAAAAAATGTTCATTACCACTTGTCATCAGGGAAATGCAAATCAAAATCACAATGAGATACCATTCACAACCCATGAGGATGGTCCATCCATATGAAATAAGGATTATTGAAGATGCAGAGAAAAGTAAATTTTAGACACTGTTGGTAGTAAAAATAGATCTAGCAATAATCCAGCAATTCCACTACTAGGTATCTACCCAAAGAATGCAAAAACACTAATTTGAAGGGAGGTATGCATGCCTATTCACTGCAGCATATAATAGTCATATAATGGAAATTATTTAAATGACCAAGAACAGACAAGTAGATTAGAAAGATGTACCATATGTTGATAGGGAAGATGCTAGATAGTAGGTAATCATTGTTTTCCATTATCAAATTACAAGGCTGCTTCTCCTTCTGGGAGTTCCAGAAAGTCCACATTTAATAGTGGTGCTCATGAAACACATAGGATCCCTTAATGGATTCAACAGAGGAAAGTGACCAAAGAAAGGCACAGGCCAATGAGAGTGTGGGACAACTACTACTGAAACTGTTTTAGTAGCATTTTGACGAATAATTTGTATGTTTGTTATTCAGAGAAACAAATGATGAAAAAATGGTCCCAGGAACAACAAGAAATGGGATTTTCTGATTTTTCCAATTGTATGGAAATTTCTTAAGGGTGATTTCTGGCAGACAAGATTGGTTACTCACTCTTATGCATGTTAGTTTGTCAGTTTTTCTTCTTTTAGATTAGGTACACACTATCTCTTGTTCTAGGGGAGGGGAATTGTTTTCCAGCATCATTTGTCCTCATAACTTTGGCAGGCATCTGTATCCTGACTGGAGTATAGGCGTGTCCTTATCTTTGGCTTTGGGTTTTTCTGTTTAATATTAAGAGCTATTAATATTGTCCATAAATTTTCTTTTTCCCACGGCAAAATATCCTCAAAGTCATCCATAAATTCTTATAATTCAGAAAGAGAAACAATTCTACCAATTTGTTTTCTGACTAAACCTACAACTTCAGATTTATAATTCCATAAGTTGTTCTGCAAGCAGTAAGCAGATAGGGTAGTTGTGGGGCTTATCCGATTTTATTCCCTTTCATTATTAAGTTGGAGTCAAATTTTGAACCATATATTAGTTGGATCATTAATCCTTACTACTTTGTCAAACCAACTTTCAGTATTAATATTCCTGGGTCTCAAAAGGAGATAAAGTAATTGATAGGTATCAGAGAGACCAGGCAGTCTATCCCAAAGACAGCTCTAAATTCTCCAACAGGCTTTTGCCTTTTCTAAGGAGAGTTTCAATGTCTTTAATTAAATTATGCAAATCTGATCTTGGCCAAGGGTTAAAGCTATAAAAGCAGCAACACTGGCCATCATCTTCACCTGTGCTGGTTGCGAATCCCTACCTAAATACCAGTCTGTGATAAAATGAGTTTCTCAGCTATCCTGTCACTGAGACTCCAAGGACTGTCAGGGATTCTCTAACAGAATGTTATGCTCATGTAAGTTACCCATAATGATTAGCAGAGAGCCCAATCTTGATCCAAATCCATAGCATAGCACCAAAGTTAATTCACCAGAATAACTTAGCATAGATCCTTTGGTTCTCAACTTAAGAAAAGGGGAAAATTTACAGTGTTGGAGTGACTGCACAAAGGATGCTTGTCAATCAATGTCTGAAGATGTTTTTGTATATCACAACTTGGAAGGTGACTATGCTAGAAATTCTAGTAAGTAGAGGCCAAGGACACTGGTAAACATCTTGAAATACACAGGACAGATACAGTAAAGACTTACCCGGCCCTAACATGCTAATAGTATAGAAATAGAGAAATCGTGGCATAAGTCTTTTTGTCAGAACCAGAAAACTGAAGGAAAGACTTGTTTTGAGGAAAGATGGCAATTTTTTTAGAATTTTGGCAAAAAGGCTGAGACACAGTTGAGCTAATTTGGGAATTCATTAGTCTAAGATGGTTCTCTGAACAGGGAAAAATTACCCTGACAGGTTAGTAGCTGTTCGTTGGGTAATTACTATTTATCAAGATGGGTGAGATTGAGTTAGGGGGTTTAGCTGAAGAGAAGGGTGTAAAGATAACTGTGAGGACCAAGGAAAGTAAGGGTCAGAGTAGAAAGTTTTCTTGCAAAAACATGTTATCAGGGTGCCAGATTCTGCTTAATAGCATTTTTTCCCTTAAGAATATATAAAAATCTAATTGTTCAAAGTGCAGATAGTAAATGTAATATGGGTACAACTCTTAGCACTAGTCTGGTCAAGGACATAACATTTAGTGAAAGAATATCAAACCTGTGCAATTCCCTGTTAAACTCATACCAAAGATTTCTAACTGGGAACTTTAACCACAAAACTTCTAATCAGACTGATCCTGATCAAAAGAAACTAAACCCAAAAGGAATCTTATGTATGGTAAAACATCTCCCCAAACAATCCTATGGGCAAAAGTAGTTAAGGAAATATGATGTGAAATATCAACAGCCTGGATTGTTTGGCCTGGTTAAATAAAATCTGTAAAGATTGCAGACTTTTATTCAAAGGTATTGAAGCAAATTTCTTTGAAAATGTTTTTAAGTACAAACAAAAATTCCTCATTAAATATACAGGTTTTTAAATGGTCTTCCAACTAACTGTTTTTCTAAGAGTTAAACACAAATATTTGAAGGAAATTTAACAGGTTTCAATAGGTGAAAAAGACTTCCTATCACAACTAGGCAGAAAAAATGACATTTTCATGAGTGGAGACCTGCCATGGAAATACTTTTAACAAAGAATCTCCCACAAAGCAACCTGGTCAAAGACTGAGGAAAAGAGATATGCAAATGAGGAAGCACAATGTCTGGTAATAAACAGCCCTGTTTCTTTTTAATGTGTAATCTTTTAGCTTTCTGCCTGGATGATGTTATATAAGGCCATCATAATCAACAAATTTCACTGCTGCTGAGGAGAAGAGGAAGTCTAAACACATCAGCAATTTCTTAAGAAAGTGCAAATGCCAAACAAATCAGGAATTCATTAACTAGATGGTGCTGACATTTCCCAGTGGCTTTTGGAGAACTGAACCATTCATTCTTCAATCTTTAGCCAGGAACAGGGGCTCTCTGATAGAACTTATGAAGTGGGATTTTGTTGAGACAAAAAATTAAAAGATCTGATATGCATTCCTACCTTCAGGTTTTGTGTCTTATTGGACATGACCAGAGGTGTCTCTGTAGGTGACAGAGCTTCCATATCTTCACCTCATGCTCCTGGCCCATCTCTGATCCCAGACTGAAGGCTAGGCATCATCCACCACTCATCCTATCACAGAGAAAATATTGTAAAAATGTTAACTCCTTGCACATTTTTCTAGTGATTGTGTTGAATGTTGCTTTTGAAATATTAATTTTATAATTTCATCTCTATAATATATGATCCACTGAAGTCAGAATGTATTCACAGTCTATAAACAGGAAGGCTAAACAATAAATGACAATTCTTTTCTCTTTATCACATGAATAGACAGCTTACTAGTCAGAGTCCTAAAGGAAGAAAATAAACTTATAAAATATATGTAAAATTTCATCCAGTTTGTTGGAACAGTACAAATAGTCTGTGAATATCTTTTTTGAATACGAAATAAAACAAAAATCTTGCAATCATGTGGATTAATAATTCCCAGTTTAGACCCTATAATAAAATCTTCCCTAAGTTATACTGGTTAATATAAAACTTGTTTGATTCTTAAATTGTTATACATTGTTTATAAAAAGTGAACATTTTAATCTTAGTATTGAGTAAAGAAGCAAATACAACAATGTCTATTACATTACAACATCATAAATGTCACTAAGTCAAAGAGCTTTTATACTAGGCAGCACTGGTGTTACTTAGTAAATTTTGGCCAAATTGGTAGTATTGAACCAAAATATTATGCTGAATTATATTTACTTTTTCAAATTACACTGCTTTTAGTAGTTATTTTCTGTAAAGAATTAACATGATTATAAAGCTACAGGCACTCTTGCTTTGAGTATTATGCATATATCATTTTAGAAAGTTTTTAGAAATTATTAAAATTATGTCTGTGTTTCATTTTAGAATGTCAAGGCAAAAGAAGAAGATACTGTTTTATAAACACACAACTTACACAAAATGTTTTTCAACTCAGAGTTCATATATTTTCAAATTCTTAGTAACCTATTTGTCTAATCAACTGAACTCTTCAAGTTTCATATTTTTTTTTAGTTTTTGCTAATTAGCCTCTTCACTTAACACTGTATTTTATATTTCCCTACCAGTTCTCATAATTTCTGAAGTGAAATTTTAAAAATTTTCAGTTACTTGACCATCAACTCCCTACGATGTTAGAATTTCATTTGTAAAATTTTATTTATGATATCATAGTCCCTTTCAGTGGTATACTGGCTACAGTTTTCATCTCATTTATCTTAATTTTTTTTTTCTGGTGCATGTTTTATCATAAGCAGGACAGTTGTACTACTTTACTTGTATTACATTTTCATATTAATATTGAAAATCTTACTTTTATTTGAATAATTTTAAATTTCCTGGAGTTCTAAAGTTACTGGGAGGGACTTGTAAACAAGTCCAGAATAACATTCCAGAATAAACATATTCCGGAATAATATTCTCTAGTGCAAGACCGTTAAGCCAAGGGCCATGTGCAGATTGTGTGGTGCTTCTAGAAAGACATTCCTCTCCTGCTCTTAGAATTGAATCTGGTTTGGAAGATGTATAGTGCAAGGCTTCTGCTTCTCCCCAGGTTTTAGTCACAAAGGTTATTATTATCGGTGCTATTTTTCCTCTGATGGAATTTCTTTTTTTTTTTTTTTAAGATTTATTTATTTGTACATACAGAACTGGGGTACAGGCCAGAGGCTCAGGGGCGGTGAGAGGCTTCACCAGAGACAGAGTGGGGAGCAAAACAGGCAGATCAACGAAGTACACTGCTGAGGGGAGCAGCGGGCGGGTCAGGAGAGGTCTGCCATGCCATGTGGTCACCTCCCGGGCAGGCGGGAATTGAACTCATGCGGAAGTGGCTTTAGCTTCTCAGTTGCAGTGCTTTAACCCGCTGTGCCACCAGGGAGGGCCCCCCTCTGATGGAATTTCTATACCCAGAACTCTAGAAATTCTGTCCTGTTCAGCCTCAAACCTGTCCATAGTAGTTCACTCTCATGACAGGATCTCGGGGTAAACATTTGCTATAAGTTGATCATACACATCCTCTACAGCTGAGCCCCTCTGCAGTCACTTTTCTTTCCTAAAGCTCCATCACAACTGCCTGTGTTCTGCTTCTCAAGTCAGGTCAGTTTAGCAGACTTTAATGCTACTAAGTATTGAATATTGTTTGCATTTGCAAGCAATTTCTCTCCCCTTCTCTCTCTTTCTGATTTGGGAGTTTTCCAAAAGGAATAAAATTGGTATGGTTAAGAACAATATTGCTACATGCCAAGAGGAACTAAGAATTATTTAAGTTTTGGTAACTCACACAAGATCAAGAATACTTTTTCTTCTTGAAAGCCAAGTTACTAAGCAGTGACATAGTCTGACAGAAAAGTATCTCACCTATTAGAATTTAATAAATCAAAATATATTTTAGTATATTATGAAATGAACCCATTCCAATGTATTAGGAGATGAACTGTGCCCTCTATTCACATGTTGATAGCCTTAGGCTCAGTTCATCAGAACCATATTTAGAGTTAAGATTTGTAAAGGGGGACTAAATTTAAAGAAGGCAATTAAGATGGGTCCTAATCCTACCAGACTGGTGTTATAGGAAAACCTGGACTCACTGTTAATGACCCATGACCAAAGGCTTTTCCCAGTGCAAATATAGTAAAAAGGCAGTGTGAGACAGCAGCTAGAATACAGCCATCCACATGTAGAAGGAGATGTCAGAGAAAACCAAAGCTACAGTCGCCTCTGTCTTGGACTTCCAGCTTCTAGCTCTGTGAGAAAATTTCTGTTGTTTTGTTACCTAGTCTGTGGTATTTTGTTACAGCAGCCTCGCAAACTAAAGAGACTATTAATCCTGGCTACCTTTAGGAAGAGTAAGTGTATATAGCTGTGACCCAAGGGATAAGAACAGGGAGGTTTCTACTATGAATTGGAGTAAGAAGATTTAGAATGCTATCCCCAGAACCTATGACTAGATCCTATGTTTAGAGACTGACGACTAATGCAATGTGATTTTTTTCTGAAATAAGACTGCCAAATAATACATTAAACATCTAAACATTAAAAATTAGAAAATTATTTTTCTTATTTTCTTTCATCATCATCCAATGTTTAACATTCCATGACTTCCGCATAAATTTTTGCCACTTTGTCAAAACCCCATTATTAGTCATGTGACTTTACTTTTTTTTTTTTTTTTAAGATTTATTTGTGCGTCAAAACTGGGGTACAAACCAAAGGTGCAGGGCTGGTGAGAGGATTCACCAGAGATAGAGTGGGGAACAGAACAGGCCACTGAGGAAGTACACTGCTGCTGCTGATGGTGGGTCAGGAGAGGTCTGCCAGGCCCTTCTGGGGAGGGGACTCTAACTCATGTGGAAGTGGCTTTAGCTTCTTAGTGCTGTGCTTTAACCCGCTGCACCATCAGAGAGGGCCCAAAATACTTTTTTAATTTGAAAATATTTTTTATGGCTTGGTTTAAAAATAAACTTGATTTATATTACTCAAGTCTATAATTGAATTTTTTTTAAAGATTTATTTATTTATTCATATAGAGCTGGGGTACAGGCCAGAGATGCGGAGGGTGAGAGTCTTCACCAGAGACAGAGTGGAGAGCAGAACAGGCAGATCGACGAAGTACACTGCTGAGGGGAGCAGCGGGCGGGTCAGGAGAGGTCTGCCACGCCATGTGGTCACCTCCGGGGCAGGCGGGGATCGAACTCATGCGGAAGTGGCTTTAGATTCTCAGTACTGTGCTTTAACCCGCTGCGCCACCAGGGAGGGCCTATAATTGAAATTTTAATGGCTACAAAAATAGCAAATATTACACATCATTGTAGGCTTAATGTTAGGCATTTTAGGGGTATATAAAGGCAGTAGGTTGATTCATGAAAAATAATTTGTCTATATTTGATGTATGAGACGACACTTTCACTTAGCACAGCCCAATACATGGTGAATACTCTGCCTTCCAAAAACGGGACATTACTAGGCAATAAAAGTTCACTAAATCATATAATATTTTAAAAAGATGCTGGGGAAATCAAGGGTAAATTTTTACTTGGGTTAGAATTAATACCTCAGTTACCCAGTTACACTGGAAATTGAAGTCCTCTGACTGCAGTAACAAAGTGTCACTTTAAAAGTTCATTAACATCAAAATTTTCTCCTTAAATACTCTTTTAGAATTTTATGTACTTTTTTTTTTTTTAAGATTTATTTTCAGAATGGGGCTGATCAAAATCTACTGAGTAGAGAGCTAGGGCACAGGCCAGAGATGAGAGGATTCACCAGTGACAGAGTGGGGAGCAGAACAGGCAGATCGACGAAGTACACTGCTGAGGGGAGCAGCGGGCAGGTCAGAAGAGTTCTGCCACGCCATGTGGTCACCTCCGGGGTGGGGAACCAACTCATGCTGAAGTGGCTTTAGCTTCTTAGTGCTGTGCTTTAACCCGCTGCACCACCAGGGAGGGACATTTTATGCACTTTTGATAGTGTATTATGTATACCCAAAGCTGAAGACATAAGTCACAAATATTTACATTTTTTATTGAAAATGCAAGGTTGGGCACTCCCAGGTGGCGCAGCAGGTTAAAGCACTGCACTGAGAAACTAAAGCCACTTCCACATGAGTTCGATCCCCGCCTGCCCAGAAGGTGACCACATGGCGCGGCAGACCTCTCCTGACCCGCCTGCTGCTCCCCTCAGCAGTGTACTTCGTCGATCTGCCTGTTCTGCTTCCCGCTCTGTCTCTGGTGAATCCTCTCACCTTCCGCATCTCTGGCCTGTACCCCAGTTCTGTACAAATAAATAAATAAATCTTTAAAAAAAAAAAAAGAAAGAAAATGCAAGGTTTATGATTCTCCAACTAATCAATGAGTCCCTTGGGGATAGAGCCTTATTTGTGCTTCCTTCTACACTTTTTGGATCTTGGGATGTTGTTCTGACACCAGTAAGATGGTGATGTGAGCCACCTAAAGCACATAGATCCCAGGAAGTCTTCCCTTTCAGATAATCTACAGTACATTAAGATCTGCAGGTCACCCCCTACATTTCTGACCAACGGGCTAATATTCAGGGAAGTACATCACCCCCTCAGATTTGACAATTCACTGAGATTAAGTTCGAATTCAGCAAAGGACTATGCATATGATAACACATTTATTATAAAGGATATCAGCCAGAAAAGAACATATATAGGGTAGTCTGGGTAGTTCTCCAATGTGGAGGGGCTTCCATGTAATGTCCTAATGAAATCATGTAATTACATCTATGAGTGACAGCAGAGTGTTCACCAGCCAGTTGAACAACATGTGGTATTTGTGTTAGTTCACTGAATTTCATTATGTCAGGATGATTGGCTAAATCATTGTCCATGTGATCAAACTTCCAATCCCTGAAGGTTGAGCCTGTCCAAAGCCCCAGCTCTCTACTCAGCAGACTTTGATCAGCCCCATTCTGAGTCATAAAGTCAAATATGATCCAAGAGGCAATAACAGTACATTCTTATTATTTTGAAAGACAAAGGATTTAGAGTTTCTCTTCCAGGATCTGGGGGAAAGACCAGACAAATTCTTCATTTTACATAGATATGTTATATGCTTGTCAAAGTTTTTTGAAGTAACTTCAGAATATGCACTTAGTTCTTTAATTACTTGTCATTTGTAAATGTAGAGAACAAAATGGGCATCCACTTCGCTTTCTCCATCTGTAGTCTTATATTTACTTCATCAAAATAAAACTATTATTAGCATATGTCACTGTTTCTTCTCAACAGGAAATGTAATCTCTCCCTTTCTCTGTGCTCCTATCACATGTATTTTTTAACACCCATAGTATTTTTTTATATGTTGCATGGCATTTTGGATATTCATACTTTCCTACTCTCTAAAATTATAAAGTTGATGTCAAAAACTATGACATAAAGCTTTGACTGCCACAAAACAGTGTGGATTTATGTTTTCTGAAATCTCATGACGGTGCTGATAAGACACAAACATATGAGCCCAGCTGAATTCTCTTAAGGACTTATATAACTTGATCTTGTATATTTGTTTGATCACAAATATGTTCAGATTTATTATAAATCATACATGTCTTCTTCATCTCAGTGCTCTCTGTACCAAAGACTTTACCTATTTATACTACTGAATGGACGCTCAGGAGTAGTAGTTGCCTTTATATTTGATTGAATAAACTATCTAAACAATTACACTGCATTCTTTTCAAATTTACTTGAATTTCACCTATATTGTTTGAGTCTCTCATTGGCTTTTAAATTTTCCTTTTTATAATAAAAAACAGAATATTTTAATAGCTGTGCCTATAAAGGTCAGAAGAATTAGACAATCTAATTAGCTAATGTCTTTCCCCCTCTGCTTGTCCGTTTAAATGATCCAGATAACTTTTCTTTCATAGTAACATCCTCTGAATTTTCCTTCATGCAACAGAGACATAGGATCCCACGTTGAGTCTTTTTAAAATTTCAGTAAAATGAGAAAGAAAAAATTTAATTTTTCCCTTTAGTTCACAAAGAAAGAGTGCCAGTGCATGAAGCTCGGTCTCCTCAAGGCTTGGGTGCAAAAAGGGCCCAGATGGTGGGGAGGAATGACGATTACTGTGCGAATGGGTCTGCACTGAGTTCTATGCTCTCTAGACCTGACTGAAGTAAATAAAGCAAGAAAAAGGCAGATTAAGAGAGCATCAAGGTGGCCAAACAGCTTGATTTACTCTCACATCTCAGAAACTTTCATTAAGATTTACATCATGATGCTGACCTAAGTGGCAAAGCAATTTTTTCATAGCTGAACAAAAAAGCTAATACTCTCCACTTGGGTCAGGTAACCTTTTTCTTGCTCACAGCAAGTAATGGAGTTTGCCTCATGTGAATGAGACTGACCAATGGACATATATTGCTGCATTCCAGTGAAGCAGGTTCTCCATGTGATAAATCTGCAGTGCACTTATTAAGGTTTTTAGAAAGCCCTTTCTCATTTTATTCATTTTTCTTAGTGAACCTAAGAAAAGCTATATGCACACTTAAAAAAAGTATGCCCAAGCTAACAGTAAAATGCCCTGCATGATTTTCAAAAGCATTTGGAGAAAAAATAACCCTATACCTCAGGAATCAAGTTCCTAAAAGAAAACCAATAAATAAAGCAGAGAGAGGGAAGAACAGGAACAGGGAGGGAAAGAGAAAGAGATGGAGAGGGACAGAGAGAGAATCACATTAAAGATATTTAAAATTAGCAGATATTAATTAAAAGATTTATGTAACTTACTTCAGAAAAAAAACTGAATTCCTCTCACAGAGATGAAGATACCAAAAAGAAACAGAATGACTGTCTTCGAAACTGTTGTGTTCATAGCAAAAACCATAAATACAGTAATTATAGTGTAAATTAGTGACTTGTAATAATGCTGTAGAATTGGGGGGGAGGTACAACTACCCCAGCCAGGAGGGGGGCAAGCTGAGAACCCCCTGAACTGGTCTCTGCCATGTGTAGGATAAATGAAATTGACCAGGCCTTTTCTACCACCTGATCCTGTTGGTATAGAAGGAGCCTGGGTGTGGGGAGTGAGGAATGTGTGCCTGATTGTAGACACCTGAGCCCGAGTGTGTGCATATGCCCAAGTGTGTACACCTGTGTCTCCAATGGAGCGAGGGGAGAAAAGGGCAGCAAGAAGCCTGGGGGAGGGGCTCAGGTTGGTGGCTCCTTGCTGCTTTATTTTCCCTGCTTGCCATCAAAATCTGTAAAAATGATGCCAAGGGCTCCCAAATTTTCTTTCAAATCTCCAGAGCAGACGGTGAACCTATTGGCCAAAGATGGCTGCAAAACACTATGTCCTTCCCTAAATTTAACAAACTGGTTCCTAGGGCCACTAATGTTTATGTTGTCTCCATGTGAACACATAAGGACAGTTCTTCCTCAAGTAAAGAAAGTGTATTATTTATTTCACAGTAAAATAACATATTAGCCATCTAATTCCACATATATTATATAAATCAAATCATTGAGTTAAGGTGAAAGAAAGTTGGGAATTAAGGGTCTAGTTACAACGAGACACATAATTTGCTATAATATAGTTTTTATTCTCACTTCTGTGAATACAGTAATATTTGTGGCAGGTTTTGATGCTTATCTGATCCTGTATCTCCAATTTTATAGAAAAGTTCACTACACTGAAATCAATTTCTAAGACCTTAATGACATTTTTAGTAATATGCATATTTTTTATTTTCTGTGAAATTTATCTTTTGACTTTCATGTTTAAAATTTTATTTTTAAGTGGCATTTGTCTATAAGATTATTTAGGTTTCAGGTGTACTATAATTTTGACATGCAACATTTTCCAATGATACTGGAAGTGAAATAACTGAAAATTAAACAGGTATTTGGAAATCTTTTTTAAAAATGATTACTGCAAACATACTGTAATATTTCAACAGGAGCTATTCCACATTGTAGAAAACAATTGCAGGGTTTTTACATACTCCTATATTGATGCCCTATAGATATCATATACCTTTACTACATTCATTATTAAATGTCAAATGCAAATTTTTTTACATAGTTGTAATATTTCGCTTCTGTGTTTTTCTTTAAATTGTATATGCCAATAAAATAGTACTTCTTAGGGGCCTTCCTGGTGGTGCAGAGGTTGTGTTACAGGGAAGCCCCGAGTGGACTGGGCTGCCTGTCTGTGGGCCCTCACCAGCGCGCTCACAATTCGATTATACTGCAGGTACACACAAAAGGGTCAATAACGGGTTTATTTACAAAAGGGGAAAGGAATAGGAAACAACCCAGGGAAAGAGAGCGGGGTATAAAGTAACTGTAATACCTTATGGCTAGGCTGACTGAACACACCAAGTCCCACTGTCCGGAGAGCCACTTCCCGAGCAAGAGAGAGGGTGAGATGCAATTGCCCCCTACTCACCCCCCAAATGTCCCAGAATTCCTGCTAGCTCCGCCCTTGGGTC
Organism: Condylura cristata; assembly: GCF_000260355.1. NCBI lineage: Eukaryota > Metazoa > Chordata > Mammalia > Eulipotyphla > Talpidae > Condylura > Condylura cristata. The sequence goes on along the minus strand of NW_004567108.1, from coordinate 28,917,065 downwards.
CTGGCAGTTCTCTCCTTGGTACTGCTGGGAGTTGTAGTTTCCAATCACTGGAGTACGGTGTAGGGTACAGATAGCTGGAGTAGGGGGTGGAGTCCATAAGACTCTGCAGAGTTCCTTTAGGACATCCTTCCCCTTAACAGCTGGAGCACAGCATTATGAAGCAGGCACAGCCACTGCTGCATGAGTTCTATCCCCTACCAGGTAGGCCAACCCACATGGCTCAGCAGACCTCTCCTGTCTCCATCGCTCCTCCCCTCAGTCAAATCGGCCTGTTTTGTTCTCAACAAAACGGTGAATCCTCTCACCCCTTAGCCCACACGTCTGGCCTGTACCCTAGTTCTTGTATGCATAAATAAATCTTAAAAAAAAAAATAGTGCTTCTTAGATGTTAATACGCATACAGAGCACATGGGATCTTGATAAAATGCAATTTATGTTTTGGTGCTTAAGAGTATGTGGTCTGTGGACAACAGGAAAAAATATATATAATATTTGTTCAATACTGTAAAAAAATCTATAAAGTTAGTATTTTATATTAGAACTTGTAGCTCCTAAAAAGAAAATGTACATAATAAACTATCAAATTTTAACAGTTTAGGGCCCTTCCTGGCGGCACAGCAGGTTAAAGCACAGCGCTGAGACGCTAAAGCCACTTCAGCATTATTTTGTTCCCCTCCCCGTAGGGATCCACAAGGCGCAGCAGACCTCTCCTGACCCGCCCGCTGCTCCCCTCAGCAGTGTACTTCGTCGATCTGCCTGTTCTGCTCCCCACTCTGTCTCTGGTGAATCCTCCCACCCTCTGTACCTCTGGCCTGTACCCCAGTTCTGAATAAATAAATCTTTAAAAAAAAAATTCTATTGTGAGACACCTATCAGAGCATCAGTGGGAAAAGACAGCAAAAGCTCCTTACTGAAATGTTATATGAAAAAGGTCTTTCAATTACTGTGTGTGTGTGTTCATCTAGGAAAAATAAATTATCAATTCTGCTAGAACAAGATACTTTACTTTCAATTGTCATAAAATTATTGTAATATGTTCGATCTTAGGATATCACACTCTACTACTAACTGCTGTAAGATCATTATAACAAATATACAAACCACATATATGGAGGCAATAAAGTTACTGTCTAAAGGTCCAAATATTTTCCAACTAATAAAGACCAGTTACCCAGTGTACCCTTCAGAGCAGCTTCTTGTGTGATGTGCAACCTGAGCACAGGTCCATGGAAACTTGACTCCACTCCTCTGATCCCAGGATAAAGGCTCATTATGGCGTGACCTTGGCCCATTGGGGAAGGGATGGTGTCCTCATGGCAAAGCTCCAACAAAGACAGTTGCAGCCATTGCAGATGAGGTCCCGCCTCAAGGTGAATGGAGCCTACAGGATCTGGAGGGCCCGATGTGGTCACCCTGTGGCTGGGCTGGGGAAAAGTGGTGCTTGCTTAGGCAGCCTCTGCTCTTTCTCTCTGACTCCACCCACACTTGCAGTGACCATGGCTTTCAAAATCCCAGTCATCCATACAGCTCCTTTCTCACAATCACTACCACAGAATACAACTGCATCACTTTCTACCATCAATTTACATGCCATATTTTGAAATTCAAACACCAATAATGCAATACTTTTCTCTACTTTTTGGTTCCTCTTACCCATGGTCATTCTGGATAAGAGTCTGAACTTGAAGACGGATCCCTTCCTGTTATCTTATTATTTCATACTTTAATCTATATTGATTCATGAATTATAATGAGAGGCTACCATGAAGATAATATAGTGGGAGAGAGAACACATCAAGCTAAATTACTTTTATGATAACTGTAAATACAGTGCCAAATATAGTAACTGTTGGAAGCTGTCTTTGATAAATAAATACTAAGTAGAAACATCTGTCATCTCCTATTTATGTCCTTTGATAGATATCATTCAGAAAGAGAACACACATGAATCTGACAAATATCAGGAGACATCTGGCAATGCTGTGGGCTAGACTGACACAAACAATTTTCTCATTTCAAAAACTTGCAGGTAGAATAGCTACATTATAATCAAAAAAATTTAAGAATGATCAAATTCAAAATGAAGACATGAGTGATCCTCAGGTATCATACAGAAGAGAGAAAAAAAGCTGTAGCTGAGACTTTACAGTTGCAAGGATGTTGCTCACCATTATAGGCCTTGGGCTATGAGGACCAAATGGACAGTGGTCGGGCTGTTAGTAAATTATCTTTCATAACGTTCCTTTTGCTGAAGGCTCCCAAATCTACTTTTCCTGGCTAAAGCTTTCTCAGGTACTTCCTCTTTCCTTACTCCTTTCTCTTCTAGGCCAAATTAGTTCTAAGATCAGTAGGTGAGTAGTGATATGATGAGAGTGAGGACCAAGGTCCAACGTGATGAATCAAAGATCAAATGACATGGACGGGGTTCCCTGAGGGTGGGAAAATGGCCCATAGTGAGTTTCAGGGACCAGGTGGGCTAAGAAAGACTTCAGTGAAGTCAGGTAGTATAATACAGGGACTGACGGCATGAGTAGGGAGAGGAGGCATTCAGGGAGCTCTCAGAGCCCTGCAGATGATGGGAGCACATCACCAAACATGGGTGCATCCCCTACAGTTTAGGGGGTGCTGAAATAAGCACATGTAAACAAAGTTTTACCGTCAGAAAAGAATCACAAACATGAAAAGGAAAAAAATTATATTGAACTCTGTGGTCTTGATTTGGAATCAGGATTATATTGAACTATCAGTTTCAATATAGAGAAACAGAAATATAAATACAGAATGCACATATGTGTGTAATCTGTCTACTTGTTCCTTAGCTCTCTCTACTTAAGTCTTGATACCAGTATAATTCCTTCAAAGCACTGGGCATGATTAGCTTCAGATCCTAATTTTTAATGTCAGTGTCCCCTTTAGAGGAGCTGGATTTCCTCTGAAATCCAGGGCTGAGCAGGAAAGCATGGATGTGCCTGAAACATGTTGTGTTTGAAGCAGTGAAGTGCCTGCAAAGAGCAATGGTCATGTCCATAAGGACGCAGGAGTCAGTTTCAAGGAGTTCCCAGTGGTCAGAATCCAACAACATGAACACTAAATCAGTGAAGTCACGAATGATGAAGTCTATTGAATAAAGTAGAAAATCACAATACATTCTAAGGACTAAATTTTCTGAAAGCTATTGAGGAAAAGTATATTTGTATAACTTTGCAAGGCATCTGCCTCCAATTACTTGCTAATTACAAAGTATAAAAGTAACTTTGAAGTGGATGTCCTAGGGAGTTGAGAGGAAGATGGTGAATGGAGGATGGGAAGGTTCCTTGAATCATCATTTCTTTCAGGGATCAAAGGCAATAGGTATCTGGAGGAAACAACTAAGTGTGGAATGGAGCTCGGATCATCAGGACCTTTGTTTTTCTGCAAGGAGAGATAGACCACTGGAAGAGGCAGGAGACACTGAGCAGTAGCAGGTCAGGAACTATGCCAGTTCACCAGGGAGACACCACCTACTCTCACTGTGTGCTCCTGGCTTCGCCTGTGGCCCTGACCCGGGCCAGAGAATGCATGCTTTTCAGCAACAACATAGCCAAGTTAGAAGTTTATTAAATGCAACTTTTACTCTGTGGGGGCAAAGCTTAAGCTTGTTAGCACTAGAAAAGACACAAACCAGACAGACAAGCATAAGAACATCTTAGAAGGGAGCTAAATTAAAGTATACACATGGTGGGCCTCCCTGGTGTTCTAGGGTTGAGTCTCAGCACTAATACCACCATAGCTCACTGCGACAGCCTCGGTTAGATCCCTGGCCAGGGAGGGGGCCCACGTGAAGCCCCAGACCTCTCCCGCTGCTCCCCTCAGCAGTCTATGTCAGTAGATCTGCCTGTTCTGCTTCTCACTCTGTCTCTGGTAAATTCTCTCATCCTCTCCACCTCTGGCCTACACTCAAGTTCTTCTGTGTAAAAATAAATAAATAAATCTTTTAAAATCTTAAAATATATACACACATAGGAACTGAGCTTTTGAAGAACTATTATTGAACTTCAAAGTTATGTTGTATTCCTAAAATTATATTTACCCCAAATATGTATTTTTGGAATATCAGAAATCTTCACATTGATGCCAGCATTCCAGGACTCAAAATATAAAATATAAACTTTGAAAATGGTAATTAGATCAGGGTGACTTTTGCCTTAAGTTAACAATGTGGTCTAGTTTCATAAAACTTACCCAAAATGCCAGTGTAATTTTTGAGTATGCACTTTGTTCATAATCTATTTTTAGCCGACGGTATTACAGATCTCCATATGTGTTCAACCCAACATAATGTGCCTGTTCTACACCCACACTGAAAATGAAAATAATGTGTGGTAAGTAATGAGGACTAACTATTCATGCCTTTTGTTTTTGTCATTTAAAAACTGGATAACTGCAATTCAAAAAACATATCCAGTTGTTACATCTCTATTTGGCTTCCTATCTATAATTTAAAATGGCAAATTTATTTCTGGACAGGTTTGAATAACTATAATCAATTAATTGGTATTATGTTTCTAGTGTGAAGATCCTAGTAGCAAAAAGGCTATTTGACATGACAATGATGAGCTGTGGAAAATGGGAATAGACATTTTATAATACATGCTTATTCAGAATGCATGCATTTCTAGACCAGCCTGTTGAGGGTGGACAGTTACTTTACTGAACAGTCTCCCAAGCTGTATGTATTTTCAGTGGTGTGATAAGTATAGATCATTAGTAGTATAACAAGTATTCATACCCTAACAGACTTGCAAAACATAGGATAGGGATATTTCATTCAGGCAAGTTTTCCTACCTTGACTTCAATTCCGTTGGCATGCAGGTCACTTTTCTAAGCTGTTGAATTTTGTAGATTGCTTATACTCCCAGTACAACCAGATTCCTTTTATAAGCATATTTTCAGATTGTTTATTTTCATCTGCCTCTCCCACTCCATCCCACCTTCTCTCACACATTCTACATGGAATATTAAACATGATAGAAGAGAGGGGGCATTTTGCAAATGTGTAGTATGTCCAGGTTTAATATCTCAACCATTTTCTCTAGCCAGCTGTCTCTGTTGGAAAGGAAAGAACTGAGTAATCATAGGCTTCCCATTACTTACTGCCTGTAGTGGTTTACCCCTGAATTTGTGTGATGAGCTAGTTTGGAATCAAAACTTACTCCTTCAGAGCAATTGGTTTGGTTGGCTGAGGAGATACTGTTCCTTCCTCACAACTCAGGTGCAAAATCTTGACATCGTTGTATGCTTTGTTTCAAAAACTGAAGTTGGAATTGAGAATTCTCTTGAACTGCACTGAGCTCTTCCAACATATCACATCTTTGTGCATAAGGAGAGTGGGTTGCAATGAAATGTTTGTAACACTCACACAGAAACACTTATGTGCCGGAGTGACTAGATTATGGATGCTACGGAGTCATCTAAAGATGCGGGAAATGTCTTTACTGATGGAAGTGGTTATAGTTACTGTTGTGGAGTGAAGACAGTTTTTAAAGAAACGGAACTTTCCTTTCCTCTGAAATCCTGCCATAAATTTGCCTTTCCCTTTTGTTTTTGTTTGAAGCAAAACCCACTATTTTCCCTATTTGTATATCATGTATGCACAAGAAGACTTCTCTTTGTTGCAGATAGGTTTTTAGAACAGCTGTTTTCTAGAGGATGAAAATATTTATCAGTTTTTACTTGTAAATTGGTTTGCAAACACCCTACATATAGAAAAGAATGGTCATAACAAAGATAACTATATTTATCTTTGAGAAAATTTCATTTCCTGAGGAAATTTGGTTTTCTAGTTTATGATCTGAAAAAGCCATGTGACACTTCTGGCTCCTGAAGATGCTCTACGTGCCCCAGTGAATGGAGCATCGGGTTCCATAGGCTTTTATTTTGGTTCCTTGCAAGTCCTCTGCTGTGTCCCTGCTGGCTTCTGGAAGGCACTGTACAGTTTTCATTGTCCCAATTTGTTGTTTGTTGAGGTGTCAGACTGATTTTAATGGGGTCAGGTCAGGTGCAAAACAATGTAAAGGAAATATTAACGAATATTGGAGATTACTGATTGCAATGACCTTCATTTTATCACTCATTTTATACATTCAGTTGCCCACATTTTTAAACATCTTTAAAAGTAACAATGAAATCGACCAAATAAAAAAACGATTTCAGGTCCGTGTGTGAGTCATTTATAATGTCTATAAGAAGGTACTGAGGGCCCTCCCTGGTGACATGGGTTAGGACACAGCGCTGCAACCAGCCCCAGCCACTTCAGTGCAGTTCCATGCCCCTCCCCTGGGAGCTGACCCACATGGCGCAACAGACCTGTCCTGACCAGTCTGCTGCTCTCCTCAGCAGTGTACTTGTCAGTCTGCCTGTTCTGCTCCCCGCTCTGTCTCTGGTGAATCCTCTCACTGCCCCTGCACCTCTGGCCTGCACCCCAGTTCTGTATGCATAAATAAATAAATCTTAAAAAAAAAGAAGGTACTGAAATAAGACATGACCACCTTAATATATTAATAACTAAGTCAGTGCTATCATAGCTTCAAAGAGGAAAAGGCCCTTCCTCAGGAATTATTTTTCATAAAGAGAACAACCTTGCCCAGTGTTAGGGTATAGGTGGGATGAATAAATTATGGTTAAAAAAAAATGCCTGTTAGGGAGGGAAATGCACGGGACTATGGTGGTGGCACAGGGGTGATTTGGTGATGGGAAACCCATGGGGATTACAATTGAGATGAAAAAAAAAATGTGAAAAATGATGTAAAAATAAACTTTTTAATAAAAAAAAATGCCTGTTACATGGAGTCATACACTTATAAGAAAAAAATGTCATTTGGTATGCAAACTCAAGAGGGAAATGACATAAATAAGTCTCAGCAAGTTTCAAATCATGAATAGGGATATGTAAAGGAGACAGATTTGGAAATACACAAATGAGGATTATTTTTGTTCAGGCAATAATCTGATATTTAACTTATGGTTAATAATGAGCTCTCTCCCATTAGGCCCATTTATTTTTCTTGTTTTTTCCCTCTAACTACCAAATTTATATAGTTCAGCTAAAATTATGTGTGAATTTTGCATTTTACTCTAGCAAGCCTGTGTTCACATTTACTGTTATCAAAAGCCTTTCACTTGTTTATTCAGAATTTAAAGAAATCACTCGCATATAGACTAGGTCACAAAATTTTACCAAATAGGTCATATAAATGATGAAATGAGGCAATGAAAAACACTGAAGTGTCTTTTAAAAACAGAAGAAAAAGTCATAATCCATAGAATTTTCTAGGAGTATTTACCCCATGGGCAAGCCCAGACTTGATAACATCTTAAAGTATGCCCTTCTGCTTTTATCATCTTTCTTATAATTAAAATAGCCATAATGACAATTATAGAAATACGCCTTCAAAGAAATATTTATAATGTGACTTTTTCATATTATGTAGTTTTCTCCACAAATGTGCATATCAAGGGGATTTGTGTTTTATTTAATTTACTTGCATGAAGAGCTTCAGCATATTATGGCATAAAATGCTTTTTCCATGAATGAAGCCCTAATTTTATAACAAGGAATCAACTTGCAAGGGATTTCTTTACTTGTGATATAACCCAATTATATTGTTAAGGTAAGAACCATCTGTATTTTAATTTTCATAAAGTGAGGAAATTACGCATAGAACTATTTCTTATTTAGAATATGTGGTTGATGAGCCAAATATATTTACTATGGGCATTTGTAATTAGCAAATTCTTAATAATGATAATTAACAATGTTTGCTTGTATATATACATTCAAAAAACAGTAAGCAACTTGAAAACTTGGAGTGAATATCATTTATTTTTAATACCTTATTGAGCTTTTAGTGCACTATACTAAGATAGCGGTCATTATTCAAATGTTTATTAAGTTAATGAAGTGCCTTCTCTGTGTACAAAAGTATGTTAGACCCCAAGCATAAAACAAAATGTAGAAGAGATAGCTCTTATTCTAGAGGAGTTTATGGTATTTAGGGGAAATATTCATGTACATCAAACTATAATTATGTTCAGGCAGCCACGTGTTCTAACACTTTTACTCCTCTTTCATTAGATTAGATTATTTTTTTCATAACCTTCCCTTGTCACAGAATGATTTTTAAAACATTCTTGATAGAAGTAGTTTTATTTTTGCATTTTGGCATGAACTAAATTCAAAGGTTAATTTTATCAAAAGTAAATGGGCTTGAAGACTTCCTGATATTCACATATAGACTAAAAAGATTATTCCATTAATTACTCTATTACCTTCTTTTAGATATTTAGTAAGAAAAGCTCACATAAATTTTCATAGTACTAAAGGTTGATACCTCTTGGTGGGAATTATTTAAATGTATATAGAAAGAGTGAGAGGGCACACTTAATGTTGGATAACAAACTTGTTTGTTGGAGAATTGGATGACTCTGAGGTCTTTGTGTTTGTATTTAGAAAACTTTCCTCTGGAATCAGGACATCTATGCTAACATTATCATCTCAAAGATGTGCAAGGGTTACAAAGCTATATTCATAGGAGGAATAGTTACCACGTTCCCCACTCCCATTTTCATACAGCCCCTCCACACCCCCTACTGGGAGCCAAGGGGCAGTGTGCAGCAGCTAGGTGAACCTATTGAACAAGGAAGGCAACAGAGAGCACATTCTTGCTTCTGCGGCCTACCTGTATCTTGGTACTGCTCCGAGAGAGACATGGGAAACGACGTGGAGAAGATTGCCCTTGGTCTGGCTTACACAAGTAGCTAATTCCAGGTGCAAGCCTACAGAGAATACCAGGATAAATTATAAATTATTATTCCTTTTGCTTTATAGGGCAAATTATTCAAATAAACTCTGTGAATGCCATTGAGTAAGTAGGGTGATCTTCCTACACTCTTCTATACATCACATCCCAAACTTTGAAAATACTAGCAGATTATTTTGGGAAGGAAAATATGTCTAAAGGAGGACTGTCAAATAAAACTTAAATGTAGCCATATGATTTTCTTTCTAAAATTTACTGTCTTTTTTTCCCTGTCTTGGCATTAGATAATTAAGTATTTTTTAAAGGCTAGTGAAGCATCAGAACACAAAAACAGATATGAGCTTAGTTGCTACAGTGAAAACTTTAAAAGCAGCATAGAAGGGAAATCAAATCTTCAAAGTTTGACCCTTCTTTCCAAAAGGTTTTGCCCAGAGACAGCTATTTTTCCAAAAGAGCTTCAGTTGGTAGCTTGCTCTTTCTTTGTGTCATTATGTAACACATTTTCAGCTGTATTTAGAAAATTTTAAAGAACTGTGTTCTAGATGATAGGTGTTTTAAACTACTAAATAGAGTGTTGACGTGTGGGTGGGTATTTGTCTCTTTCTGCACTCTGCAGCTGAATGCCTGAGGCATCTGCATGTCAACACTGGAAGTGATTTCAAGAAGCAGACAAGTGTAGATGTACCATGCCAGCTAGCAATCAGTCTGTTTTCCTTCTTCCCCACCCTCCTGTGTTTTTAGTCACATACCCCTATCCCACACGTTTGCATTTTATATATGAAACTGTTCCTACATATGCAAAAACTAATTTTTTCAACCCCATCATTCATATTTTAATATAGCTGATATTTAGCTAGACCAGGCAATTAATACACTATGCTATATGGTATAGCATCTTGGTAGAAAAGTTGTCATAATCAAAGCTAAAGTATCTTGAAATTAATCGCATTTTAAAAACAGAGAAGAGAGCATAGTTTTATCTGTGACTTTTTTAAATTTTCTTTTTCTCTTTTTAAAGTCTTATTTAGTTATGCATACAAGAATTGGGGTACAGGCAAGAGATCAGGGGAGGTGAGAAGATTCACTAGAGACAGAGTGGGGAAACAGGACAGACTGGAATACATTGTTGAGGGGAGCAGCGGGTAGACAGCAGAGGTCTGCCACACCAGGTGGGTCACCTTCGGCACCAGGGATCAAACTCATGCTGCAGTGGCTGCAGATAGCTTCATAGAGCCGTGCTTTAACCTGTTGCACCACCAGGGAGGATTCTGATTTTTTTATTTTCTTGCCTGACAGATCCAACCTCTCAACTTTACCTAGTCTCCTTCATCCTTTTCCTTTTACTCTTATACATAAAACAATGGTTTACTCCATTTTACATAAAGGATATTCTTTAAAAACATGTGTGGATGATGTTGTAAGAAAATTAAGAAGCAAGTTAGAGAAATATTATTTAAATTAATTCATAACTTAAGGGCCTTTGGATAAAAAAAATCAGTTTACTATTAAAGTTTTGCAAGCTATATAAATTAACTTGTATAACTTTTGTTTAAGGAGGACTTTTTTTTATTTTTTAAATGACATAATTGTGGTTTATAATGTAATATTCATGTGTCAATTAAAAACCAACATCTTATATAATATATTAATGTCCATCACTAAAATATAGTTTTCATCCAAAACCATATAGTTGACTACTTTTACCCAATTTACCCATCTACTTCTGCTCTTATCTTCATTATTTTATTCTTATAATCTATGAGTTTGAGATGTTTGTTCACAGTTTTGTTGCTTTATCTTCCATGGAAGAGTGAAATAATACGATGTCTTTCATTCTTCATCTGATTTTTTCACTAAGAATAATTCCTTCTGGGCTCATCCATGTTGCAAATGGCAGGATTTCAACTTTTTTAAAAGCTGAATGGCATTCAATTTTGTAAATACACATCTTTATTCAAATATTTGTCAATGGTCATTTGGATTGTTTCCAATTCTTGGCTATTGTGCATAATGCTACCACAAACCTAAGGATGCTTATATCTCTTAGAATTGCCTTTTTTTTATTTTCAGGCAAATTCACATAGAATTAGTATTTTTATTTTCCAGAGCTCTCGATACTGCTTTTTATAATGGCTCCACCAATTTACATTCTCACCACCATTGTATAATGGTTCCCTTCTTTCCATATCCTCTCAGCATTGCTTCCTGATGAATTTAGGTGATGATGAGGATACAAACAGATCTGCGCTGGGCACATATTAGGATCAGTAGTTATCCTTCAGTTGGATGTGCTGAATTGTTAAGTAATTTGTAAATTCCCAGTTCATGTGCTTCTATACGAAGGTAAATAGATTATTCCATTAATGATTCTATTGCCTTTAGATATTTAGTAAGAAGGGCTCATGTCAGGCCCTCCCTGGTGGTACAGCGGGTTAAAACACAACACTAAGAAGCTAAAACCATTTCAGCATGATCCCTGCCCCAGAGGTGACCCACATGGCACGGCAGACCTCTCCTGGCTTGCCAGCTGCTCCCCTCGGCAGTGTAATTCGTTGATCTGCCTTTTCTGCTCCCCACTCTGTCTCTGGTGAATCCTTTCACCACCCCTGCCCCTCTGACCTGTACCCCAGTTCTTATGCATAAATAAGTAAATCTTTAAAAAAAAGAGAGAGAGAAAGACTCACGTCAATTTTCATAGTAATAAAAGGTTGATACTTTTTGGAGGGAATTATTTAAATATAAATATACATATATAGAGAGAGAGAATGAGCACATTTAATGTTGGATCAGCAAACTTATTTGTTAGAGAATTGGACGACTATCTGAGGTCTTTGTGTTTGTATGTCTGAGAGTGAAAAAGAGAGAAAATATGTCAGCAAATCACAGGTTATTAGTGTATTCTACACTGAATTGAGCCTGTAAAGAGCAAAATATACAATAAATTCCAAGCTGAACTTCATGACTGAAATAAAATTTTGCAATAGAGGGCGTTCAGCCTCATGAAATCAATATAGAGAGGTTTTTTTTTTTTTTTTAAATAATATAAGTTTATTTTTACATCATTTTGTACACTTTTTTTTTTTTTTTTTAGCATACAAGAAAGAAAATTGGCTTTAAATAATATCTCAAAATAGCACTTGTAGCAAGTATATAATTTGAAGTAATTGGGTAATTAATGAAAAAAAAGTTGAGCAGCGCACGAAGCTTGTCCATCTTTCAAAAAATGCAGCTCCAATGGCATATGGTAGAATGTAAATGTATCTTTTCTCTGTGGCATGAACTATTCTAGTTCATGCAATTTGTAAAGCTAAATATAAATTGCAATTTGCAGCAAAATTTTTGACTTAATGCTGTTTTTATCACTCCCTTTTCAATATTGTTATGAAGTCTTTTGCATTGACTAAAACTTTAGAATGTTTTCACCTTTTAAAAAGTTCTCCTGGTCTTTGCTCCCTCGGTATCTTTCTAATGTAGATCATACCTTAGGAAATAGGTTGTTACATTTCAAAACTCTTGTGTATTTTATCTATATAGGCATAGTCTCTGAACTTATTATTTACCTGTCTACTCTCTAAACCTCACGAATTTCTCTCCAAACACACCAATCTCTTTTGTTACCGCTCCAAAAATTTCTACTCAAACTCTTTTAAAAGAGTATCTCCATCTCAGCTGAGTTCATTCCTTTATCACTTTGAGCTTTCCTGAATTACAGACCTTTGTTTATAAAATTGCTGACTCTAAATGCTACTAGAAAGAGATAACTAGTATTTGCATCATGAGTAACTAATATTTGTATCATGAGTAAGACCACAATGCCTATCATATAATCAATGATTTAAGTTTTGGCTCAAGAAAAATGATAATTTGTCTTTCAGCGAGAGAATGTGAAAGTATACTGAAATGTTAAAAATAATACAGAAGAAGCCAAAGCTAAACAAAATATTTCTTTGCTATGTTAGCTAGGTAGATTAATATTTTTCTCCAAATTTAAATTTATATGATTCAATTACTTGGTAGTTTTTGAGACATACATCTTTAGTTCTTTGTATGGGGCTCAGAGGCAGGGTTTAAGTCATGATAGTGAATTTATACAGATTGGCTTTGGGAAAATTACTTAAATTGACTGTTCTTCGTAAAATAGAGAAAATAAGTTGACTGAAAGGCTCACATGAGGACAACGCTGTCACTCAGCTATTATTATCACTGGTTTTGCTACCCCTTTAAAGCTTGAATTTTTTTTGCCATGTAGGATCCTATGCTCAGTTTTGCTTTAAGAAAATAATTTAAACAATTCAATGACTTGCTTCTGGCAATTGATACGCTATCTTACCCAATTGCTGTATTTTTAGTGCAAATTAATGTACAGAAAACTTTAGATTTTTGTCTAAGATTTCTCCTTGATAAATCTAACTGATAGTTCCAATAAAACACAATCCAGTTGGCTTAATCTGAATGCAACTGAGTTTTCTGCAAATACATTTGCATTTTTTTTAGATTTATTTATTCATGCATACAGAAGCGGGGTACAGGCCAGAGATGCAGGGGCAGTGAGAAGATCACCAGAGACAGAGTGAGGAGCAGAACAGGCAGATGGACAAAGTATACTCTGAGGGAAGCAGCCGGCGATACAGAAGAGGTCTGCTGCGCCTTGAGGATCACTTCCTGGCCAGGTTTGCGGTGGTGAGTCCTAACTCTCTGCGCCACCAGGGAGGATCCTAAGTTTGCATTTTTGCTCTCACTGTAAACATCAAATTTATGTCCTAAGAACTTTAAGTATTCTTTCTTTTCCTTTTCAGTCACTGCTTTATTATATTTTCCATGTTTATCAAAGACAGGATAATATAAGCCAGTATTGCTTCTGCAAATAGATGCTGCTTTCTGTTGCACACGTTAGCACCAGAAGTAAAAAATGTTGAGGTCAGAACTCATCTGTCAGATGATTTCTCATCTCTTGATGAGACCTGAGCTCAGGGACAGCACAGCTTGCTTTTTCCTCTTATAGCATCAAGGATTCAGTGTTCCAGACACTGATAAAGAACAGGAGCCATTGAAGGAGCTAAAATTATAAGTCTGGAGACATATAGAGGGTAGAAAGGTGACATTTTCACCAAGTTCATTTTAACTTTCATTGCATTTTCTAAAGTTTAGAATTCTTTCCCATTTCCTTTCCCAAATGAGTCCTGACACCTCTTTGGGTTGAGTTCGGATTATTATGCCAAAACTCACAGGGATTATGAGAGGCCACGCCATGTGGGTCACCTCCCTGGCTTGGGATCGAATTCACACAGATGACACTGAGGCCAGCTTCACAGTTTCACCACCTGAGAGGGCCCCTTAACATTTTTATGTTTTTTTACATGTTAAGCTGATTATTTTGGATGTATTGAATCACACACAAATGTTACTAAAACTAACACCATCTCCTTTTACATTTATGATGTGTCTACTGGAAAATTTAATATTATTTATAAGGCTTGCTTTATATTTCTATTAGATGTTTCTTCATGTGATTTCTTACTGTTAATATTTTTAAAACACTTTAATCCCTTCCCTTCTTCCTATTTTGTAAGAGTAGTAATATACATTAGTATACTAATATAAAGGTATAAATATCTAGCTATAAAACTTAATACTTGTACTTCACACTCTGAGTCTTTTTATTAAATCGTAGCTTAGAATATTAGTAAAGGTGAAAAAAATATTAATTGTTAATCTATAAATGTTCTTACTTATTTGGAAACTTGAGAATTTCATGTCAAAATATTAACAGCAAATTAATATTTTCTCTTCACCCCTGGGCTGTGGTGTACAGGAATCATAACATATAAAGTCTTGCCCTGTCTTTTGTATTGTTTATTCATATAAACAGAGATTTTGAAAGAGGACTTGCTAGGAGACTAAATGAGTTAAATTCATCAGAAGAAAGTTTGTTTTATATTTTTTCAGAAAGACTTGGTAGCAAAATAGGCTAGGGAAGGTTGGCGCATCTGTGAGACTGTTGGTGTCATGCTTCAGTGCTGATGTGTAGTAAATCCTCTCCATTCAGTCATAGAGCAGGTGAGTTAGAAATCAGATAAGCATAACTACAGGACCACTAGACACAGGCAACACTGCCATCCATAAAAGGACCTGGCATAGCACAAATCACAGCCTCCAGGTAATTGACACACAGAGACACTCAAAATTACATGTTGGGACCACAATCTCTGTGACTAATTTAATTATGCCCAGGACCATGAAGATCTAGTCTGGAATGGGATATTAAGGTTGACTTTGAAACGTGAATAATGCTGATTTGTCACAGACTCAGCTCAAAATGTATTGATGTTTTAGACTGTGGTGCAGGTGAGAGGATTCTCCCAGTAGATTTTTTTTTTTTTACCTTCAACATCAGTTTTCTGGCTTCCCAAACAAGCCAACAGAAGGAGAAAGAAGAAGACAGAGAGGGATGGAGAGGTGAATGAAGAACACAAAATTTAATGGCGAAGTACCCCAAAACATTAAATGCAATTACTGTATCTCCTGTATAAAGTGTGTTTTGTAATTCCATATTTCATGCTCTTTTGAAGTGGTTGGAGTAAAAATGATTTCAAAGCAACAGAGAGGGTTTTTCCAACCTTTATTTCTTTTCTTGGAACCCTAGGCTACTCCAGTCTCACAGTTATTTTTCCCTATCCTGGCAGTTCCTTGTTTTGAGTGAGTAGACTAGTAGCCCTAAATCTGGCCCAGCTGTCATTCAAACTCAAACTCAGTAAATGCAGAGGCTTATATGTAAGTCCAGGTGCAGCTGTGTGTACAACACATTACTCTCTCTCACACACACAGCCCCCCCACACACCACAACCCACCCCCCACATACACACATGCACATAACAGAGTCACTGCAGTGAGTATGTTAAGAGCTTAGGATAATGCAGCCTGTGGGCACTGAGCACCTGGCACTACAGCTATACCCTGAGTGCTTCCCAAGTGTCCCATAGTGAACTCAATTGTATTTTTTTGTAGATGAGATATCTGCCTGGCAATTCTATCACGTGTCAAAGAAACCAAGGTCAAGGGCAGTTAGGATTTTGCCAGCAAGATGTGTTTTTGTAGTAGGACACAATAGCAAACCAACAGTTTATAAAAAGAGACCCTGAATTAATACAAACTATTCATGTGATTCACTCATAATACAGAGTCCATTGCAAAGGAAGGAAATATGGTCTGCATAGAAGTCTTACTTTGATGCAAATAGAGTATAGATACAAAGATATCTTTATGATGGGTGGAAGTTATTTGCCAAAGATATTTATGTAAAGTAACAATTATATGGAAGAAATGAGAGGAATATGTAATATTAAAACAGAGTATGATTATTTCACATTATTCTTGTTATATGTCATCATTAGTATTATATCCCTGGGAATCTTGTGAGGCACTCTATTTCTTACCTTCTAAAAAGGGTTAAAATGATTGCAGATAGTTGTTGCTGTCTTTTTATTTACCCTTTTCAACACGTTTGCTTTAGTTTTTTTTTTTTAAGATTTATTTATTTTTGCATATAAGAGCTGGGGTATAGGCCAGAGGTGCAAGGTTGGGGTGGTGGTAAGAGAATTCACCAGAGACAGAATGGGGAACAAACAGAACAGGCAGATTGACTGAAATACACTGCTGAGGGAAGCAGTGGGCAATGTGTGGGTCAGCTCCCAGGGCGGTATAGAACTTGGATTTCTTAATAGGAATCCCAAATGCCACCTGGGAGGCCCCGTTTACTTTTGATTGCAGCTCTACTCTGTGACCAACTCTGTGACCAACTCTGTGACCAACTAGTAATAAAGGGAACAAACCAAGTGTGTGTGTGTTAAATAAGCAGTCTCATTAAGACGGAATACATGTTAGCACATCCAGTCTATGCTATAGCCATAATGCATGCAGTTCAGCAAATATGTGCACTAACTTGCTGGAGACAAAGTGATAGAGGAAAAGACTATCATTTTATGCACCTTAGTTCATAATGATTTCCGAGTCTCTAAAGGAGAGTCTGGTCCCAGCTTTACTTTGTGTTTTCATGACAGTTTCTTTGGACATAATGTGGGCACACATTATATCCAAGGGCTTCTATCCTTATATACTTTATGACCGTGTTTGTACAACCATGTTATTCCCATGATTTTGTTCCTACTCAAATTTGTCTTATGTATGCTGACTATATGCAATATCAACATGAATATAATTTCCTCCTCCAAGAGGTAGAGCACTTAGATTATTTGATACCAAACTCCAAACTGGTAAGAAAGTATTATCCTATAAATTTCTCTTACTAGCCTTACTAAATACAAAACTGGGACACTTATTTTTATTCCTCTATCTCTTTAAGTAGAATTTAAACAGTTAAGCACAAAAATGTATTTGTTTCAAATATACTGCTGCAGGGGTCTGCTAAAAATTCATGATTATTATCCACTATTTACCTAAGTGGTTTCTATTATGTAATGTTTTCTATATTTAAATAATCTTTTACCTGCCCATTTATGTTAATTGTCATGCCAGCTGGAAGTAATGCTGCGAGTTACCACTTTTACTATTGCATGTATATGGAAATGTCATGCATTTTTCATGAAACTTACAATTTTGGGAAGGAAATGTAAGCATGTTACAAAGAACTATAGATGAAGCTCGTGTGTGTATATTTGGAAAAAACAATAAATTCAAAAAGAAGTATCAATATAGTGTTATCTTAAAGTTTAATAAGTTTTCCCTGAACTATTTCTATTCTGTAACTTAATTTCCAATGTATGTGAATAAGAAAATATTCATTATTTCCCTAGCTTAGCCAGAGTGTAAATATCACTCTGTAATTTTTGCCTTAACTATTTCAAACATTTGCTATGATTTGAGTATTTCTAAGCCACAAAATAATGCATTGTTTATAATTTCATAACACAATTGTTCTTAAAAATTCATTAAAACAAATACCCAAATGTCAGATACTTAGTAAAAAATTTACCATTTTAGCTAATATTATGTTATGAATTTTAAGAGATACTTGCAGTCTCTTAAAGAGCTATAGATAAAATAGATTTCTGAATTTCCCCCCAAATCTATAACATCACCTTGTCAAATTCAGATCCCAACCAAATTTCCTGAGATTCTTTATACTAATACAAGTTAACATTATGTTCTGTTGGTCATTTAGCTATTTCTTTGGCTTTGATATTCATCATGGGACTGATACCAATAACTGCATGAAAGTAGTTACTCTAAAAATAGGCTAATAGACTTGTAAAAGTTCAGCAGGCACATAGTTGAATCATGGCAGCTTCATTGACATAGTTAAACTTCTATCATTATGGATGTCTTTCTACTGAAACTGTTGATCATGATATAAACATTCTTTATGGAAATTCATCTTAGACTACAATTTGTATATTGGTGCCACGATTCAGCAAAAGAAATTAATTCCCTTTGCTTATTTGAAAATTTTGTGTTCCACTGGGCATTAAATAAAGAAGTTAAACAAATGTCCTCAAAACAAAAGTTAACACCTAAATGAGTTCAGGAACATCAATCTATTTTTCTGCAAATTAATAATATCACTATGTATTGACAAGTTGATTTACATAACATCTAGCTCATATTGAGATGACTAAGATTTTATTAATGGTGCTTCCCATCCAAAACTTATTTGCTATATTTATGTACTCTTTAGAAGTTGGACAGCAGAATTTCATCTTAAAATGTCTAAGTGACTGCCAAAATATGTTTGGCTATTGAAATAAAATCTATTGAACATAAGGGCGTACTTCTTTAGCTTTGTAAATTATTCTTTACCAGTTTTTCATGGTTATAGTAATGCCATGTAATAACTAACCTACAACAATATTGATAGCTTATTGGCACTTATGTGAGCTGGTTGGGTAAGAGACTCTGGTTATGACGGCTGTCCCTGAAATGTCTATGGTTTGACTGGTTGGGTCAGATCTCTGGTGGCCATTGAGAAAACAGGGAAAATTCAGCTCTGTTTCTTATTTTTTAATAGACTCACCCAGTTATGGTTCCACTGCAAAGGCAGAAAAGTCTCTGTCTGTGTCACATTTTGCTAGTATATCAACGTATCAGAGATGTCAGAAGAAACTACCAGTTTAAATCGCAAAAGGTGTTGAATTACAAAAAGGTAAGTAGTTGGATGATAATGCAATGGCCACCCACTTATTCAACTGCCTGATCTGAAAAATAACTGATATGTTGATAGATACCACAATCAAAAAACAAAACAAAACAAAACAAAACAAAGACAAAACCAGAATGAAACAAGATCTACCCCTCAACCATTCCAACAATATAGAGAAAATGGAATTTTTGCATAATAACTCAATTTGGATATTTCTATACTTTAGTGTAAAACATTGCATACTGATGAGAGGTGAGGAAATGATATACTGGCTACTGCATATGCTTTTTTTTTTTAATAAACTTTCAATTTTTTTCTTAAAATTTATATGGCAACAGAATATCGTACATTATTTTATTTAACATTATTTTTAAGGTTTTATTTATTTATTGAGGTAACATTTGTTCACACTGCTATAATTTAGAAGTAAAAGAGTAATGTCTCTCCCCTTTTGGGTGCTGACACCACACCCACCACTAAAAGTCCCAAAGCCCTCCTCCACGGTCCACTGCGCTCCTCCTCCAACTTGTCTCCCAGATCCTCCCTCCGGTAGTCTCAGTTCTAAAGTCAGATTTTAGGCTTCATTTTGGGTACAGCTTTATTTGATCCTATGTTTTCTTTCTCTATATTCCATATGTAAGAGACACCATCCAGTACTTGCCTTTTTCCTTATATGTAAAGTGTGAAATATGTAAAAAATACTGCATTTCACATAGCACCATTGTCTCCAGTCCATCCAAACTGTCACATGCAGCAAGCGTTTCTCTTTATGACTGAGTAGTATTCTATTGTGTTTACATGCCACAGCCTCTTGATCCACTTACCGGTTTTGGGGCACTTAGATTGTTTCCATAACTTGCGTATAGTGCTACAATATATGTAGGAATGCAAAATTCCCTTCAAATTAGTGATTTTGTATTTTTCAGGTAGATACTTGGGAGTGGAATTGCTGCCTTATTTAGTAGATCTATTTTTAATATTATGAGAAACCTCCACCTTGTTTCCCATTAGAGTTGAGCTTGTTTACATTCTGACCAACAGTGTAGAGGGATTCCTGTCGTTGTTGTTACTGGTCTTTTGCACCTGAGCCATTTTCATAGGTGTGAGATGCTATCTCATTGTGGCTTTGATGACAAGTGATTCTGAGTATGTATTTTAAAAGAAACATGAACATATTACTGCTGGTAGTGCTCTATTTTTTTGATGGTAACATGGATGTTTGCTTTATGTTAAATGACTTAAATGTGTATCTTTGTTTCCAGTATTTAATATTTGTGTTATGTGTCACTGTAGGATACTTTTACAAAACAGAAGTTATTTATATTTTTAAACCAGGAAATGTTGGTTTACAGGAATTAATCTTGTGAACATGTGTATTCTAGTTAGAATGATATATCAGGACTAACTGCTGGAAAACTTTGGGGATGAATGTTCTTTGGAAGGAGGAATTACATTTTTTTTCCTGCTGATTAATTTCCCCTAAGTATGGTAGAGGGTTTTTTCGGGCTTTCCCCTGTAAAAGTAGGCTATAATGTCAAGACATGCAAAATATTTTGAATCTATGCAAGATCTTCCTTCCTGCTGTGCTTAATTTCTAAATCCAATGCTGTCAAGAAAACAGATGCAATGTGACACCCAGTGGAAGGAGGTAGTACCTATTTCCATCCGCACCGCATGACCCTAGCTGTAAATTGCTCTTATACACTCTGCCTGGATAGATGATAGATGAATCACATTTTTAAAATGTTTTATATTAAGTTAGGGTAATAGGAAGCGAAGTTACTTTTTAAATTAAGAGTACTTTTCATTTCTCACATAGACCCAAATCCATCAAAGTAGTCTACGTAAAGGTGTGTGTTTTTATTTCTAGTATTTGGCTATTTTTTTATTCCAGTATTTGGCTTTTTTCTTTTTATTTCTAGTATTTGGCTATTTTTCTTTTTTGCCAGAAAGAATATTTTTTGAATTTTTAAAAAATATTTAGCTTATTTATGCATACAAGAGCTGGGGTATAGGCAGAGATGCAGGGGTGGGGATGAGAAGATTTGCCAGGAACAGAATGGGAAGCAGAACAGGCAAGCTGAGTGAAATACACTGCTGAGGCGAGCAGCAGTCAAGACAGGAGAGGTCTGCTATGCCATGTGGATCAGCTCCTTGGAGGGGATTTAACTGGTGCTACTGTGGCTGCTGATAGCTTGACAGTGCTGAGCCTCAGCCTCTTGAGCTACCAGGGAGGCCCTATTGCAGTTATAAAAATGATCTTTATTAAACAGAGTGATGCTAAAAGCTCAAAATATGTCTGTTAATTGTTTTGAGCCTGACTTCAAACTAACCTGACAATTAGTTTCATAATTCACTGGCAAAATGTCAAATATTAAAAACATCTCTAATAATAATAAATGAATGAAAATGAGGGCTACCTGTGTTCTTAAATGCTAATTTGTGCAAACAACAAACTAAAAATCTTTTCTTTCCTAGATTTTGCGATTATCTCAACTGTTAATCCAGACCTATCTCTACTACAACAAGCAAATAGATTGGAGAAGGAGTTATTAAGTAGACAGGACTTGGTCACGTAGTTATTTGTTCTTAACATGGAAATTGTCCTCTTTTTTTTTTTTTTAACAAAACCTGTCATTAAAGTACTGAGTGAGTGTTTAAGTAGTTGGAGAGATTATCAGAAAAAAAGCCTCATAATCCTCTTCATAGATATAGTCTAGCCTACTTCATATTTGACCTTACTGAAGGAGAAAGACTATTTCTCCTTTATATTATAACTTGTATAAAATTGTGTAATATATATTTATTCTGAGTGGTGTCGTTTATATGTAGAATATAGAGAAACAAAACAAAGTCTCAGATAAAGGCAAACTAATAACAAACCCTAGAAATCTGCAGAACTAAGGCTGCCCCAGATGGGTGGGAAGCAGAGACAACAAAGTATGGAGGGAGCACAAGGGATTCCGTTGGAGGACGGGGTGCTCAGGTGGTAATGTGGTGTGCTAATGATGGAGGCTGAGTAGAACACTTAGTAGTATCAGGAGAGGAGGCATTAGAGGTAGGGTAGAAATGATTAAGGTAATCCTTAAACCAGCTATAGAAATGAGCATTCGTATGCCCCAACTGCCATGGCTAGTATCAGACTGCCAGAGAAAGTATCAGGAGGCCAAGACCTGAGAGGGGGGTCTGGGGATGGAGAGCCATTGTAGAGAAACTGGTGCTTCCAAAGCTACCTAATCACATCCGAGAAGCGATTAGTTTAACAATACATAACAACTCCTCAAATAATTGAACCCTCCCCGAAAGAACACGGTCTCAGAACAATTTCTGCACTGATAAAACACAGCTCTCCTTTGCGTCATGACAGTGTCCTTTGAAAAAGCCTGTCCCTTTCAGAGACAGCTCTTCCTGCCAGCTTGTGTCTGTGCAAACATTCTCATTTTTCCTTTTTTAAATAATAAATCTGCCATGCTGGATAGAACCAAAAGTCTACGCCCACTGGGAAAATTCTCCATGTGCACTGAAAGGGGAACTCTGGAGAATTTTTCTCAGAGGGAGCTCAAGAATCCTGCTCTCTCACCCAACACTGCTCCAAAAACAAATCAATAACAATACCGGGTAGGGTTGATGTCTCACCTCTGACTCCTATGCAGTGTTGTAAACCAATGCTACCTCAATCATAAAAACAGACATCTTTACCACTGTTGAAAGTAGAAAATAAATCCATATCTATGCATTATTCAAATGAAGTGTTTCAAATCCTATTTGGCTTTTAAAAGCCTGTCTTTCTTTCCTGTCATGTTCCCCTCATCTATGTCCTTTTGGATAATTTCAAAAATTTGAACACTAACCTAATTCCTAGTACAATGGCTTTACATAGACAAAGCCAGGAACTCGGATTTCTCCCATGGAAACTGATGAGCCCTGAACATACTGTTCCATGAAGAGTCAAGTGTCAACCACTGTGATTT
The DNA here is from genome assembly GCF_000260355.1 of Condylura cristata. Taxonomy (NCBI): domain Eukaryota; kingdom Metazoa; phylum Chordata; class Mammalia; order Eulipotyphla; family Talpidae; genus Condylura; species Condylura cristata. The sequence goes on along the minus strand of NW_004567108.1, from coordinate 28,894,142 downwards.
TCCAGTTCTTGCGTGTGTTAGGGAGGGAGAGTCGGTGGTACAGGGAAAAGTCCCAGGCTTCCACCCTCTTTGACTCAGCACTAGGATTTCCTTTATCAACTGTCTTGCACATTCCATTCCCTGCCAGCTGGGCACCTGCTTAAAGTAACAACCTTCCTGGATCAGTTGGCCCGTACTTAGTGACCAGTCCTATAACAGAGAGTGGTGCCTGTGTTACAAATCTGTTTCAGAACAGGGAGAGAGGGGCACCCCTGAAGCCCCAAACCTGCCTGCTCTCAGTGGGTTCTGCCATCCACCGCAACAAGACAAAATATATAAAACTTTAATGAAAAGGGACTTTAATACAGTAAATATACAATACAGAACATAGAGAATATAACTTCTAAATCAAACACCTGAAGTTACCCATCCCCTTATGGGCAAAAGTCAACCCAAAAGGGATTGGCCCACAAGACTAAAGCACCTTCTGGCCGGGACCCATGGAAAAGGGTCAGACATGGCCAGACAAATCTGGGAGGAACAGAGCAAAATCAAAATCAATATAAACACTCCCTGCAGGTCTCTCACCCACATCTGCCTTAACCAGTCCAGGGTCAGGAAACAAGCACGGTTTCTTCATTACATGCTTGCTGCTCCATGTGGCTTCCTCAGGTCTTCTTCTGGCTCTCCATCCTGCTTCCTTCTCTTCTTCCCTTCCTCTTCTCTCCTTTTTTTCTGCTCAGCTCCACCCTCCTTCTGGGTGGGGCAGGGAACCTGGAACTTCCCCTTTTCCTAGGGACCACCCTGTTACACCTGTACTTAGTGACTAGGCCTGTAACAGAGTGGTGCCCAAAAAAAGGGGAGTTTCCAAGTTCCCTGCCCCCCCCAAAGTGGGGTGGAGATGAGCAGGGAGGAGAAGAAGCTGGAGAGGAGACTGGAGAAGGAAGGAAGCAGGATGACGAGCAAGGAGACCTGGAGGAGGCACAGGAGCAGAAAAGACAGGTAAAGAAACACTACTTGCTTCTTGGTCCTGGACTGGGTGAAACATGTTGGTGAGACCCTGTGGAGGTTAACAATGGCAGCGTTTATCTTGATATGGGTCTTTTCCTCCCAGACTTTTCTGGCTGTTTCTGATTCTTTTCTATGAGTCCCAGCAGAAAGGTGCTTTAGACTTATGACAAGCATTCTGGTCTTGCTTCAGGCCAGTCCTCTTTGGGTGGACTTTTAACCACGAGGGGATGGGTAACTTTGGGTGTTCGATTAGAAACTATATTCTTTGCCTTTTCTGTTAAACGCTAATTGTATTAAAGTTTCTTTCCATTAAAGAGCTATATTTTGTCTTGATGCAGAGATGGCAGAAACTATTTAGAGTTGGCTGGTTTTGGGGGTTCTGAGGTGCCCCTCTCTCTGTCCCGTAACTGTGCTATGAAGGTACTCCACTTCAGTTATATATTGAGACATTTTTTCGTTGAGTACTAGCACCCCCATTTGCTTTCTTCTCATTACAAAATTCTACCCCTTTTTCATCCTTTCTTTCTTAATTATTATTATTGTTGATGAGTATTTATTTAGACTACTGAAGAAACACTGAGTTGTAGGGCAAACTCCTTGGGTCAGAATATAATAGGAAAAGCCTTGAAGGAATAAGGGAGGCTTTAGAGATAAGGGCAACAAATTCCAAAGGGAACTATCAAACACCCCAGGTCCAGGGACCTTAGGGCATTCCAGAACAAGCATAGAAAGAAATGCATGCTAAAGTGAAGGCTGAGAGTCCTTCACAGAGTCACAATTTTGGGCACAGACACACCAAGGCAGGGTGAATAGACCACTAAGAACTAACCAATCACAGAGACACTTGATGGAATTTTAGAATAAGTGGGGAAAGAGATACATATTCCCTGAGGCACACTCCTCTTCGGCTTTCTTACCCCTCTCTGGTCTGGGAGACCCACTTTATTTCTGTTTTTTTTTTTTCTCCTTAATAAATGGTTTCTTTCTCTAAACACATTTGTTTTTCCTGAGGCCTGGGATCCATTGCTGGCTGGGAGATTATGTCTGACGACCTGAAATTATGGTATTGACATTGTATTATATATTGATATTATACATTGGTACTGCTTTACATGAGTTTCAGGTGTTCAATTTTTGAGATTCAATCAGTAGGTGCACATACTACTTTGTAAGATGGCTTCCCGGCTCACTCCTTGCGGCAATCTCTCCTGGAGGGTTTTTATTTCAAAAACCCTCCACTTGCTGATTCTGACTTTGAGTTGGGTTTTTTGAGATTTTGCCAAGTTCTTCCCTTTAGTGTGTATGCTCCCAGAGCAAAGTGATTAAATAATTAACAGGGGAAAAAGTGGAGATACTTCCTATGTTCTTGCAACCACAGGGTCTCTGATCAGAGATGCTTTCTCCCATTTTAGGCATGTACCCAGCTGCTGCTGCTCTCTCTTCTGCTGTCTTGTGAGATTGCCTGGAACAAAATAATAAGCACGTGAACAAAAAATAAGAAGAAAACATGGAATTTTCCTCATCACAGCTGCCATCCATTTCCCTTGAGCTATTTTCTCTGAAAACATCCCATGTCAATGGTAGCAAATGGTTCTCTCCAGTCCTTTCCCAATGCCCTCGACTATCTTTTTTTCTGGTTCTGAATTCACATGTGAAAAATCGGGTCTTCACATACTTCAGAAAATTTCTTCTTAATGTCTAAGGAGCATTTTCCTCTTCAAAAAGTTTATTCTGAAGTTGCATGTTCATCCTCTGTACCAGGCAGACTGAGGTTTCATGGGTAGCTGCTGAATCTCACTCAGAAGTTGTGAATTTTCATGTTATCTCCATCTTTTTCTTCCCTCTTCCCTCTTCCCTCTTCAGCATTGCCATTAGATGATCTCCACGGAGGGCAGGCAAAGGGCTGGTCTGAGCAGGTTTTGAGCCAATGACCTCAGGTCATGAATTGGCTGGTCAGGACCTGCTCCATCTGTGGATATGAGACCACGGTCTTTCTCCTCCTCGCTTCCTCGTTGTTTCTGCTTCAGTCTTATGATTCCTTGAGCACTGCTGGACATTTTAGACAATTAGATTCTTTATTCAAAGCAGCTGATATTTCATTCCCACGTTGTTGTCCATCCACTCTTTGATGTTTTTTAGGGGCTAGGGTAGGAAGCTCACTCTTCTGGGTAGGAAGCTCACTCTTCTGGCTCTTCTGTGTCTTTTACAGAAAGTCCAGAGAGTGCAGGGTGCTGACCTGTCCACACTGGTGTTAAGTGCTGACCAGCACAATCATGGTAATGTTTGTGAGAGGTCTCTCTCGCTGGTAGTTGGCGGCATCATGGGCTTGTGTCATTGTTCAAATGTCATTGTTCCAATGTCCATAGACTTCACTGTGAGTCAAACACCTTTTGCCTAGAACCTTCATTCTTAACTTATGTGACCCCATCCCACTGGAAACTCCCTCACATACTAGGAACATGGAAATTCAGGAACATGTGGGATATGTTCTCAAGTTCTGAGCCATCACTAGCAGAGCCTCTCACAGGTACACAGGATTAGCTTACACGTGGCTGGGGCAGGCAGCAGGTTCCTCCATGCCTGTGTTAGGCTTCCCAGTCCTGTTTCCGAGTACCTGTGTCCTCTGGACCACAACGGACCACTCAGCCCTATAGAGTCTTGTCTTTAAGGGAAACAGGTGCTGGCAACCACACAGAAGGGCTGTGCTGAGAGAGGGGAGGCCAGGCGAGTTGTCAAAAGCAGATCCCATTTTTGTCACGCAGTGTCTAATTATACAGGTGCTGGGAGGTGAAAGTGCTGAGTGCAGCAGGATCTGGGTCACTCTTGGCTCTGCAGTGGACAGGGAGGGTCAGAACGGGCCACACCATGGCTTTGTGTACACAGTGGACCTCAGGCAGAGGAGGGGGCCCTGCCTGGAGAGACCCTTTCCTCCAATTTATTTTCCTTCTGCAGGGAAGCCTGGTCCTGACACAAAGGTTATAAAACATTTATATTTATCTTATTTTGTGTGTGTGTTAACATCTCCATTTAAGCATAATCTTTATCTTCAGAAAAAGACACAGATCCTGACATTTTATTATTTCGATCACTAAGCCCCACCACTCACATCTCTAATCTCTTGCCATTTGCCATGTCAAAATCACCAGAGATTTGGCATTCGACAATTTTTCAAATGGATGCTTATTTAAAAACAATGAGCATTACAGCCCTCATTCCTTATTTCTTTTTACTACAATTCGTGCCTTCCCTATAAATTTAGTCTTCATTTTGTTGTACATTTTCTAGGAATTCTTTGAAAGATGCTCAATGAATGGTGAATTATGGAGGCCTTGTTTCTCTGAACATCTACTTTTCCTATTCTGATTGAATGCTACTGAAGCAGGGATCCCTACATGATGAAACCAAGCCCCACTGAAGGGCATCCAGTATAGTTGCTTCTTCTCCCCACCCCCTGCCCATCCAATGAGGCAAGCGACAGCCATGGTTCCTTACAAACCTCTAGCCCAGTAGCCTGTCTGACCTCAACACCAGTCCAGTCTGGGCAGGGGCTGGGATTTTTCCCTTTTATATCAGGTTCCAGGATATTGAAAATGGGTCTGAATTTGACTGGCACTTAACCAGCAATAATCAAACTGCTGAGATTGGAGCCCTCTCCCCCAGCCCCCCGAGCACAGTTATAAAGCCCAACTGGTCAGTTATAAAGCCCAGCTGATGCAGTTTCTCTACGTGTTCCTAGTATTCAGTTATGCAAATGGTGCAATTGTAAGTGGACACACATAATTGGAGCTCTCGTGGGGTCAATCAACTAAACAGACCAATTAGGTCTGAGAGATGGGTACCTCGAGAATATATAAGCCAGGCTCCAGACAGCTTGAGAAGTTGGAGGGTTGAAGAGGGTTAGAAGAGGCAGGTGGACAAGCAGTCAGACTCATCCACAAAACTTTCATTGAGCTATAATGCCGACCCTGTCCTGTGGCACCATGTCTTTGCAGACCTGAACTCTGACTCTGCTTCTGACATTGCCTGCTGTTTAAAACCATTTTCTAGTGCTAAAAGAACTGGCTGCTCTTGGATTTGTGTCTAGCATGGCTGTAACACTGGTCCCTGCCTGGTGTTGTTGCCTTTGGTGCTGACACCCCCCTCCACCCACTTCCACCCCCACCACACACTGTCCATTGCTGCCCAGCCAGGCCTTCAGATTGCTGTTGCTGGCTACTGTGGTGCCACATCTGCAGAGACCTTGGCAGAATTTATGCAGAGACCTTTAAGACCTTTGACCTTTGAACCACTGCTATTTGCTTCTGACTCTACCTCTAACACTTTCCTCTTTCTCCCAACTTCTTTCTCCCCTTTGGATATAAGCCCTGTTGTTGAACCCCGAGACTGAGACATGTCCATCCAACCTCCACTGACTTCCAAAGGTAGGCATAGAGAATGTACTGTGGCTTTTTACAGTTTCGTTCTATGTGCTCTGTGCAGGGGCTGGAGGTCAGCAGATCGTGGGGAGGGTTGTGGGAACCCAGGTCCTCTGAAGTGGCTGGGCTAGGAGATCCCTGCTGGTAAGGCTAGGAGAGCAATACTTGATGCTCTCCCATCGCGTAGAGAGCAAGCATCACAGTCTGTGCAGTTTCCAAGCTTGTGTCTCTGCTGACTCGCAAGGGAGGCACACACATTTGGGCAAAACTCTTGGGCAGACTGATTTTTGACTGTGACAAGTTGGCTTTTTTCTGTGCATTCTAGGAATAGGTTGGAAATTGAATAACGGAGAGGAGTAGGTGTGTTTCCTGGCTCTCTACCAAGGGTGCAGACAATCCTGGGGGCCCAGAGATGGTGCAGCATGCAGATGAGTGGTTCCCCTCATTGCTGGACCTGGTCATTAGGCATCAGGGTGCCCCTCACTGAACAGTAGAGTGGGCAATATTCCCGCTGGGAAATATGCACTCCTTCCTGGGCCAGCGCCATGAGAGTCACGTTTTGGGGTGGTGGGTAGACACAGTGGGGAAGGGTGGGTATCTCTCCTGGTGAACTGACACTGTCCCTCAGTTAGTATTTGTCGGGTTTTCCTACCCTTTCTGACAGTCTCTGTCTTTCCTCGCTGAGACACTTGTGGATGCGGTTGCTCTCTGCAGAGTCCCTAAAAGAAGCAGTGTCTCTAGGATCCTGTCTGCCTGCCAACACCTCCACTTTTTTTTCCCATGTTCATGTCTTGAAACAGTTCTTTTAAACATGGAATCCACTCATTGTTTGCAATGAAATGTAAACCCAATCTCTGTTACTACATCAGGATAAGTGTGGCATCTCTGCTTGGTTTTAGATTTCAAAAATCCTCTAGTTACATCCTATTTTTGTTCCTTTTTGCATAATTTAATAATTTCTTGTGTATCAGATATCACTTTTTGCATGCTGGCAGAAATGAAAATATACAACCATATTGAGAATTAACAGGTACAGAGTCGTTTAGTATTTATTTTAGGAATCAGCAAATGTGATTAGCTTAACTAATCACTACTTGGTAAGACCACAATACTTAACTACTTGGTAAGACCATAATACTTTAATAATACATATAAGAGCTTTAATCTAATTGACTTATAGAACATTTCTTACCAACAGAAGACATGCTTTCTTTTAAAACACACAAGACAAAAATATTCACCATTTGGCTTCAATACAATCTCAACAATTCCAAAAATCATAAGCCATATACAGATTGTAGCACAAACAATGTAATAAAGTTTGAAACCAATAGTAAAAACAGCTAAAAATGTATAAATTCATCTGGACTTTGAACACTAGATTTGAAATAACTCTTGTCAAAGCAAGCTTGAAAAGAAAAACTACATATAGCAATGGAGTTGCATCACATGCAAATTTAAGATTCAAAGATGCTTGTTTATTGAAAGAGTGAAAGTGAGTTATAAATAACTATAGATAATGTGGCTGATTCTGTGTACCCTCCCATGCAAAGAGCAGATGTGTGTGAAAGGGGACTGTGTTAGCCCTGAAGCTTTACATGATGTGAATACCACACCATCTTGACTGCAGTGTGTCTTTAAGGATACAGGAAGCTGCCTTCTACCTTTGGGAATGACAATACAGATAATGTGGACCAAATCACTAAGTGAAGCCAAGTTGAGGAGGGTTTACCATGAAACTAATGAAGCTTAGGTGTCAGGGATTCTCACTTGTATAATTTCTCCCAAGGCCTCACAACCAATAATTTTGTATTCTTTAAGAGTTCCTCAAATTGTAAATTTCAGCCTCCACAAAATACAACAAGCAGTTAAAAAATATTCAAGTTCAAAATAATAGTGAAGAATAACTATGTCAATATCTAAGAGAGCATAGAGATCCAGATATACCTGGTCTTGGGGTTTCTTCAATGCAAGCGGCATTTGCAGATCTAAAAAGAATTTGAGAGGCTGAACAGTTGCTTTGACAACTTCTTTGATCTAAAACAACAGAAAGCTGAAGTTCAAAGTGTGGCAAGGGAGAGTGCCCTGGTAAACCAGCTCTAAGAGCCAAACTTTAGGAGTGAGAATGAACAGAAAATAATGCAACCTTTACAAACACTGCAGCCAAGCTCTCAGCCATCTTGGTCAACAGAAAGCCTCTAACATAAGGATGCCTGTTGTGCTTGAGCCCCCAAATGTTTGACAAAAGCAAAAAGAAATTCTGTCTAAAGGAAGAAGAAATATTTTAGGCTTTAAATTAATTCTACAAGAGATCTTTCAACTAGAGCAACTAGCAGACATGCAAAGATGAGAAGAAGAGACAATATAAGCAACGATTAACACAAGAGACGATGAAATAAAGACATAAGCAAACTAGCTGATGAAGTTATCAGGCACAGACTATAAAATAATTATGCTTTCTGTGGCTTTGGGATTAGCGGCATAATCTCCAAATGTCAGCTAAGAACTGAAATGATGATATAGACTACTTTTGAAAACCCTAGAAATTCTGAAACTAAAATGCTTACAGAAAAATAAGAACTGTCTGGGCTGTAAATGGACAAAGAAGGCCCTCCCTGGTGGCGCAGTGGGTTAAAGCACTAAGAAGAAGCTTATTAAGCCACTTCTTCATGAGTTCGATCCCCGCCTGCCCCGGAGGTGACCACATGGCGCAGCAGACCTCTCCTGACCCGCCCGCTGCTCCCCTCAGCAGTGTACTTCGTAGATCTGCCTGTTCTGCTCCCCACTCTGTCCCTGGTGAATCCTCTCACCCTCCACATCTCTGGCCTGTACCCCAGTTCTGTATGAATAAATAAGTAAATCTAAAAAAAAAAAAATGGACAAGGAGAGAATTAGAGAACTGAAAGAGCAAAACATGATGGCTCTCTGTCCTGTGCAAACCTCCTTGGGTATATAGTTAGTAAATATGACAATCTCATGAAGAAATTGACTCAGTCACTAAATCCCAATCCTAATTTGGGTTTTGAAAAGACTTTGATCTGATCATATAAAACCAACGATGGATCAGCTATGATTGGGGGAGGTTGACAGATTATTTTAAAATTTCTTTTTGACTACAGAATTCTCTTATCTAACATGAGGCAATATGTGTTAGTTTGAGTTTTCAATACTTTGTATAAACAAGTTGTGATTTTGTGAAATATCACTAAAACAATCTAAGGTTCTATTTTAATTTTAAGAGTTATTATTTTAGATTATTTTTAAAATACATAATGTTCCATTCCAGTAAGTTAAATATCTGATGCAACAGAATTGATTTTTAAAACAAGTGTTTTAGAGACATTTTATTATTTTTTAAGCTGATCTAATAGCAATATATTAAATAAAAAATATATATGGACTATGACAGAAAAATTGTTTTCCTTGGGAATTTATCCCATAAAACCAATAATATAACATCAGTTGAAAATATCTACTTCAGTATAACTTCTGATGTCATACTAAAACCAAGAAACAATCTCATGTACTGTGAAACAGAATGGCTGGATAAATTATGATGAGTCATATAAAGTAGATAGTATATGTATTAAACAGGATGTGATATGTTTATGAATGGTAATTTGGAAATTTGTGCATAACATACTCTTAAGTGGGAAGAGCATACATTAATAAGTATAGCATTTTACATTTTTCTAGTACTTTATCTGTTTCTAATTTATATAATCTGTATAAACTTCAAAAATAGTTATGTAGAAATAAATACCAAATTTAAAATAGCGATTATTTCTAGAATTGCATCTGAAGGGAGGCTGGATAGAGGGGAAACTTGATCTTTATATATACTTTTTTTTTTAAGATTTTATTTTATTTGTGCATACAGAACTGGGATACAGGCCAGAAATGTGGAGGGTGAGAGAATTCACCATAGACAGAGTGGAGTGCATAACAGGCAGATCAATGAAATACACTGCTGAGGGGAGCAGCGGGCGTGTCAGGAGAGGTCTGCCACGCCATGTGGTCACCTCTGGGGCAGGTGGGAATTGAACTCATGAGGAAGCGGCTTTAGATTCTCAGTGCTGTTAAAACCCGCTGCGGCACCAGGGAGGGCCTATATATACATTTAAAGTGACTAAAACAAAAATAATCTTTTTGTGTGTCTTATTTTATCTCTCCCAGGCTTTTCAAATAATGTGTTATAGAGAAAAAGTTAAGCAAAATTCTAAAAGAAGTACACACCACACCAAGTGATTAATAGTGATTACACCTGGGATGGAGTTAGGACCATGGAAAAGACACAGCTTCCTAGATTCAGCTCTATTTTTATTTTTGAAACCATTGGAAGGATTATTTCTTGTTGCCTCCAGCAAGCCGGACCTCCACATCCATAAGAAATCCAATGTGCATTCAATCTAGCTATCCTCCTTCAGAAGTAAGAAAACAAATTTGGATTTTATAGTGAACCAGAACAAACCAAGCAGACTCTTCATCCCCACTCTTCAGGTACTTATTAGTTTGGCCAACTTTACACATGCAACATAGTCACTCACTCAGCGACCATTTATTGGAATGTTAAGATATAGTCTAGTTCTCTTTCTTCTAAGAACATAACATGAACATTTCTCAAGAAAAATATGCCAATTCTTCTCTAATATGATGATTTATATTCCTATGATGCATGATCAGCATCCTTCAGTTGTTTTATTACCAGCCCTGCTACTGATATTAACATTTTTCAAGAATCCTATACACTGAGAAACATCCAAAAACAATACCTAGCATCCTTACTCATCACTCTTTCAGAAGAGAGTATTAGAAATACATACATACATATATATATATATATATATATATATATATATATATATATATATATGCTTCTTTCTTTTTTTTAAAGATTTATTTACTTATGCATACAAAACTGGGGTACAGGCCAGATGCTCAAGGGCAATGAGAGGATTCACCAGAGACAGAGTGGGGAACAGAACAGGCTGAGTGAACGACTACACTGCTGAGGAGTGAGAGACAGGAGAGGTCTGAGCCTGTGGATCAACTCCGGGGAAGGAATCAAACTCGCACTGAGGCAGTCACCACCAGCTTCACAGTGCTGTGCTTTAACCAGTGTTGCCACCAGGGAGGGCCCACCTTCATGACTTTAAACATGACAACGCCTCAGTATCCAGTCCCACACCTATTAATCTGTTATTCTCACTCGGTGGAAAATATCCTCTATCTCTTTGCTTTAAATATTAACCACACACTAAAATTTTCCAAGCTGTATATCTTCAACCCCAAACCTCTGAACTTCATATTTATATATCTAACCACTATCCAGCCTCTTCATCGGGGTGCTGAATAGCAATACAAGAGTGAACTTCTAGTCTTCTTCATTTCGTCCTTTTGCAACCATCCCCTGACTCTCCCAGAACAAAACCCAAACAACCTTACCCCAATCATAATCTTTCCCATTTCATGTCCACGTCGTCAATGCTCATGGTGTTAGACTGGCGACTGTCTAAGTCAAACAACATGGGCTTGTCGCCAGGGCTGAAATGTCTCATGCTAAGAATAAACTTTGATATTCATTTCTCAATACATCATCAGCCTTTGAAAGGACAACCAGCTATTTGGCTGTAACTTAATTGACTCAAACCAGATCTTCCCTGCAGGTGAATTTATTTGTTGAGAAAAATTAGCGATAAGTAACACTTCAAATTCCCGTGGGATCAGATCCAGGGATTAGTCATCTTGTCGGGAACGTGACTGAAATTAGAACCTGCTTAGCTTAAACGTTTTCCTTGTCTTGCTATCTCCATTCCTTATTGGCTTTTCTAGAAGTATTTCCTTTATAAATCACTTGCACGCGAAGCCCAAGTTTTTGTCTGCTTCTGGGGAATCCAGTTTGAGACACTATTATTAACACTGACAAACCATTGCTCTTTTGATGGTCCCATCTCCCCAGGATATACCTGCTGTCATTTGTGTTAATATCCATCCATAGAAGTACAATAATTATGATAAAAATCTGTAATGTTACCATTCATTTACATTTAGAACTGCAAATATTCCTATAAAAATATTCTTGTCCCTTGGCATATTCCATTCAAATCTAGTAATAATGACTTACAGAAGGATTTATTTCCAAACATTGCATTAACTTCTTCTGATGTGATAGGTGGAAAAATGTTTGACATACTCATACCTGAGTCCCTTACTACTGTAGAACCAGTTTTAATTATAAAAATAGTTAATGAAGAAGTAGGTCAGGCTTAAACAATCACCATACAGCACCCTAAACTGTACGTCATTTGCTAACAGAACATTCACATTTCATTCTTCCTAATTCAAGCCTAGGTTTAAGAAAAAGCATAATTGGAAACTGAACTGAAATAACTTTGGCTTCACTATTTCAACTAAACTGATTTTTTCATGTTTTAATTGCTCCCTAATTTCTCTATTATTGCTGCATATCCAAAAATAAATTTTCCATCTGCTCTTTCCATGTTTGATTGTCATGCTGGTTCTCTTTGAAACTGCTAAACAAGCAGCTTTTCTAATGGCAATTTGTGGCTGTGGTGCATTTCAAAGCTCGCTCTGCATATGGAAAATGCACTTGCTGCTAAAAAATACAAAATGGATTGAATATAAGTAGATAATTTCATTTGTAGATATAGATTGTACTCTGCAACCGTCTTATTCCCACACTTAGTAAATTCTAGTGAAATGAACAAATCTGGGGAAAAGTGATTAAAAGGGAATAACAAATATCTATGCATCTTTCCTCCAAATTTTTCTCCAACTTTTGCCAGACTCTCGAAATTTTCAGCTTAATTTGAAAAAGAATACATGTTGGTTAAAAAATAGAGCATAACGATAATTCTATATTTAGAAAGATTTCATAAAAGATAAAGCAAAGTCCTATGTGAATATATTTCACACCCTGAGTAATGATTTACATTAAAATGATAAAAATAAAAATAATAATAATGTGTTACTTCAGAGAATACCAGTACACAAGATTAAAGATTAAGAGTATAAAATTAAGCTTCTTTTCAAATATTATACTGAAAGTTAAGAGAAGGAAGATATCATTCAAGGCTGAAATACAGTCTTGATAACTATTTTTTCTGATATTATACATATAGAAAATATATACAAAACAATAAAGGAACACATTATTCAAAAGTAAATTAGTTTTCTATACCAGCTAATAAAAAATCCAACATCTTGACTCTATGATTCAAGACTGTTCAGAATCCACTGATTATTACTATTTTCAAAATTCAAAATTTTTTGGTAAATATAATGAAGGAAACAAGTCTGCTTTAAGACTGCTAAATTAGTCATCTGGGCCACATAGTATGTAAGTATTAGAGATGTCATTAACTTTTAGAGTCATAGGTCCACTACAAACAAGCTATTCTAAGAAAATAATCAGAGCTTGATACATAGGCACACAACCAATGATACACGTCTGTTTTATGTTATTTATGACAGTACATTAATTGACTTAATAAATTGATTGTCCAATAGGAAAGGATTATTAATAAATTAGGCTATATCCATATTTGGTCAATAATTTAACAATGAAATATCATTTTAGGGAAATAGCTGATGATTGCTTGTATTCTCACAAAATGTACCAATAAAGTTAAATGTAATATATTTATTTGATTACATTTGTGATGTAAACATAGAAAATTATGACAAGATCATAGAAAAATATTAATTGTGGATTTCTCTATTATGAAATTTTTCTTCTTTATCTGTATATATTTTACAAATTTCTACAGTAGTCTACTACTTTTCATTAAGAGGAAAACTGAAGAAATTATACTTTTTTTATGTTATAATGCTAACACACTTTTATACATATATCAAAAACATGATTAAAGACTAGCTGTTAATTTGTAACCCAACTAATAGAGAAAAATTCAGGCAATATGAAAGAGTGAAAAATGCATGGAGGAAGTTCTTAGTAATGTTTAATTTTTAGAGTAGTTTTCAACACGAAGAGACAGAAACTGTTACCTTTTCACCTCTAGTTTTGAAGAGAAATGTGTGTGTGCAACCTGAATCTATGAGATGATATTTCTGTACTCGGGGCCTGTCAATCCCTCACCTTTCCAGAACACTAAACCAATAAAGTGAATTATTTTCGAAGAATAACGAAACAGAGAAAATGTGATCTACAAATTGACTTCTTTGTTCTGCCAATTGACTAAGTGACACTTAGTCATCTCTAAGTGCCTGGAAAAAATAAAAGGCATTTCTTTTGTGAAGCTGATGAACAATTAGGCAATTGTAAAGCATTGAACGACAAAGTAGAGAATGCAGTGTAATATTGTTTTATGTGTCTTCCCTCCTTTCTCTTTTTATTTTTATTTTTGGAGAAAAAATGCTTGAGGCAGATATTTTACTATCCCTCCTACTCTCTAGCTTTTAAAATAATGATGAACATTTGCTATGGCTAATGTAGAGGGATACAGCCTTGGTTCAAATTGAGAAGTTGTTTTCGAAGTCAACTAGCACATTGTTTAGGGGAAAAATTGCTGCCAGGCTTTGCAACTTTGTTCAAAGTTCAGAAGGTCTGAAAAATACTTCCATATTTTATTGTCTGCAACAACAAGTTTTTCCTGTTGGGGATTAAAGCACACTGCTGTTTGCAGTATTAACTTTCAAACTCAGCTGAGATGATTTATAGGGAATCCTCTCTAAAGCTATGAAGTGTTTGAAAGGTGTCAATTATAAAGTATTGTCTTTGGTTCATACATAATAACACAGTCCTCTAAATCAAGTTAATGCTAATAAAAGATCCATTATGCAGAGTCATATGATTCATGTGCATGTTTTACTTCATCACTCAATTGATACACTTATATACACACATACATATACATAAACATATATATGTACTTATATTTGATCAGAATTGCTTCCAAGGCAATATGATAGATTGAACTCTGTACTGTAACACTTCCTATTACAAACACAGAAATACTGGATAAATAAACAAATATTTTCACAAATATTATTTTATCAGAAGTGGACTAATCACAAAGGATAGCAGAAAGTATTAGAGCATTTATTGGGTACTGACAAAAGGGTCAAGAAAATAATGCTGGGCTCTAACATCCACTGGGATGTAGAAAATAGAGTCTTTAGGTTAAATCACAATGGAACATAACAAATATGTGCAAATTTCAGAACAACAGAACAATAAAAGAATAGAAAGAAAAATCTAACAATAGTAGTTTGAAAAGAGCAGAGGGAAAAGAAGTAACTATAGACCCAGTACATGCGAAACCCAGTGTCATAGAATAAGTTCAAATAATAGTTTTCACAACAAATATGAATCTAACCAATATGACAGGCTCTAAAAAATAAGCGTAAATGATAGCAGAATCCAAGAAAATATAGCAACCAAAGCATACAATGAAGAAATCATTAGAGAACTAATACAAGTATTTTCCCTGGAACTGAAGGAGAGAAGCTTTCCAATTAAAAAACCTCCATTAAAAAATGAGCAAAATACACACATGCCAAATTACATTGTGGAGAAATGCTGAAACATTGTGGGCAGAGGGTAGATAGTAAAAGTTTTCCAAGTTTGGGAAAAGATACTTCACAGTGAGCCCAGCAAGATGGCGGCCGAAGAGGTCTCGCCTCCTTCAGACACACAATAAGCTGATATAAAACAAAGCCCAGAGAAAAACTGATAATCACCATACACAGTCGGAACACCAGTCTGATAACTGGAAGGGACAGTAAAAACTCTCAGTGAGTTTTACTTGCAGTAATAACAGTGCAGTACAGATCCACTAGGGCGGGCAGTGACTGTGGTGCAGGGCCGGATGTAACTATTGCCTTGGGAACATGCCAACACCAGGGTTCTTAGGACCTGGCACTACACTATAAGGGGTGTGCCCAGAACAGAGAATATTTTTGAGAACTAGAAGTGGGGGCATAGAGGAGGACCACTGGCTTGAATATGAGGCTCAAAGCACGGAAGAGCTATCGCCTGGACCAGGTCAGAGCACCCGGCTTTCTACCAGAAGCAACTACTATTGGAAGTCCAGGCTGAGATATTAGAAACACCTGCCAGCCCGAGATAATCAGGCTGAGACGTCTGAAACATCCTACTGTCCCTTATCCCAGGTTGAGATATCTAAAATACGTGCCTCCCCTTGCCCCAAAGAAATGTTTTAAAACAGGAATTTCAAATTCCTGAGTCAACCTGAGGCATCCTATTACCTCACTCCTCTTTTAGATTTACTATTCCTTGCTGGTCCTCGTCCCTCAACACTGTAACCACTACAAAAATCATAGTTGAACATTTATCCTTACTAAAAACCTATACAAACTCAAAAATACAGGGACAGAAGAACATAGTACAGATGCAAGAACAACAAAATACACTAAAAGGAGCCCTAAGTCATGGGAGCTGTGAAGCATAACAACAGTTCTGATGATGATGATGGAACTTAAAAAAATAACAGAGGGTATAAAACAACAGAATAAAGACTCAAAAAATATGAGTAAGCTACAATTAGAAATAATGAGTTAAGAAGCATTATTTTAGAAATAATGGAGTTAAGAAAGAAACCCTACAGGGTTGTTATAAAGCATCAGAACAATAAATATTGAGACCAAAAAAAAAATCCCTAAATTACTTAACAGAGAAGAATGGGAGAAAAGTAAAAACATGCCCCATTAAAACCAACCAGAGTCCACACTGTCCAAAGGCTGTCACAATAGTCCATCATATACCTACCTCAGTAGAACCTCCAACAAAAAGTAATATAATGCTACATAAGACAATAGAAGTGAAACCTAAACGAAACATAACCAGAAGCCCTTACACATAAAAAAGACAATAACAAGTTAGCAATAAACACAACTCAATAATCACCTCAAATGTAAATAGTTTGAACTCAGAAGTCAAAAGATACAAAGTGGCTGCATGATTCAAAACAAAGTCCAACTTTTTGCTGTTTACAACAAACTCCCATTGCCAACAAATACATGCATAGGCTTAGAATTAAAATTCTATTAAAAAATAAAAGGGGGGCCCTCCCTGGTGGCACAGCAGGTTAAAGCACAGCACTAAGAAGCTAAAGCCACTTCCACATGAGTTCGATTCCGCCTGCCCCAGAGGTGACCACATGGCGTGGCAGACCTCTCCTGACCCGCCCACTGCTCCTCTCAGCAGTGTGCTTCATCGATCTGCCTGTTCTGCTCCTCACTCTGTCTTTGGTGAAGCCTCTCGCCGGCCCTGAGCCTCTGGCCTGTACCCTAGTTCTGTATGCACAAATAAATAAATATTTAAAAAAAAAAAAAAGAGGGGTGGGGGTAGCCCTCCCTGTTGGCCCAGCAGGTTAAAGCACAGCACTAAGAAGCTAAAGCCACTTCAGCCTGAGTTGGATCCCCGCCCGCCGCCCGGAAGGTGATCCACAGGGCGCAGCAGACCTCTCCTGACCTGCCGCTGCTCCCCTCAGCAGTGTACTTCGTCAGTCAGCTTGTTTTGCTCCCCACTCTCTCTGGTGAACCCTCTCACCGCCCCCACACCTCTGGCTTATACCCCAGTTCTGTATGCATAAATAAATAATCTTAAAAAAAAAAAAAGACTAAAAGCAAGTCACTTGCTTGCAGTATACAAGCAAATGACAACCAAAACGTGTCAGGAAATAACTTTTAAAGAGGATCTAACTGACATTTATAGAATATTTTACCCAAGAGCTGCTGCATATACACGTTTTTTTGAAGTGCATACAGAACATCTTCAAGAGTAAGGCTCGCCCTGGTGGAAGAATAAATCATATCATGGGA
Source organism: Condylura cristata (assembly GCF_000260355.1). NCBI lineage: Eukaryota > Metazoa > Chordata > Mammalia > Eulipotyphla > Talpidae > Condylura > Condylura cristata. Next base: position 28,876,911 of record NW_004567108.1, on the reverse strand, counting down.
CAGAAATTAATCATCAACCAAAGCACAAGGATTGAAATTATACCTACTACTTTATATTACAACAATGCCATAAAACTAGAAAGCATGTATTAAAAATAGGAAATGCTATGAGTACTCAGATTAAACAGCACACTGCTTAACAGTAATCTAACAAAAGAGGAAGTCAAAGTAGATGTTAATACATTGAGACAAAAGCATTATTAGAATTCACTGAATGCATGAAAACCATCAACAACAACAAAAAAATCTCATATATTCTACAATGATCATGGCATTATTTACAATGGTCATGATATGGAAGCAACCCAAGAGTCCTTCAAAGGATAAATAGATCAATAAATGTTATAGGTACATACCATGGAATAGTACACAGTCATGAGAAAGGATGAAATGCAGTCATTTTCAACAAATTGGAGGGAATTTGAAAGACTTATGTGCAACAAAACAAATCAGAAAAATTAAAAATGTACATTTATATAACAGACATGTTGACAGTGTAAAATACTTTTAAAAATTCCTGAAAATGAACAAACATTCTGAGGGCTCTTAGGTTAAGTAAGGGCAATGGGCAAGGGGACACAGATATTAAGATCTTTACAATAAAAATTTTAAATGTAGGCCCTCCCTGGTGGCGCAGTGGGTTAAAGCGCAGCACTGAGAATCTGAAGCCACTTCCGCATAAGTTCGATTCCCGCCTGCCGCCTGCCCCGTAGGAGACCACATGGCGAGCCAGACCTCTCCTGGCCCGCCCGCTGCTTCCCTCAGCAGTGTACTTCGTCAATCTGCCTGTTCTGCCCCCCACTCTGTCTCTGGTGAAGCCTCTCACCGCCCCTGAGCCTCTGGCCTGTACCCCAGTTCTGTATAAATAAATAAATAAATATTAAAAAAAAAATTTTTTAAATGTAAATTTTCATGACAAAACTACTAAAAAGATTTTTTATGTTTTCATAGTTAAAACATAAAAGCAAGTCTATAATTTATGAATACACAAGGATTAGGTAATCAAGTAGTATTTTTTATGAAGTGATCTGGTCAGAGCTCTATGGACAAAACAGGAAAGTTCAATGTCATGTAGTAGAGGGAAACGAGAGGAATTTCTTCGTTTCAGATTACAAAATCAGATCTTATCCAAGGTTAAATTTTAGTATCCCTAACATAATAGTGCTTAAAGTTCTATAAAGATCAATGAGTTAATGCATGGGAAGTATTCCATGCTGTGATTGGCACAAATTAAATTTTCAGTAAATACTAAGTATTAGAGTTTATTTGGATATGACTTGTCTTCGGCAGGAGAGACACAGCCCCCTCAGAGGTAAGGACTGAAGGAAAGAATAAAACTTTTAGAAATATGTGGGTGGATGGTAACATATATGAAGGCAGTTATCAGAGATTTCCTTCACCTCTTTGCTAAGATTTTGTTTGTGATAACATAGTGCTTATAATATTTAAAAAAAAAGAGACAAATTAGAATCAAACTTTATATATCTGTCTATATATGTAAATTGGACTAAAGGAAATTGACTTGGGATCTATTCCTAGACAGAAAAGGTCTTAATGCAAATAGCTGAGACTAGAACACATTTCCTACAGTTGATTATGGGATTCAGATTTGTACAGAGATATATGAAGACAGAAACATATTTGATGCAATGAGAATGAAAAGATTTTTAAAAATGGAGAACATATGTGAGCTTTATTGACAAGAGAAAGAACAGAACTGTCCCAAGTCATGAGTTCAACCTTTCCAGAACTGGTATTGGGAGGTTCAGAAGAAAGATGTGGATCTGGAATTTTGGAAAATACTTAAAGTTAAATCCAAAGTTGCCAAAATTTATTATAAGGGATGTGCTAAAATTAAAACCTTCTAGTCAAGTATTTGAGAAAGGCAAAATAATAGACAGGAAGCCTTAGCCATGGAAGCTGGAGGATCATGACTCAGATATAGTGTAGCCTACAACATGTAGCAGAAGGTTATATTAAAGAAACAACCTAAAAACATTGGTCATTTAATGTTCTGTAAATATTCTTATCAAGAAATTAGTGTATGTTCTGAAATATGTAAGTAAATTAGACTCTGGGCCGAAATAATAGTAAATACACTAGTAATGAACCGTATGCTAACTCAAGTCATCAATTAAAGATGGTCCATCTCACTAAAATTAGATTTGTATGTTTGTAAACATTTCTCTCAATGAATTTAACATTACTTCTTTGTTTGCTTTTAAAGTTAAATTAGGTGCCACTAAAACCAATATTTATTTGATAGATATTTGTTTATAGAGAGTAATTTGAATCAGTTGAATCAAATTGTCTCTGCCCTTTTATTATCTATCAGACTTTTGCTCAAAAAAGTTGATCAAGTTAATTTCAATCAATTACCCCAACACTGTCAATAGGGCCCTTGAAAAGAGAAAGTAGTAAAGAAGAATTTTGAGACATAAGGCAGAAAACAAAATTTAAAGCAAGGCAGGCTCTCCCTGGTGGCACAACAGGTTAAAGCACTGAATTATGAAGCTCTCTGAAGGCACTGCAGTACGAATTTGATCCCCAGCCAGGGAGCTGACCCACACGGTGTGGCA
>NW_004567108.1:28861876-28873137 GCF_000260355.1 Condylura cristata | reverse complement strand
TAAAAAAATTAAAAAAAAATTATTACTAAAAAAGTGCATTGTAAATAGCAATGTACCTAGCAGATGTAGAAGAGAGAGAAAGAGGGAGAGAGAGAGGTTGTTTAACATTGCTATAATTATCTGAAAAATGTTAGTATTGACATGTTGTTTTTTGAAGATTTATTTATTTATGCATACAGAACTGGGGTACAGGCCAGAGGTGCCAGGGTGGTGAGAGGATTCACCAGAGACAGAGTGGGGAGCAGAACAGGCCAACTGATGAAATATACTGGTGAGGGGAGCAGCGGTCAGGTCAGGAGACGTCTGCCGTGCCATGTGGGTCACTTCCGGGGCTGGGGATTGGACTCATGAAGTGGCTTTAGCTTCTTAGTGCTGTGCTTTAACCCACTGCGCCACCAGGTAGGGCCCATTATTGATATGTTTTTATCTCACTTTTCTACTAGTAATGATTCTGTGGTTGCTGTTATAAAAAGGATACCATAATAACATCCAATTCAAGCATAACTGTGAAGTGTATATATAATGTAACTGGACTACTTGGTGATAACCTATCTTTTGTATAGTTATTTTTCATTCTGAATTCTTAGGAACAAGAGACTTGCAAACATATAACTACCAACTAGAAATATAAAATATGTACAGTAGATTGAAAAGAGTCTCAAAATTCAGTGCTTCCAGACTTCACAACTCCAACTCAAATGCCTCAGGTCTCAAATTCAGAGCTACAGAGAGAATATAAAAGAAAGAATCCTGGTGAGAAGTCCTGGTAGAGGGAGAACTTGGGTCTGTTTAGAAGGAGCAGTCCCGTCTAGATCCAGAGATTTATTGCTCTGAGAATCCCAGTTTGGAAAATCCTTAAGATTTTCCAAAACCCAGAACAAGAACATTTTACATATTTAAATTTTTAAATATTGTCACATTGATCATTTTAAATATTGGCATTGATCATTTTTAATATTGGCAACTAAATCGAATTTTAAAATACTTCCAGATCAAACAACTTTTACATAGTTCCTAGCATGGGGGATGGGGATGGAAGACCCAGTCAAGCAAATTTTATACCTTGGTCCAATAGATTCAGGCTTTTAATGTGCATGGCAAATGAGCTGAACTTTATTTCTTTTTGAACCCTTTATCAGTAGCCTTATAAGATTTCATTGTGCCCACAGAATAAAAAAAAATAATGAATTACAAACCTGGGAATTATGATTCCACCATTTAATTCTCAGAAACTATATTATTTCATCTAGAATTGACTGTTTTGGTTTTCTATAGAATCCAATTCACAGGACAGTTATTCTCACCCTCTGTAGACACAGGATAAGAGGTCTTACATGATCGTGGCCTAGGGCAGTTTGGATTTGGTTTATAAATATTTTAAAGGAGTCAGAAATACCCCCAGAGTGATAGAAGGACCAGAGATTAAGAGATTCTATCCAAGAAAAGGAAAGAAAAAATCCCACTAATGATATCAGGAGTAGGAGAAAGGATGACATTAATGACACTCACATTTTGCTCTGACAGTTCATGGGGGGGGGTGTGTGTGTAAAATACATTTTCTTTGAAAACAGCAATATATTTCTGAAGGAAACCTTAGCTTTCATGTAACCACAGCATGGGCATTGCAGTTCAAATAAACAATAACTGGTCTTGATAAATATATGTTTCAGTTGTAATTTGAAATTTGGAGAATTTTGATATTTAAAACATATAAATATACTAATATGAAAATGTGTTGTGTTATTTATTGACTTTGCAAGCTTAGTATTTCAAGGTTTTCAGTGAGGTATATTAAAAATAACAATCATCATCACCATTATTATCAAAATATATTCTGTACGAAAGTGTTTCTATCAGTAATTAACTACATGAAGAAATGTTCTTTAGAGAAAGAGCTGAGGACCATTTAATTAAGTATGTGCATTGATTTAAAAAAAATAATTTGGGTAGAGACAGGGAAGCTTAATAAAAGACAACTGTTGCTGATTAACCCAAACATTGTTTCTTAAAGCTTTTAATTTAGGATTCTTTAATTAGAAACCTAAAGAAATTGCCAGTCCACCTTTTGAATAATATGCCCTTAAATCAGTAGAAAGAGAATTACCTGATGTAAAATGCAGGTGTGCTACTAGTTATTCATTGACTTTTTGTGTGTATATAAAAACAGGAATGTAAAATTATAATGACAAACTGAATGAAAGAAGTAATCAATTAGTAATAATGGAAATTCACAACTTCTAAAATTTGCCTGCTTTATTTTAAATGCTAGATATGATTATTATGTTATGTTTCATGTCTTTTCAGAAATTTGAGATTAGATGTTTTAAGGAGACATTAACAATAATTACATATAGCATAGAGAAAATACATGCATGTAGACTATACATTTTCAAAGATTGGAAAACCAATGAAAGTAACTTTAAAAGAGGGAAATATTTGAAATGATGAAACCTAATTTCGCAACTACAGCTCTCACAAGAAAACTTTTTCTAAATGACTTCTAGGAAGACAATGTCCAGGAAATGGATTCAGTCCCTTTTTTCCCCCCTGATTTTATTGAGGTCTGTTTGATATTGTAAAAAACCAAAAAAAACCCCATACATTTAATGAGTTTAGACATACGCACATACCTGTAATATCATCACCACAATCAAGGTAATAAATATTTGACCCAGTTGTGATAGCATCTATATTAAATATAGCCAATTTTGTATAAGATTCTTATGTTGTTTAAATATTTTATTTCTTAAAAGTACTTGAAAATTCACTGTAGTACAAGAAGATGACCAGAGAGATTGCAGAGTGAGGATATGAGAGTTACTAGGAAAACGTTTGAAATAATAAACACTTTTAGACAGTGGTAACTGCAATAAGTAACACTGTCATCTTATTTTGAAGGTTGAAAAGTATGTTTCAGAGAAGGAAGAGGGGTAAAAGAAACAAACAAAATCTATCAGCTGCATTCCATCATTTTTAGCTGTTTCCAAAAGAAAAAAGGGGGAGAATATCTTTGACAATATAAAGCATTTTATGCTGGACATGCTTTGTATCATTTAAATATTATGAATCCTGTCAATGCCAATAATCAGTTCTCACATGCGTGAGGATTCATATTGGTCTATGATTAGCCCATCACATATTAGCATACATTTCAGTGAATATTACTGCATTTGTGTTACAAGAGTTCAAATCCTTAGAATCTAAAACTGTGTGTCAGGTCTTCCTGACCAAGAGTTACAGTATCCATTCTAATATAAAACAATCTCCATTTCAAAATGAAACAAACATATATTAGAGGTAAGAAGGAGCTCGACCTAATGTTGAAGATCTTCCATTGAACCTCCATGCCCTAATAACATTTTTCCACTAAAAGACCACTGCTGAAAGACTTAATAAAGGGTCATACATGGCTCTGTATTTGGTTATTAGTGTACTGAATTATATTTTTATAATAATTATTCTTTACTATTCTATCCTTAAGGTATATGCTCAGAAAAAATGACTGCAGGCTAAATAATGCTTACATACACAAGTGACAACATCTTTTGGCGTTGAATAATTATAGAACATTACATAGGAGAGATAGTAGTCCTAAAGTAATATGATTAAATAAAGCACTTTAAAACTGTAATTCACCTAGGCTTTTTAATATTTTACTAATTCTCCTTTGTTGCGCCAAAGCTATGAATTTCAAGATTTATTTGTCACTACTCTCTATATTTTCTGCTGTACACAGTATTTGTGGGCTATGGCAACCAATCCCCTTGGGCTTTCTTTTGCTTTAATTTGCATAAACACAGGCATCATATGAATATTCAGTGAGTGGCTTTGCATTAAGTAAGTGCCCTTAATCAGCTTTTCAGTTCAGTTTTATTGGTAGCACGCACAGTCAGTTATTTCATCCAGAAAATCTGAAGGCCCTACAAACTAACCAGGTAAGGATTGTAATTCCTTGATGCATTTAATGAAAGAATATTATCATTTGATTACATACGTTCTGGAGAATGCTAAAAGCATGGTGGGTTTTTTTTCCCTGTGTTTTTTTTTTTCTTCCCTTGGTGGTCAGGTGGGTGCATGATTCTCTAATTTGCATAAACATCAGCTTTATGAATAATTCATCAGGGTTATTTTAAACACTAGGCTTCTACTTTGGATGGCACTAGGGTATCGCCATTTGATTGGCTGAATGCTGTTTTCATCACCAGCAGAATTCCTATAACATGAAAGCACCTAAAGAAGCTGAATTGAATATACAGTATTTGTTTTTGAAAAATGTCTGTTATCCTTTCAAAGCAAAGTGTGCTGCTTTTCCCACTCCCTAACGTTAGAGCTTTTAGCTTTTCATGATAAATACAGTACAAGCTCAAATGTGGCTATCATTTGTTGACTTGACCGGTGTCTATGATTTCGGGAGAATGGGGTAGCAGCTGTATTCTTCTGAACATGCATAAACATGAGCGACATGTAAATAAGAAACTGTCACATGCATATGGAGCCCTGGACCGCTCCATTGCTAAGATTCATCTATTTTTCTTTATCAGAGTACTCTTTTTGTATTGATAACTTTGAAACTCTTTCATCTATTTCAAAATTCCATGGACAGATATGTGCTCTATATGCATATAAGCATATACGATCTGGCAAATTATATCTTGTTGACTACCCAATGTATAGTTTCCTCTTAGCCCACCTACAGATTTTTAAATTTGGTAGTCCTCTGCAGTACAATAGGGACAAGCGAAGTGTTAATCACAAGAATGACCAGGAATTAAGTTAGATATTAGAGTGCAATTCACTCCCATATTTTACTAAAAACAAACTGTGCCTTTCTTTATGTTCCTGGAGATGAGGAATATGGAGGTTTGCACCACCTTTGTTAACCACAGAACATTACCTGCTTGCATTTCTGGTCTCAGTCCTCACTGACAAGATGCTCACTGTAAACATTTGTGATCCTGAAACATTACAGACATACAGGATTGGATTGGAGAATGGTGTAAATTGAATACAGTCTTTGGCACATTCCCTTTTTGTTTTCCTACTCCATAGAGGAATGTATCACAAATAAGATGCTGAACAGTTATTATTATGAAAGGTATATTGAATGATATGTATAATCAGTTAGTTTGTATAGTGAACTATAAAACACTACAGTCTCTGTATTTCCTATATGCTGTACAGGTGAAAATATTAAAGCCATTTTTATTAATGACTAAAGAAAGCTGAAAATTTCTCAGTATTTATAGGTTTTCCATGTAAAATGTTTAAAGTTCCCTCTAAATCAATATTACACTGTAACTTTCTTCACTGAGTTTTTATAAATAATGCATTTCATAAGATGCTGAAACTGAAGAAAAATAAAATCCTTTTCTTTTCTACTTCTCTATATAGTTAATGACAAGTATTGGGCTTCCTCCCATTTTCCTTTAATTGAGTTACTTGTAGGTAGGTGAGGGTCTTTTCTTTTTGTTTTGTTAGATCTTTGGAGACAATATACTAAAGAAATATTTCTGAGACAGTACTTCTTCATACATTACGAAATGTCATAAACACATTTGACTTATTTACAATTTTATCTGATGACAAAACATTTCATAATAAAAATCAGGAAAGGAATTGAGAAAAAAAACTGTTTACAATGAGGGGAAACATTGCAATTTCCTCAGAATTACTTATCCTCATATAAGCAATTGACTTTATATATATTATAAATAGTAATTTAAATCTCACATCTGCAGTGTAGTATGTTTAATTAAATCTTGCAGGATTCAATACAGGCTCTGTTTATTTAATTATCAACTATTAAATGTTTACAGCTGTAATAAACACCAGGCAATCTTTACCACACCATATAGAGAATGTAGATTTGGAATTATTTAACAAATTTCTAGTTTGAATGACGCTTATTCTTTTGACTATTTGTCATATGAAATCATCTAAACCTACATCTTTAACAATTATTATTTTCATTTGTTTCAAAATAATACAATTATACCCTAAGCAAAAATTAGTTGTAAATTTTAGAAGAGTCCCATCCTTTAAATCTATACACATCTATAATGTGCATTTTAAGTGTATTAATTTTGAAAATGAAATATTTTCCTTCTAACTCTTTTTGATGGAGCTATTGTGAAATTTTCAACTTAATGTGCTAAACTGAATTTCACTGTGTTTTTAACATTTATATTATTTGTGACAATCATTGAAGCTCCTTTAAAGAAAATATTTCATTTCAAATGAAGTTGGAAACAGCATAGTTTAATGTAGGACCACAGAAATTGCCTTCCATTTCAGTGTGAAGCACAGGAATCATCTTGTGTAATATGAACCTTTAGAGAAAACTAATCACTTGTATAAAATTTGGAGAGAAATCCTCATCTAATAGTATTAATTAAAATATATTACATTCCTAAGGGAGAAAATAATTTGTATCTTGAAAATACAGCCTTATTCATGTAGTGCTTTTATATTTTTAGATTTTTTTTCAAATCATAGGGAGGATGTTTTTATTTATTTTTTTAAAAAGATTTGTGTATTTATGCATACAGAACTGTATTTTTAGATTTTTTAAAACAGAAAAGTGATGAGCATCTTTTTATATTGTCATTTAAAAACTTATTCTTCTTCCACATATGTTCACCCTATGTTTGGTAGATTAATAACATACATATTCATATTACTTGCAATATTTGCATCCTCATTTTAACCTTCTGGTTACATTGTCAAAAATTTCTGGTGAAGTATCTAAGCAATGAAGACTATGTATATATCATTAAGTCCACTGATGTTTAAAGAAAATTGTAACCAACAAGCATTTTATGTAGGAAAAAAAAAAAAACAACCTAAATTGACCACACAATGTGAAGTCTCAAACTTGAGGATCATTTATCTCTAGAATAGTTTTGGAACTGCCTATCACCTAAGGCAAAAAGTATCTATTACTTTGTACAGATCACCTAACAAATATATACATTTACTAAATGTTCTCAATGAAACATCCCTTAATTCTCATGCTAGGTGACGGGACAAGTATATGACATGAGTGCCCATATACAAATCCCAAAGTCACTCATTTCCTAAAAACCCAGTAACTCAAATTTGAAAATTTACAAGAAATTTTCTTTTTTATTTCCCTCATCTGTTATTGTTTAAAAAGGTAAGATGAGTGAGTCTTGTTTAACAACACTGTATGTTAGACATTTATGTCTCTTTTACTTCTAATTTAATTTTAAACAGATATGTTTCTCAATGTAGAAAAGGATAAGGTATAACAAGAAGAGATGGAGGAGTGTCCTACTTTTGAGTTTTCTTGTTCTAATTGGAGTTCTCTGCTACTTTACTCAACTCCACTAGCTAGAAATGCATACTCCGTATTTTCATGGGATGACATTTTGTTAGGTTATTGGGCAACTTGAATTTGTTCAATTATTCTTACTATTTGATCCTAATAATACTTGCTGCATATGAACTTAGTGATGAGGAGAGCAAAAGAAATAATAATTTTTAAAAAATGTTTGGGATTAAAATTCCATTTTAAATTTGATTATTTTGAAGGGAACCAAGGCATATTCAATCTTCTTTTGGGCTATTTATGGAAGTCATATATACACACTGATAATCTACCTGAACTGAGTACATAAAATATAAGGAGCTTTACAAGACATTTTTAATAAGGGAGGATTTTTGATTACCATGTGGTCTCTTTGTATTGATTACCTTAGGGCATCAATTTTATGGTTATCTTGAATGAATCACCTTGGATTCAAACAGTATTGCATGCAATGCCTTTGCTTATCTAACTATAAATGTGAATGGTTAAAAAATTGAATGTTATACTTTTGGGGGGTTATATTTTAGTATCAAAATCGTCTTAGCCTTATAAAATGTGTTGGGTTGCTTTATTATTTTCTTTGACACAGGATGTAAATCAATTCTCTATTTCTTTGAGTTTTGTATAGGCTGCCTATAAATCCATCTGGGCCAGGCACCTTTTGTGGGGAATAATTTTTGTTCTTGAATCAATTTCTTAAATGGTAGTGTTTGGTTGGGTTAATTATTAATTACTGTATGCATTTTGATGATTTATATTTTTTTCCAGGAAATTGTTCTTTCATATGTATTTAACTTCACTAACAAACTTAATCATCATATTATCTTAAGATTCCTAAAATGTCTACTTGTGTGTAATATATGTCCTTTATCATTTTGTATTTTATATTTGTGATTTTCTATTTTTTTTTTCTTGATTGCTCTTGCAAGATGTTTGTCTATTAGCAATAATTACAAAGAAGTAGTTTTGAGTTTTTCAGGATATATATATATTTCCCTATTCTTTCATTGATTTTTGCTCTTTAAAGTTTTTATGACTTCAGGTTCCTGAAAGATTATCTAATATCCTTTTCCAGTTCTAAAACTCTATTAAAAAGTTGTTCTATACTACGAAGCCAATGGAACTCTTATATAAACATATAATGAAGTGGCATGTTAGTTATTATTTGTTGAATTCATTTTTGTTTACTAGACCATTTCACAGGGTTATGAATATACTTGTCTTTGAGAAAATCTGCTTGCAAATACTTATCTTGAAACTCCCAATAATAATGTGACTACTTAGTGGTTTTTTAAAAAATGCTATCATTTTGTTTTGACACAGGAGTCAAATCATATGTATTGTTTGGAATATATTGTTCTTAGAATTAAGTATAATTGCAATATAAAATGTGTTAGGGAAAAGTTCACACTACAAGTGGACATCTTATTCTCAGGCAGGTCAATAAATCTAGTTGAGATTTGTCTGTATTTTCCATTTTATAAATGAACATCTCATAAAATTATCTAAAAACTGGACACCACCAGTGAAAATGTACATCAGTCCTGGTCTTATTGTTTTGAAAGTATATTCTCAGTAGAATTCACACATTTGGTGTTTTAACATTGAGTATATATAATTTCTCAGTACAAAACAGACACATGCAAATTCACAGCCTGAAGTCGCTATATGAAGAGCTCTTTTTTTGATCTCTTGCTAGATTATTTAGTTCCTATTTGTAAATCGCCCTAGGATGATTATTTATGCACATCAGCATTTCTTTTTCTCTTAGCCTGGTAATGTGATAAATCATATGGCCTAAACAAATGTGTCAATCAAAGCTACATACTGGCAATACTTTATATTTCTTAAAAATACACAAATAAAATGCAAAAAGAAAATAAGAACTTTTTGAAGAAGATACTTTAGCATAAAGATCAAGTGCCGTATGGTACATAGTAACTTTTTCTGACAGTTATAACATTAGAATTGTGTCATCAGTTATAATTCTTTACACACTTAAAATATATATATATATATATAAATTCTGATTTGAACTACTTTAGTACATAAAGGCTCTAGCTCATGTATTTTCTTTAAAATATAATAAACATTTGAGAAGCAATTAGTTCTTTAGATAGTACAATATACAAATGATCTAAAATGTGGGAAATTATTTTTTAATGCAAATCATATGTTACTGAAAATACTTTTTAGACATGATAATTTTATTTCAATGTGATCGCAGCTTTATATTCCCTTTTTCTCCATGATTTCAAGAGTAATTTTCTACTCATTTCAAGGTCTGTAAATTGTTTAGTTCAATATCTAGTTCCCGGATACTTGTATCAAAATATGTCTGAGCTTGCACCTATATTTTCACATGAAATTAGACCATTAAACCTAAATTCAAATGCCCAACTCAGTGATTCTTTTTTCTCTGAGAATATCCAAATTCCTTTGCCACCAATTTTAAAGTCTTCTGGTCATAGTGAGAAGAATTTTTCCTACCTACAGTCTATTTTAATAAGTTCTATGAAGTACCCTGGAGAGAATTTGATTTCACATAGAAAAGAGAATAAAGTCTCAAAGTTTACTTCCTGACACATTTGAGACATCAAATTATATTTTAAAGGTAGTAATATTAAGAGTTTGAGGGGTTTTATTTATAATTAATGTAATAGTTAAAAAACTTAATAGTTTTATGTGGCCTGGTAAGATTTTTACTTGATGGCAGATTTGCATGACATAATGGAACAAGCTGGGAATAAGACAAATCTCCTAACAGATTTTACAATTATATAAGGACAGTCCTATAAAAGTGTTAACATTCTTTAACATGTACAATGCAATATTATATTATCAGTATTTAGACATTATAAGTCAAACATCAAATATCATCTATCTGTTTTCTTTTCCCTGAGAAGTAAATTATAGATATCTTCCCTACATACTGAGGTGCACATGAGTTAGGAACAGCCAAAATAACAATAAATTGGTGTTACTTAGAAATACTGAGAACTATGTCAAAATTTCTAAGTTTTTCCCTTTGTATTATCAGAAACAGAGAAGAAACTTGTCTATGTTCACTTGCTTCTTCTATTCATTATTCACCTGAAGTGCTAATCTTTGATTTTTGTATCAAGATAATTTTCATTGAGGCTGACTGTGTATTGCAAATAGCTCTAAATAGAAGAACAAAAATACAGAGTAATAACAAGTAAGCATTTAGTTTAAATAAAAAAATTATTTTTATGCAAAATGCCTAGGGAGAAGGGGGGTGAGCTAAGAGAGAGAGAGAGAGAAAGAGGAGGGAAAGAAAGAGAGAAGACATTGCAATATTCAAATGTAAAAGAAGACATGAACTCTTACAAAAATTAGCTCAGGATGCATAAAAACCTAAAGGTAGGACAGAAACTATAAAACTAGACTAAAATGGTGGAATAGCTTCATGACATTCATGAGGCTATGACACCAAAGCAAAAATAGACAAGACTCCATAGGATTTGAAAACTTCTGAATCAAAGGACACTTTTGAAAAGGTGACCTAAGGGATGGGACACATTATTTGTAAATCACATCTCTGATAAGGAGCTAATGTCCGAAATATATAAAGAACTCCTAAAACTCAGCATCAAAAACAACCTTATATAAAAATGGGCAAAAGACATGAGTAGACAGCTTTTATCTGTTTTCAAAAGTAATAGACAAATGGTCATTAAGCATATTGCTGAAAAAATTCAACATCGCTAATCATTGAAGAAATGCAAATCACACCCTTTAGGATGGCTTTATCAGAAGAACAGAAAGTAACAAGTGTTGGTAGGGAAGAATTATCATGTTGTCTAGCAAAATATATCTTAAAAAGTTGAGGGCCCTCCCTGGTGGCGCAGCGGGTTAAAGCACAGCACTGAGAAGCTAAAGCCACTTCCGCATGAGTTCGATTCCCACC
>NW_004567108.1:28834701-28860191 GCF_000260355.1 Condylura cristata | reverse complement strand
AAAAAAAAAAAGTGTCTGGGGAGAGGAGGAAATTGGGACCTTTAGTTCAAAGGGTATAGAGTTTCAATTTTTCAAGATGATAAAATTCTAGATTTCTGTTAAACACAATGCACTATGGATAGGAGACTAATTTATGCATTTAAAATAGATGATCAATATTACAAGTCTTAAAAAAATTAAAAATGTTTAAAGAAATACTGTATAGCTCAACATGCATAGAAGATTCCACCAAACTTTCCACTATTAAGAATTAATTTGAAATTAGTTAAAGAAATATATCTCCATACATTGAGAGAGTGGTGTAATTTCAAGGTATTTTGTTTTTATAGTGAAAGTCAGTAGCATAAAGAAAATTAAAGTTTAAAAACCTGAATAATTGCTGTTTTTCTGAACAAAGAGGCAATTGAACAAAGCAAACATACTCATTTTATCTTAAGATAATATCTACTTGATTCCAAAAGATTCAGCATTCAATGACCTTCTATTTTACAGGCTGATTTGAACTACCATTATTTTGTGCTTCTGATCTTTTTTAATCTACCCATCTTCCTTCCATCCATTCACTATCCTCCCATCCATTCACTTCCCCATTCATCCATCCTTATGTGTATAATTTTCCTTCCCTTTTTTCTTTCCTTTCACCCTCTGGTACCCATCACTGCTTACCATGACTTTATGTCTCCCAATGTTGCCATTCTCTTAGAACTTAAAGAATGCCGAAGAAAGATTTATGAAGAATTTCTGAGTATGGTCAGAATACATGGCAGGATTGTAGATAAATCATGTGAAATTTACTTATATAGAAAGACTCCAAAATGACAACCAACAACGAACGTGACTCATCATTTTTTTAGTCTAAAAGACAAAAGGTAGCCATGTTGTGATTCACAGGGATGATCTCCCTTACAGTGATGGCTGTTGCATTTTCTGGTCTTTATACTTTTGCTGTGTCAGGACAACCACGTATCTGCACAGTGCTCTCTGGCAAATGTTTTGAAATTTACTCTCCAGAGACTATCTGCTCTAAATGGGCTTCAGTGCAGTTAATGAATGTTTTATTATGCTCTTTCTTTTCAGGGGGAAGGCTCTAAAATGGAAAACATGGGCTAAGTGTGAAGTGTTGAATTAATAGAAATGATTCATTTTATCATTCATTCTCTGGATGTATGTGTACATTTCCTATAATTAACTTACTAATGTGCATATATACCAGGGAAAACATGAGTGACTGAGTATGAATTTGTCTAATATTTTCTAAGCATATTTTTTAGCTCTGTAAATACATCACTTTTGATTGACTTGAAATAAAGCAGCCATTGACTGGTTGAATAAATCTGATAGAAAGTCAAATGCCTTGAGAAAATCTATTGAGTGAAGTTATTCACCATACACCATTTCCCATTGCCCATATGACCATTTGATCATACTTTTCCTTGTGGCCTTGTAAAATAGTGCAGAATTTCTCAGATGGCTTGTATTTAGTTATCAGAGGAACACTGGGTGGCTTGCATCAAATTTGGAGTGATAACCTTCTAAATTCCTTTTTTTTTTCTAGAATAACTCTGAAAATGACTGATACTATAGAACAGTGTTATTGAATATCATATCTTTGCATTCTAACAATTGCATTTACATGTTTTCTATGATCTGAAATATGTGAAATTTAAGAGTTGGTATTTCTCTGATCACAAAATGCAATTGAACATTTACAAAACATCTACTATGTGTGAGATATTAAACATTTTAGGTATTACCATTTTATTTTATCACGTTAACCATACTACAATGTAAGAACTGCTTACAGAAATGCCATCTACATTTTATGGTTACGGAAGTTCAAGATCAGAATGTCAAACAATTTTCCAATACTATACCACTATAAGTTGAGGTTTGGGTAGTTTAATAAAAAATATTTATATATTTTCAATTGTATCATGGGGTTCCCAGCTTAATATAGACATACCTTCATGTCATGAAAGAAAATTTTGTAAGTTACATTCACCGTAGAAAAATTCCCTTCATTTATTTATTTTTAAGATTTTTAAAAATGTACTTATGCAAACAAGAGCTGGGATGTAGGCCAGAGGTGTGAAGTGGGCAAGAGACAGTGAGAAGATTCACCAGAGACAGAGTGGGGAGAACAGGTAGATCTGCTGAAATACACTGATAAAGGGAGCTGCAGGAAAAACAGAAGAGGTGTGCTGTTGTGGGTCACCTCCCTGGCCAGGAATCAAACTGGTGTTTTAGTGAATGCTGATAGTTTCATAGTGCTGAGATTTAACTCCTTGGGCCAGCAGGGAGGCCCTCCCTTTGTCTTTTGAAATGGAAAATGGAAATGGGAAGAAAACTGATTAGTTTTTAAAACATTATGCAAGATATTTTCCACTGAACAATTAAAATTAAAAATAGGTTATTGCTATAGTGAATATGATAGGTATAGTTGGAATTTTGAATTTCAGACTTAATTTCTTTTTTTCTTTTATTTAAAAATTTTTTTAAAGATTTATTTATTCATGCTTACAGAACTGGGGCACAGGCCAGATTTGTGGTGGATGAGAGGATTTACCAGAGACAGAGTGGGGAGCAGAACAGGCAGACTGATGAAGCACACTGCTGAGGGGAGCAGCGGGCAGCTCAGGAGAGGTCTGCCGCGCCATGTGGGTCAGCTTCCTGGCGGGGGATTGAACTCATGCTTCAGTGGCTTCTGAGAGCTTGTTAATGCAGTGCTTTAACCCATTGCGCCACTAGGGAGAGCCCTCAGACTTAATTTCTAGTTAATACATTGCTTGTTTTTCTCAACTAAAGCAGATAGTTGGGTTTTGTTTTGTTTTGTTTTGTTTTAGCCTCATATAGGTATTACAGATAATGCATTTTTACCTTTAGATCAAGAAACCACTTTTTTTCATGCTAGATTTATTCATTCACCTACTAAATATTCACTGGGTGCATTTTATATGCCAGGTACTCTTCTACATGCTGGAGTCAGGAAGTGAAGCATAATCTAGAGCTTATATTCTACTGAATTTTATTTCCAAGCCAACTCATACACTGCATAGAAATATATTACCTATGATCAGTATGCCTATTTGATAATTTTCATTTGCAAATAGTTTGACTCAATTTGTCAAGGTCATAAAAACATAAAACTTAAGGTATATCTTAATTTCTTTCATTTTTTAAATCCGAAGACAATTAAATAGAAAAACACTGAGATATTTAGTTGGCACAGATTTTTTCTGTTACCCACTAACATCAATAGCAAATTCTGAGACAGAGTAGGTGACTATACAAGCCTCTTTAAATTTGTTTTTGACAGTAATATCTTTTTTGTTCCTTTGCTTTCTTAGCTCTACTATACTTAAGGCCTAACTTCCTTGCTTTGCATGGGTCTCAATAACTCTCACCTTCTTAACATTCATTCTTTCTTGGATTTATTCCTATTCTAAGTGACCTTTCTCAGTTTCTCCATTATTTTCCTGCATCTGAAATCATGGCATGAAAAGACTCAAAGTCATTGGGTGCATGAAGGTTTCCATAATATAATACAGTAATAATTCAGCATATATGTGTGAGTCATTGAAGATTTCTTTCATATCTTTAATTTATCATTACATGTATAATCCAGTTGCTTTCATTCTCTGGTTAACTGAACAGAATTTAAAAAACAGAAAAGTAGAGAATGGAGGGAAATTTTGCATAAAACGTAAAGTTGATACTCAGCCCAGGCAGCAGCAAACAATCCCAAAACAAAAGCATGGGGAGATAATTTTCAAGACTACTATTTGTGCAGTTTTTCTCTAGCCTAAACACAGGTGAACACAAAAATAGGAAAGTAACTGTTAGGTACAAGGTAAACTATTTGCTGCTATTGGGTAATTGACACAGAAGAAATCTTTTATCCTGAGATTTTTGGATATAGAGGTGAAGTTGTTCTCATTATCAAAACCATTGAATCAAAAGTAAGACCTATAAAATGTTTTCCTAATTGTAGATTTATATACAGAATTGGTCCGCTTCACCAGAAATTATAGTATTTTCCTATAATTCTTCACTAAAAATAGTTTGTTATGTAGAATACCAATTAGGGAATACTCAGAACTTTTAAAATCACAATTTTAAACAAAGTGCTGTTTACCTATCAAGTTTTACATGAATAACAAATAGTTGACATGAATTGGATTGGATTATCCTACTAAAGAAACACATGATGCTCATAGAATTAGAGTCAAATGACCCATACCAAATGGTAACAGAGATATTATACCTAGCTGTATCTTAATCATTACACCAGTCTTACACCAAACATTCATTTAAACGTTAATTTACTGAGATTGCATGATTTATTTTGTCCTGGGCACTCTGATAGGTATTGCAGGCATAGCAGTTAACAAAAGCACACAAGTCATTTTAACTCAGTCTCATGCTCTTTCATTCTTTCTTGAGTGCCCTACTGTGTAGCACACATTAATTTAAGTTGAGGGGATGAGCAGAGTGGCTGGAATAAGAATCAGTAGGACAAAGGTGACACCATCAGGAGCAATTCTATTTGGGAAGCAGCCTAAAAACAAATATGCAAATGCATCATTCCAGACAATGAGGATAGAACATTCTAGAAAGACAGTAAAGCAGGATGGAAGGAGAGAGGGTGACAGACATGAAGACTATTTTTGCTGTGAATGTAGCAATGCCAACAACACAAAAATTTGGTAAAAGAACTTTAAGACCTGAGCTATAAATGAGCTAATGTTTTCTCAGAAACAACCAGAAGACTAGTGTGTCTGGAGTGAAACAGAACAGAAAGGGAGGAATGGCTAGAAGGAGCCTGAAAAACAGATGGTTCTGCAAGGGGATAAAAGTAATATTGATAGTTTGCATTATACTGCAAGGGTAGTGGTAAGTGCTGGACAGACTTACTCAGGATTACATCTTAAATTTTTCTGTCTTAGGATAAAAGATAAAGTATTTAAGATCCAGAGTGAAAGGTGGGTCAGAGGGTAGAAGGTGACAGTGGTGAGAACTACTGCAGACTGGACTAGAGGAATAGCCGTAAGGAGTGACATGGGTCAAATGTAGAAAAATTTTAGAGAATAGAACTGACAGAATTTGCTGCAGTAAAGGATGTGGTGGGAAGTGTTTTGTTCAGTCAACATGTAAAGTAGATAGAATCCCAGAGTGAAAACATTAACACACTGAGATATTTAAAAACTATTATTATTTTGTCCTGAGCAAACAGCTTTCCTTAAAAGGACTGGTCTTTCAACTAAATTACCTATCAGAAGATAAAGAGAGTGATGAATTTTTGATATAGATTCTGATTGGCAACAAATAATTCAAAGTGATTACTAAAGAGAGAAAATAGAAAGTGTTAATTTTTGTGTTGATAGTTATTTTGTGAAAAGTCTAAATGATCTGGGATATAAAGCACAAATGGTAAATGTTTCTGTTTCTGTTTTGCCTCAGACTTTTACTCTGTCATCTGGAAACTGGCAATTTTAATTATAGTAAAAAAAAAAAGACAACTTAAAAATGTTTAAAATCAGGTTGGTTAAGTTGAAGGTATTCCCTTAGAGAAAAATGCTAGTTATACCTTTTGAATATACTGTTTTTGAGTTACTGGATACCATCAGAAATGTAGAGAAAGGAGTACATATCAGAAAACTGACAGCTTTGTGGATGAATTGAAAGACAGGAGTAAAATGTATTAAAAAAAAAAAACAGAAAAAGAGTGAAAGTTCCCAAATGTAGAACACTCTGATTAAGCATGTTGTCAATAGATTCTGACAGTAGGCATATAGAGAGAATTTAGGTATTTCACATATAGGCAGGATTGCACCAGCTAAACAATACAGACACTGATTTTCTCACTGGATTGGAAGAGATTACTCACAGTTCTCTTACAGTCAACATGACTAGGATTTATAGGATTTAATGGTATTTACTGTTTATTCTGCTGAAGCATCCATATGGCTAATTTGTGACAGGTCACAGTGGGAGGTGAGTCAGTTGGTGAGAGACAGAGATAGGGATGGAGTCGGAGATGGGTCGGGAGGACACCCAAACATCTAAGACCACATGTTGTAGCTGAAAGGAAGGTGGAAATATTTAACATGACATTGTATGAAATTCCTGTTGTAGTTATTTTTTACATGACAGCTCTTAGACATTTTTTGTAATTTTGGAAATTAAAGACAAATACGACAAAAACTTAGAGATCATTTGAAAACATTTAAATTTTAACACTTAGTTGTCATTGAAACTCTCAATGTAGGAAATTCTAAGACATAAAGCATAATTAATAGCATCAGTTATAATGCCTTTTGCCAAAATAAAGACTGACCTTTCTAACTTAAGCTAGGCTAAAGTTATGTTCATTAGGGAGAATAATATAACTTGAAGTTGGAACTAGCAGTTAGCAAGTAGGGACTGTGTGTTTTTGATTTTAACATTCAGACAACTCTAAGATGGGATAATTATGACCTCCATTTCATAAGATAAAGATACAGGTTCAAGAAGATAATGTTATCTGAATCTGAGATTCATAAAGAAAAGTAAACAAAGTATAAGAATTATAATTTCAATTCATAGTCTTAATAGTATTTCTGTAACTCTTCTATCAGGAAGTCTCTTTAGTAGTAGGGAATCTTCCATTAGTCTAGAAAAAAATGTTTGGAAGGTCAATTTTAACTCAGTAAAAGGAAGTCTCCCCATCCACTGCCTTCAAGTCGAAGTTGGAGTCCTCCATGGAGACAGCAAAGCTGTGAAAGTTCCTCACTGGACTTCTAAGCTTTCAAGCAATGAATGTGAGTCTGAGAAGCCATTGTGAGCAATGGGGAAGATAGAAGATTGTGTGGTAATGAGACATCTGGGATGGAGAAAATAAGAGGTACCAACAAGCATAAGAAAATGTTGAGGAATAATAGCTATGTCCACTTTTTTTTGGTTTTGGTAAATATATCTTCATTGGTAATATATCCTCTAAAATAAATATTCTATACTTCCTACATGTGTAGTTCATTATATGTCAATTGTATTTCAGTAAATTTACATAAAAGCTTTCATACATAAATGTTGTTTGTCTTTAAATATAATTATATTTAAGTCAAATATTATCATAATATTTAAGAAGTCTTCTTATGTAAACTACCAACAGCAGTCAGTAATGATATGTCCCTTTGTAAAGTCCTTTTTCCTACCCCCAATCACGTTTTTAATTATAGAATTCATATGAGTGTTTCTAATACTTGATAATAGGCATATACAAATGAAAATAAATCTCCTATGTTCACCTTTACCTCAATCTATACCAAAAATCTAGATAAACATTCACAATAAAGACTAGTCTTGTTTATATGAAATCTGAATCTGCTTCCTTCTACCACTGCTATTTAAAACAAAATGTTACCTAAGTCCCAGTCATGCGTCAATTATGGCAATAATTACTCAAGATAGTACAAAGTTTCAGATAATGGAGCTATCCTTTAAGAAAGCATCTTTTAGTGCAACTCACACATGCTATGTTTTAGTGTAAAAAAGCTTTCTAAAAATTACATATTGCTTTATTGAGGGAATGTTGACTTTGAGTTACAAGTTCACACCTTTTCAGATCTGTGTTATCACACCATACCACACCCACCAGCAAAGCATCAATGAACCTCCACCAGACTTTTGGGACTCCTCTACTCCTTGCTCCCTATCCTGTTCCCCTCTTGCTGCTTGTTGTGACATTTCTAGAATTCTGATTTACTTTGGTCTGTTCCTTTGATTTGTTTCTCCATATTCCACATAGGTGTCAGTTTTCATTCAATATCTGTCTTTCTTCAGTTATTTTTGCCTAGTCAGTTTCAACAAATGGCAAGATTTCACAAATGAGAAGATTCCTTTCTCTTTTTTTATTATTTAGCAGTATTTCATTGTATGTGGTATATACACATTTCTTTTCTATTCATTTATAGTTGGACACTTAGGTTGTTTCAATACTTATGTTATTGTAAATAGTGCTGTGATGGACATAGGTAGCATAATTCCTTCAGATTTATTTTTGGATTCTTTGGATATAAACCGAGTAGTAGAACAGCTAGATCATATAGTAGGTCTTTTTTTAAATATTTCTAGAAACCTTCATACTATTTTCCACAGGGGCTGAACCAGTCTACATTCCCACAAATGGTGTATAAGGATTCATTTTTCTACACACACACACATAAGTAATTGTTGTTTCTGGTCTTTTTCATATGCACCATTCTCACAGATGTGAAGTGGTATTTCATTGTGGTGTTGATTTGCATTTCCCTAGTAATAATGTGATGATGAGCTTCTTTTATGTGCCTATTGACCATAAGTGCATCTTTCACTGGAGAACTGTCTATTTTAATATTCTGTCCATTTTTTAAATTGGGTTATTTCTTTTCTTTTTGTTGAGTTAAAAACATCTTGTATAGATATTGAATATTGGCCCCTTGTTAGATACATGATGAGAAAATATCTTCTCCCATTTAGTAGGATGTCTTTCCTTCTTAATGAGTTTCTTTCATTTGTTCCTTTTCACTTCTGTTTTCTTTGCTGTTGTAGTTTAGTTCCTAAAGGCACATCACTGAAACCTATATTATGTAGTGCTTTGCCTGTGTTTCCTTCTGTGTATCTTCTGGACTTAGATTTCATATACACGGATTTAATTTACTTTGAGCTAATTTTATGATTTTGTGAGATAGTGGTTTAATTTCATTCTTTTTCATCTAGTGTTCAGTTTTCCCAACACAATTTGCTTGAGAATGCCCTTTAGCCATATTATCTTGACTTCTTTGCCATAAATTAGTTAACCCACTTATGTGTTAATTTCTGTGTTGCTCTCTATTCTATTCCATTGATTGGTATGTCTGTTTTCAGTCTAATACCACATTGTTTTGTTCATTGTAGTATTATAGTATAGTTTGAAGTCTGAACATGTAATGTCACTATACTTTTCTTTAAAAATCAGCATTTCTTTGGCTATTTGGAGTGTTTTATAATTCCATATAAACTTCATATAAATAACTTTATATTAATTCTTTGAAGAATCAATTGAAATTTTGATCAGGCTTGCAGTAAATCTGGATATTGTTTTGTGCAACATGGACATTTCAACAATGTTAATTCTTCTGATCCAGAACAAGGATATATTTCTGTCTTTGTGTTTTCTTTTATTTCTCAATATTATCTCATAGTTTTCACTACACAGGTCTTTTGACTTCTAGTTCTTTCTAAAATTATAATAAATGGGATTATTGTCTTTATTTCCTTCTGTTCTAGTTGTTATTTACACATAGGAATGCAACAGATTTTAGTGTATTGTTATTATAGCTGTCATGTCACTATACCAATTTATGGTTTCTAATAATTTTTAGTGGAGTTCTTAGGGTTTTCTATGTATATTATCAAGTCATAGCAAATATTGATAGATCTACTTCTTTTCCAACTTAGTTTCCTTTCCTTTCTTTCTCTTGCCTAATTGCTCTAGCTAACACTTCCAATACTGTGTTGAATTGTAGTGGTGAGAGTGGACATATTTGTCTGTAGCTGATCTAAGAAGAAAGTCTTTCAGCTTTTCAGCATTGACTATATTAGCTGTGAGTTTGTCATACATATTATTTATGGCATTGACACATGTTCCTGAAGAAGTTTATACAGTTGCAATATACCTTTCTCAGGGTAATAGCCTCATTACGATCATATATCTTTCCCTTTCATTTTGAGAAAAAAACCTCCTTTTTTGTTTGGATTTCTAATGTTGTCATTGAAGTATTTTCACTATTTCATCTAAGTTCAATTCTAATTGGATACAGTAATACTTGCTATTAAAATATATTGTAAAAAGAGCCATAGTACATAGACTAGTATTTAGCTGTAGTTTCCTTTTGTAGTGTAAGAACCTCCTTTGTTCCTGGCATTTATATTTTCAGACAGAAACTCAGTAGGGAGATTCAAGTCTTCTAATACTTTGATATCCCACTGAGAAGCTATGTGATACAGGTGGGATTAACTATCCAAATCCTGTCTGTGAGAAAGTTTCTTTCTTCTGGGCATTAAAAAAGGTCAGTTGATAACTGCTTAAGAACTCTGGCTACCCCCAGGGACCTTGCCATTTAGTAACTTACTCAGGAGAGATGGAATATAGCCTAAAGGTTGAAAGCACATTTAAGGGCAGAGCTAGCTTCAGGGCAAATGTCCTGTGCAGTCATTCAGTGGCCTGGACTTAGAAGGGTCTTGCTTTTGGTTTAATGTTCCCCTGTAGCCTCTTGAAAATCAATAATTTTTGAACAAAGGATGCCACATTTTCATTTTGTACTGGTGTTCACATAAGTAGCTAGTACTACCTAGGATTCAAATAGATGATTTATAAAAGTTGTGACTTTCTAAGACCTTGTTTTCTCATCCATAAAATGAAAATAATTATTGTACCTACCTCCTAGTATTGTTCTTAGGAATATATGAGAAAGAATTTAGCTTAATGTCTGGCATATTATAGATACTGAATAAATATAAACTTTTATTTTTGCTGTCATTGAATCACCTAGGTCATTAATATCTGCTCTTTCAAAATTTGTATTAAATAAGAAAAAAACTTTAAAGATATGCATTAAACTTTGCAGTGTATCTGTTATCTTTCAAAATATACATGTATATATTATAATATTAGTGAATTATGTATATCAGTGACTTACATGCCATTGACATGGGTTTCGCAGGAGAATTAAGACTACCACACTGAATAAAACTGCATTGCACAATTCCAAACAATTAATTACCAAAGTTTTAGTGTTCTCAGCTTGACTAAACTTTAGAAAGTCTTCTTTCTGACTTTTCTTAGATTTTTACATTAGATAACTTACAATTATAAACCTTTCTGCCACTTTGAGATATAAATCATCTCCAAACTCATTCTGGGAATCATACCTTTGAAATATAAATGGCCTTGGTGAGAAGGTAGGAGGAGATAGAAGCTTAACTTGAATAAGCAACAACCTACAAACATGAACGACTTATTCCACTCACCATCTTCTCTCAAATTCTTCCAGTACTATTTATCACGAGCTTACCCTGGTACTAAAAATCCCTCTGCTTTCTGTTTCTAGTGGAGTTGAGTTTAGTCACTCTTCCCTACTTATAGTTAAGTCTTCCTTCTTTGTTAGACTCTGCCCAGTACATTTTTTCTTTAACAATGAAGACACTGATAAAGGCAGGTTTTATGATATACCATTTAAAGGTATGGTGAAAGGACTGAGTGGTATGGATTCAGATCCTGCCACTTTTATCATCTAGGTGTACATAGGCAGGAATCTTAAATTCTTTGACTCTCTGTTTCCAAAATATTGAATTTACATTTTAGAAATGTGGACAGTGCCTACCTTGTAGAATTTTTGTGAGGAATAAATGAGATATCCATTTATAATGCCTAGCCAATTTAAGCTTGCCACCTGTAAATAAACATTGCAGTAAAATGCTAACTCCTATTATTAGTCACATCATAAACAAGACATTATTTGCTCTCAGTTAATAAACAAGACCTTTGTCATCTCTCTGTGGGACTTGGAAGCGGTTCTCATGATTGCCTTTTCAAATGTACCATTTTTCCTTTCTAAAGTGTAGTTTCTATTATTTTTCTCATTCATAATCCCTAAATACTTTGCCATTGCTTTGAGTGTAAATTCTGTTATATGGCATTTAAAGGGTACAGGGATCTCACTAGACCTCTGTCGTCTGGGGCTCTCCCTCCTATAACTCATCACAAAATGTACTCATCAGTTTTGAAATTTATCCTGGTCATTTTGAGTCACCCCCACAATGGCCAATGCCAAACTCTGTCCGGGACCGAGACCAGGACCTTGCCTCCTATGCACAAAACAACACTTGATTGGAACTTAGGGTTGAGAATGCAGCACACCCGAATCCCTTCCCCCACTCCCTCTCCCTTCAAGCTCAGCAAGTTCGGCGCCTGAGATAGGTTTTATCTCTGGCTCTCGAGATAAGTGTCGACTCCCTTAAGATGACGACAAGGACGGCTCCCTCCCTCAACCCCACTGGCCTTTGAGACATCAAACGATCAAGACCACTCCCCTCCCCCCGCCGGTACTTTCTGTACCGCCCTCATGCTCTATCTATCTATGACTGTAACAAGAAAGAAGAAGAAAAGCTCTCCTCAGAGAAAGACGTGTCCACGTTTTTCCTCGGCTGTCCCTGGGGCTCTAAACCCCCTCGCCTTACTGGTCAAGGCCCCCCACAAAACTCTATATATTTTATTTGATTGATGCATAATGAATTTTTACTAAATTTAATTAAGGCAAGTATATTATTGTTATAAGCCCTTTTTTAGACTACTTTATATTCCTTAAATTCAATGACATGGTTCGGGGCATTTTGTATTTTCTATGTCAAAAGAACGTGTCATTTATATATATACACACATAAATATCTGTGTTACAAAACCACAAAGTCCTCTTTGATATTTTCATAACTATTTACTTGAATTGGATTTCAAATATGATATTAGATTAATTCTACATTTTAACTTGAAGCAACCATAATATTCATTTGAAGGTGAGAAAATATTTCCCAAACTTTATTTGAAAATATGGAGATACTATTTATGAAATAAAGTCTATTGACATCATGGTAAGAATGAAACCATTGGTTGCCGAGATAGGACTTGGTGGAAAACACAGAGATTATTGCCTTTTCTAGCTTTTGGGTTGGGAGGTAGGTCCATAAGTGTCTTTTATGTTTTAAGTAGCTAACTAAATAATAACTGAAATATAGGTCATCCATAAATTGAAAACCAGAGTCCATTATAAATTATAGGTTATGATCAATCTAGCTCTGTGCAATTGAAGTACAATAAGCAAAAGATGAAGATCATCAATAATATAGATAAATGAAAATATATATTGCTTATATTTACCATATTAAATATCAGCTCATTTCAACATATATTTTGGATTTAACACTCAGCCTTTTTAGGAAAATAATTATTTTGAGGTCAATGGAAGCTTTTTATTTTCTTACAAAAAAGAATTACTATCTTAAAAATAGAACCAGTAACATAAATTACTTAATTTAAGAACTGTTCCTTGTGCTTTTGACCATGAACCTCATTAATTAAAGGATTTTGAAAATACATGCTCATTGTAAATATATTACATTCATATGTGTCTTTCACTATCATTGTCTATTTTAAGGAAAAATATAGTGAAAGGTTAACTACTTTCAACTGCTATTAAGACAGTAGATATTAATCTTTATTTCAGTACTCATCTTTTGAGTTTTTATTTTTAACCCCTTCTTACTCTACCTGATTATGTCGTTTTTGTATAGCTTTATAATAATGGTCACTAAGAATCGCTACTAAAGGTAGGCAAAATGTCAACTTTGTCATTTTCTGTTATAACTTGCAAATAATTTATTCAATCAGTAATTCTCACACCATTACAAGAGCTATTTTAATTACTATAAAATAGCATACTCTGGAATTTCTCTTAACCAATTTCATGAAAGTAACTAGCTGGAGACAAGTGAAGGTATGCAAATATTTCTGAGATCTCTGAGAGATGGAACACTTTTAAGCACATCTGGTGCAAGTATTTTAAAAATATTTCTGCAGGAACTACCAAAGAGTTCATGACAATAGCAAAAATATTCTCAAAAGTCCTACTTCTGAAAATTTATGTTAAGGAAACTAAAAGTAAAATCGACAAATATTACAAACATAGGTGTTCTTAGGGCAGTATTTTTAATGCTGCAATTTTTAAACTAAAATGTTCAAAAACTAAAAAACATTTGAACAATTTATATTCACACACATGTTAGAATAATAGGCAGCCATTAACTTAGCATTTCTAAAATGTTTAATGACATTGGGAAATGCTTGTGATCATGAGTAAAAACAGCAGGATACAAAATAGTATATATAATTTAAAAATATAAATGTAGATAAAATTAAGGCAGTGCATGTTATTTATTCCTTTGTCCTGTCCTTCAAGTTGCAAATTCTCCACAATAAGCACTTATTATATTAATAATAATAAATTCTCCTATAAAAAATGCACTTTTAAAATTAACCCTCATAATACTGCCATCCAGGGATAGCCATTATTAAAATTTGGCTTCTCTTCTTATTTTTTCTATGCATATTTAAATAGTTGAGATCACACTATATATAAAATTCAAGTATCCTGCTTTTCAAAGTTGTATAGAATAACACAAAATCAGTACATAATTATACTACAATGGTTCTTGAGTGAAACAAATAGTAGTTTAACTCTTGATTTTGCCACTAACCAACCTCATTAGGTAAAATCATGTTTGGCTGTATCTACTAACAAGCTAACTTCTGTATGTAACCAAATGGGTTAAGGGGCTTAAGTAATCACAGACTAGTGGAATCATTAAGAATTTCATCAAGGCTCAGTCTTTAGCCTCCTGCCTTCCCTTCTTAGCTTGTGGTTTTCAACAATGGGTAGACGCTGGCTGTTATTTAATAATTAGGTTCATTTGGGACAAGAAAGGCAAGATGAAGTCAAAAAGCTGAAAAGTTTACTCCAGTTGAGTCTTCCTTTACAACAGTAGTCTCTGCTTAACTTGCATTGGCCACAATTAGAGACATGGTCAGTTTCAAGTGTATTAGTATGGCATGTGAGTATTGACAGCTGAGTGCATTGCAATCCCAGACAAAATTGGAATTCTGATAGTAAGGAAGAAGAGAATGGATTTTAGGTGAGCAACCAGCAGCTACTAAGCCATCCATAGCTCTATTACCCTCAGAAAAGCACTTAACCTTACTGAGATTCAGTTTTTTCACACTTTAAATGGGATTAAAAAAAGTATTTCAATGGGGTTGTTGCGAGGACTTAAGGCATATATAAAATGATTGGCCTAGCATATAAGCATTTAAGAAATTTCATATATTACTAATACTCATACATAACAGTCTATCATGTCTCTATAGCTCAGCTTCATTAACATTGTTAATTTACTTTGATCATTGTAAGTATCTTTCAATTAATAATATATAATTATATTTATTTAAGTTAGTGCTTCTATGAATAATATGTCTATCATTTTCCTTCCACTTGTGTTAAGAAGATTCATAGACATCTTCTTAATTTTTTTCCACAATAGTTCACATTCTTCACTGTAAACTTTACCTCATTGAATATAGTCATTAAACATGAAATTACTACTCCCAATGTGCCACACCTGAAATTTATATAATGTTGTAATACAACATTATTTCAGTAAAAATATTAATGTAAAATGTGAAAACTATGAATTTGAATGATGAGAGAGTAGGGACTACTACCTGCTCATCAAAGCCCTGCCCCCTCTTTTCCCTGGCCATCTAGGAGATGTATGTATTGACCTCCCTTGCCGATACTTAGGTTCACATGCTGAGGTCTAGTCAGGAGGTTATGAGTAGATAAGATGGGCACCATTTGAAACCCTGGCTCATAATATTATCTCACATGGATATCTTCAGGTTGGTTGGTTGGTTGACATGGTAACAATGATTGGAACTCTCGAAGCCACATATGCAGTGTGGCAAAGTCCTTCAACCGTCCCTGGACCACTCTCTAAGGCGGTCCTTAAATGCGTGTCACAACAACACAGTCACCACTAAAGCACCCATATCCTTTAGCACAAACCACTGGGTCCCCTCCCTACTTCGTCACCACCGCTATCTTCCCTCCCTAGAGTAGAACCCACTCATCTGTCTTCCCACACAACACTACATGAGCAAGAAACAAACTTCCGTTGTAACAAGTTCCTCACTAGCAGGGCATGGATCTCAAAGGGGGTTATAGAAAGAATTGAGGGAGTCTGTCAATATTTTGAATGGGAAAAAAAGTTATTTTCACTCATATCTTTGAAAAAAATAACTTTTTTCTGTTATGAATGTAGGCAAGAAATAGTTTTAGTAGTCCCTGTAACTGGTATTTTTGTATCACACCACAATGGTAGGCAGTATCTCAAATTCAATTCATGCTTATCAAAACCTTGAAATGATGATAGTAAGGGATCCCACTGTATTGTTTGTTATTTAATGTAGTTTTAATAAATACTTTTATTATTATGTCACAAGTTATTTTTACACTATATGGCTATATTTTAATATAATTGGTTTCTTTTGATTTTTTTTTGAAATGTATTTTATACATTTAAAAACCTTATTCCAGAAAAAAGCTCTTAAGCTATCCCAGACTGTTAACATGGCTCTGGTTCAAAAGTTTAAGAATGCTTGCTGATGTTACATTTGAGCTATTTTACAATGTGGATTCTTTTTGTTATACCTTTTACCATCACCGTAACTTATGCAAAAGTGCTATTTTGGAGATGTTATAAGCTTAAATTTGCTATCATTAACTATATGATGTATTATATACATTAACTAATGTATATGTCAACCCTATAAGATTATATTAGTTGCAATGTTTTTACCAGTTCCTATTTGTCTTTTAATTTGATGATATTTGCTTCACTTAATAATACAAAATCACTAATTTGAAAGGATATATGCACCCATGTATTTTTTGCATCAATCTTTACAAAGGGCAGTTTATGGAGACAATTTAAGCACACAAAGACAGATGAGTAGATTAGGAAGATATGATATATATGCATGATGGAATGCTACTAGCTATTAAAGAGAGAGAGATGAACTTGATGATCTCTTGCCATTTGCAACAACAGAGATGGAATTGAAGGGGATTATGTTAAGCAAAATAAGTCAAAAGTAGAAAGACAAATACAAAGAAACCAAACAAAAGAACTGATGAAACTAAACCAGAACAAATCCTGGAAAAATGACTGCAGAATTGAGGTCACAAGAAAGGGAGGGAAGACAGAGGTAGCAACAAAGTAGGGAGAGGATCCAATGATCTTGGCAAAGGATATGGGTGCTTGGGTTGTGAGAGTGTTGTTATGACTCGGCTAAGTGAGTATGAGCCTATTTCCTAAATCATATCCAGTGTGGTGATACAATAGCACCTCAACTAAAAAAAATTAAATAGGGTCTTCCTGGTGGCATAGGAGTTAAGTCTCAGTGCTATTCCACAAAAGCCCACCTTGATGCCTGAGTTCAATCCCCGGCCAGGGAGCTGATCCAAATGGCACAACAGATCCCTGTCTCACCTGCTGCTCCCCTCAGCAGTGTATTTCAGTAGATCTGCCTGTTTTGCTCCCCACTCTGTCTCTCGTGAATCCTGTCAGTGCCCTTATACCCCACACCTCTGGCCTGTACCCCAGTTCTTCTATGCAAAAATAAATAAATAAAATCTTGGAAAAATAATAAAATAAAATAAAAAATAAACAAGGTGTTTATGATTTTTGATTCATAGTATTCATATATGTTTATATAGTCAAATCTTTTGGTCTCATTTTGTTATTTTTATATAACTTTTCCATTTTAAAAACATTTCCCAAACCAAAGTCATTTACAAGATGCTTGCCCAGAAGGGTATGCCAGGTACACCATAGCCACATGGCTGTAACTCACAGGTGGTATAGCGCAAAAGTCTGGGCAACTACACTAGCAATTCTCAATCTTCTCAATATATATTTGCATTTAATTCTTTAATCCAGCAGGAATAGGTTTAATTCTCTCTTGTGAGATGGAAAACAATAATGAATAATTTTTGAATGCCAACTTTTTAAGGGATTGTTTATTGAAGGAATATTGCACTATGACACTACATGTTTCAGGTATGTATCTTTCCAAATCAACATATGTCAATATTACTAAAGATCCAGTTCTACCCATCACTACACAATTGTTCCCTTTTTTCCTATTTGCCCACTCTTTTTCTCCCTCCCCTACTGACAACCAGTAATTGAGTCTTATAATCTAAAAGTTTAGCTCAGTTTTATTTAATTTGCTATTTTTATTTTTCTATGTATCACTGAGAGTGAGTCATATGGTGTTTGGTTCCCTAAGCATAATACCTTCAAGGTCCATCTACGTTGTTGCAAATACCAGTATTTCACTTTTTTATCCCTAAGTAGTAAAGTGTAATTGTACAGACACACATAAATACACACATGTGCTCACACACCCATATATGTAATAGCATATCTTTGTTTACTACTTATTGATGGCTACTTAGGTTATTTCCAGTTCTTAGTTATTGCACATAATGCTACAACAAACATGGGGAGATGGTTAGAAATCTCTTCAAATTAGTGTTTTGATTTATCTCTCATAAATCCCTACCCAGAAGTGTTACAACAGTATTTTATGGGCTTTCTGGGTTTTTTTTTTTTTTTTAAGATTTATTTATTCGTACAGAACTGGGGTACAGGTCAGAGTTGCAGAGGGTGAGAAGATTCACCAGAGACAGAGTGGGGAGCAGAACAGGCAGATCTATGAAGTACACTGCTGAGGGGAGCAGCGGGCCTGTCAGGAGAGGTCTGCCATGCCATGTGGTCCCCTCAGGGGCAGGAATCGAACTCATGCAGAAGTGGTTTAAGCTTCTTTGTGCTGGGCTTTAACCTGCTGTGCCACCAGGGAGGGTCCGGCTTTCTGTTTTTAACTTTTTGAGTAATTTTTACTCTGGTTTTCATCATGGTTGCCCCAGTTCACATACCCACAACAGTCTAAAACAACTGTTCCCATCTCCCCTCTTTTTCTCCAACACTTATTTAAACTTCAAATTTTGAATGATTTACTTTGAACCTTCTATTTCCTTTGGATAATATCAAGTTCTTTAATGTATTTGGGTCCGTTTTTGAGCTGCTCCATACCAATCTTGTAGCACTACCATATTTTAAAATATTGTAAGTTTAATAATATTATTTAATAGTTGGTTAGGTGAGTTTCTTCTTACTACTCAGACATTTTAAATCTAAAACAATCAGAAAAAATGCAGTATTGCTCTCAGCACAATAGAATTTTGATTACAGGAAAAATATATATTGTCAAACAGAAAATGGTTCCAAGATTTCTTTGCAAGTTTAGCCCAAGTAAAATATTCTATTCACAAACTTATAAGTGATCTCACTTCTGCTTTTTCACTTAGACCTGATATTGTAGAGAGAACACACAGAATACGAGTCACAAATCCTCAAATTGAAGCCATCTTGACTCCTTCTAGGTGTCTAACCTTAGCCTGGTTGCTTATTATCTTAGAACCTTAGTTTCTTCATGGGTAAATGTGAATATAAAATCTAGCCTACCAATGACAGAGCTGATATGAAGAATGATATAATCTATTTGAAATATCTTTAAAGACTACAGGGTATTGTAGACAACAAATTAATAATTAAAGTCCTTGTTTTGCTGGAGCTGAAGATGTATTTACTATTGTCTGCATTAGTATTATTGCATCCTCTAGAGCAGGATTTGATAAGAAGACAGAGATGTCTTGGATATTATCCAAAAAGATGTAGTTTTACTGGAGAAGCCAAAAAATCTCATTATAAGTTAGTCCCATGACATGGACTCTGTAGATGATATTAGACATAGGTTGCAATTTATGTACCTTCTATTGTTTGAATAGGATAACTGGAGGGAAAAATTAATAACCTGACCTGCCATGACCCAAAGTTAAAATTGGGGAATGGAAGGTGAGAGAAAATTACACTAAGAAAACAGACCCTGATTTTAGTTTCATAAAGGAGAAATCTTTTGGCATAGGGGTCAAGTTTCAAAATGGTTCTGAGTTGTCAAATTTATACATGTTAAAGTCCAGTTTTTCAAGGCATTTGAGTACAAAGTGGAACATTGTCACGGTATATTCAGTATCATTTATTGTAAAGCTGCACTTTATTTCCTTCCAGAACACATTCCTTGGAGATACTGCACAGCACACTATGTCTTTCAAGATTATATGTACAAATTGTGATTGATATGTTTCCACTCTAAAATTACCATTATATGTGTACAGTCTACACTTTGTTGTAGAGTGAATTACCATAAGCATCAACAGAAGGAGTGCATTTCCTTCTGAAATGATGCCCAATACTGTAAATATGTTTACCAAAAAATGAAGTACATTCTTTAAACAGACTCCACGTGCGGTCTTCTGTTGCTCTTTTTAAAATTCGACATTTTTTTTAGCAACTTTGAGGGGAAATTTTAAGGGAATTAGCATTTTCTGGACTCCTACTATGTGTCACACACAGAAGAGCATTATGTGATAATTACGGCATTAAGTGCTTCCACTCATAATAGCTTTGCAAGATGATGCCCAAGTTTCTCATGTTAATGATTTACATCAGAGGCAGTATCCAACAGTGCACACTCAGAAGCTAGCAAAACTGAATTTAGAAGCTAATTCTGACTTTCCTGCATTGTAAAAATTACTTGACCAGTCTAAATTTAACTTTGAGTTTTCAGTTATTTCAAAGGGGGATCAGGGCCCTCCCTAGTGGTGCAGCAAGTTAAAGCACAGCACTCAGATGCTTAAGCCACTTCAGC
Source organism: Condylura cristata (assembly GCF_000260355.1). Lineage (NCBI taxonomy): Eukaryota > Metazoa > Chordata > Mammalia > Eulipotyphla > Talpidae > Condylura > Condylura cristata. Next base: position 28,839,751 of record NW_004567108.1, on the reverse strand, counting down.
ATGAGTTCGATTCCCACCTGTCCCGGAGGTGATCCATATGGTGTGGCAGAACTTTCCTGACCCACCTGCTGCTCCCCTCAGCAGTGTACTTTGTCAGTCAGCCTATGCTTCTCCCCACGCTGTCTCTGGTGAATCCTTTCACTGCCCCTGCATCTCTGGCCTGTACCCCATTTCTGTAATGCATAAATAAATAAATAAATCTTTTAAAAAATTAAAAGGGGGATCATATGACTGCTATAAGAGTGTTAATATTAGTATATAATATTATTATATAATAAAGATAATTCAGTTATAGTGAGCAATAAAAAAACTATTATTAACAGTAAAAATAATTTAAATGGAGAAAAAAAATTTCATAGTAAATTATGCTTGCTCCTCAAGTGTTGAGTGCATTGCAATTATAAACTTCTGTAAAGATGTGAGCCTGCACCTCTGAATCATATGCAGTGTTGTAAACCAATGTTGCTTCAATAAAAAAAAACAAAAAGATTGTTTACACAAATGTTTTTCTTTATACCTACTGGAATTTATGTAGCTTCTGTTATTTAAAAAAACTTACTGGTCCTGATTACAAATTGACTCTTTCACGTGTTCAGCATCTCAACTTAGCACTGGGTCCTACTTCATATTGTGTTTCTGACTTGCTAGTAAAATGGAAATGCTGTTGGCTCAGTGAAATTGATTAATTCAACTTCCGGCTTCTAGCAACAAAAATAATTCTTTGTAGCCTGACAGATTTGACATAAAGGAATCTATTTTAAAATTCATATATACATGCTACATAATGTGAGTAGCCTGAAGTAATTGGATTATGGTTCCTTAATTTCTCCAACAAAATATTCGGAGCATGGTAATTGTGAAGGAAAAGACTAAAATTCCCTGAGATTTTTGTCCTGTGCCTTCCAGTTCATTCAGAGAAAGAATGACATCCTTGGAATGGGACATCAGCTATAAAGCAATCTGCCTCACCAATCCTCACCCCTAATATCCACCCCTTTTCCTTGATTCCTCAGCCCAGGACTTGTTTCTCACCAAACTGACTTTCATCAAGAAAGGCTAGCTCCAGCTATTTATCTACATTTGCTTTTCCTGTGCCTGGAATGTTCTTCCCAAGTTAACTTGCTAGCTCTCCTGCTCACCTCATAAAAAAAATATTTACTCAGATATGACCTTTAGGCAAGACCAACTTTTACCCTCCTGATAACCAGTCTCCTTTTCTTTAGTGCCTTCTGTCTCTCCCTGATTAATTTGCATTTGTATATGCAAACAGTGAACTAGAAGAGAAAGAAATCAAGAAAATAATCCCATTTATTATCATGTCATGTGCAAATAGTGATAATTTTTCTTCCTTTCCAGTTTAGATTCCTTTAATATTTTTCTCTTGCCTAATTGCTCTAGTGAGGACTTCTAACACTATGCTGTATAGTAGTAATAAAAGTGGGTATTTTGTATCTGCTCTTAGAAAAAAAATGTTCAGCTTCTCATTATTGATATGATATTAACTGTGGGTTTGTCTTCTAAATTTTATTATGTTGAAGTATTCACTGTCATGTTTTGAGAGATTTTTTCCTATCATAAATAATCATATTTATCATTTGATCACATGATTCCTATTATATTGGTATGATCATATGATTTTTATCTTCCCTTTTGTTAATGTGGTAAATTATATTTATGAATTTTCAGATTTTTTTTGTCATTCCTTATAAATTTCAGTAGTGTTTGTTGTATTATTTTTTTAACAATTATTTATTTGTGCATACAGAACTGGGGTACAGGCCAGAGGCTCAGGGGTGGCAAGAGGTTTCACCAGAGACAGAATGGGGAACAGAACAGGCAGATCCACGAAGTACACTGCTGAGGGGAGCAGCGGGTGGGTCAGGAGAGGTCTGCCACACCATGTGGTCACCTCCGGGGCAGGCAGGAATCGAACTCATGCGGAAGCGGCCTCAGATTCTCAGTGCTGTGCTTTAACCTGCTGTGCCACCAGGGAGGGCCGCTTGTTGTATTTTTTTTGAAGAATGCCAATAAGATTTTGATAGGGTATGCCATTGAATCTGTGTCCTGCTTTGGGTAAAGGGACTGTTTTAACTATTAATTCTTCTAGTCCATGAGCAGGGAATACTTTTTTCATTTCTTTGTAGCTTCCTTTATTTTTTGGATAGTGTCTTATAGTTTACATTGCATAGATCCTTCACCACATTTGCTTTAGTTTATTGCTAGGTATTTAACTCTTTTTGATGAATTTGTTATAGACCTACTTTTACTTTTCTGACAGACATGGAAAATAGAAATTGGTTTATCTTTAGGAGCAATGAAAAAATTCTGGATGATATAAAATTATCTATAAATTCTTTCTGCTTCATCTATGAACTTTTTGGATTATGAAGCTCTTTTCATCTTATCTGAAGAGCAAATCAGTAGCTCTCTACAGGTAGAGAGCTCTAAGGAGCCGCAGAGTTGACAACTTTAAAAGAAGTAAATCTGTTTGCTTCCGTTGCAGAACTGTGAAGCCAAAGACCAGAGTTTTATGTTTTTGTTTTTCATTAATGTTGACTTCCTTTTTCATGGAAATAGTTGCCAAAAATATCCAGCTACTTATTTTAAGTTTCAGCACTTAGGTGCTTGTGAATTGCTCTAAGTGTTTTCAGAAATGCTTAAATTATTTTTTAGAATAAGCAGTGACTTATCTAAGAAGTACAACTCCAATATTTTCAGATGTTATTTGTAATAAAATAGATTGCCTAAAGGTGAACTTAGGCAAATTTGAAGGGGTCTCACATTCACATTTGTCATCTATTTTATTTTTTGAAAGCAGAAAAGGATTATTTCTTTCATGTACAATTCTTCCCTCTTCAAGCTACTACATCTATTAAATCATCTCCATGATGCTAGACTAGTAGTTTTTGTTGGGTAAAAGACAAAATGCATGTCTTTAATTCTTTTTTTTTAAGGGTTTATTTATTTATTCATACAGGACTGGGGTACAGGCCAGAGATGCGGAGGGTGAGAGGATTCACCAGGGACAGAGTGGGGGTGCAGAACAGGCAGATCTACCAAGTACACTGCTGAGGGGAGCAGCGGGTGGGTCAGGAGAGGTCTGCCACACCATGTGAATCTCTTCTGGGGCAGGCAGGAATCGAACTCCTGCGGAAGTGGCTTGAGCTTCTTAGTGCAGTGCTTTAACCCGCTGCGCCACCAGGGTGGGCCCTCTTGGTGCATTTTTAAAAAACATATTGACTTGACTCTTTAAGAATTAAAGACATGGACCCTCCCTAAGCTTAAGCCACTTCCACATGAGTTTGATCCCCGCCCGGAGGTGATCCACATGGCGCGGCAGACTCTCCTGACCAGCCCACTGCTCTCCTAAGCAGTGTACTTAGTGGATCTGCCTTTTCTACTTCCCACTCTGTCTCTGGTGAAGCCTCTCACCACCCCTGCACCTCTGTCCTGTACCCCAGTTCTGTATGCACAAATAAATAAATCTTAAATCTTATTAAAAATCCACCAAGAAAATCCTTTGTGATAATGTGATTAATCTGTTCTAGCTCCTATCTTCTCTTCCTTTTTATTTAACCAGTTGGAAACATTACCTGAAATCAAGAGGAATTGGGCCTCTGGGCTCACCCTGGTAAACCTGCTACATGAGCAGGAAGGTCAGGACTTACTGTACGAAAGCTGCTAACTCATCTTTTCCCAAGTATCCTAATCTATCCTTGCTGCAAGGATACTTAGAAATACATAGATAATCTTGTCTGAAGTTTTCTACTTTCCAGTCAGTCTCTAGAAATAGTGTCACATAATCACTGTCTTTTCCCCACAGGCTTAGAATGTTGGAACTTATAGTAAAGTTCATTTGCTTCTCAGTTAACACTTCGTGACAATGCCATACTTTCAACTTTTCAAAGTGCTTTCACAAAAAAAGGGAGAAATAACTGTTTCCCTGTGAGACTAACATTACCATATGTGTCCAGCTCAAGCATGGAGAAAGTTAAAAGAAAAATAATGAAAATCATTTTAAGTGTTCAAAATCTGTTTAACAGTACCATGTAGACACGACAGAATTATTGGATCATCTTTTCAGTCCTCAACATACGCAGTGTGTTCACACAATACTTCATAATTTGCTATCTAATTTTACTTGAAGTCTTTCCAAAATCTTGATTATCTGGGCTAGTAAGGATCTGAAATAGAATGATTGGGCTCCTTTATAGATCACATCCAATGACAACACTTTGGCACTTTGGATAATTGTCCTAATTTTTCACTTGAAAGGTTTAACATTCACAAGAGAAAGTAGCATGAGTGACTTTTTAAAGCATCTCTCTTTTCTCCCCTACAATCAAAAAAGGGATTAAACCAATAAAATAGCTAAAAAATAATGAGTAGTAATACTAACAATTAATTAAATATATCTTATTTTTCATTTCCTTTTTAAAACACTTAATATACCATGTGTCATTTCGTCTCTTAACAAACCTTATGCGAAGGTCTACTACTGTGCCCATTTTATAGATGAGAAACCGACATGCAGCGTTCTCCTTAATATAATGCTATTTTCCCAAGGTCCACTGGCAAAGCATGGTACTTCTCTGACTAAAAGCTTATTCAATAGATGAAACTTTCATCTTTGCAAATGGCAAATGTTCTTCAAATATGTCAAGTAGCAGAATGCCTAAAAGAATAGTTGAGCGATTTTGGATTATTCTGTGCATTCAACGGATTTGTAGTATGTTTTATGAAATTAGAAAGACTTACTTTATGAACTTAGATAAATTTACTTGGTTTCTCAGCAACTCCATATTCTTGTCTTCATATTATCAATATTAATATTAATTTGTGGAATTTTCTCCTTCCTGCAGACCCAAAGCTAAATGAGACAGTTGTCATAGTACACTGAAAAGTCATACCTAGCTTATTCCAACTTTTTATTTAAGAGTTCTTGCTTTCAAATTTGTTATGCTTATATATCGCATTTTATAAATTAACACCATTTTATAATTTAGTTTCATTATTTCTATCTTCTACGCCAAATCTCTTTTTAATAGCA
>NW_004567108.1:28794111-28833101 GCF_000260355.1 Condylura cristata | reverse complement strand
TCAAATGTGCTGATATTTTCTGCACATCAAGAAGCTACCCTGGAAGCAATTTAAGGAAGTATGACTTTCAGCAAGAGTGTCCTTTACTTTGATTGCTAATCCTACTGTCCCCCTTGGACTATTTGATTTTTCTGGGCCCTGGTCCAATTCTTCAGTTCCTGTTTACTTAGGACCCAATTCTCCAGCACCCGATTGCTGCCAGGTCCTTGTGTATCTCCTTAGAATTGTATCATTGATGCATGCATGTAGCATAAGCATTGTAAAGTTGGAAAACATTGAGAAATCATTCAGTTCAATATTCTTCTTTCAGAAATCTAGAAACCAGGTATCAAAGCAGATTTTCTCTGTAAAGAACAAAAAGTATGGCTTGATTATGACTCAACATTCATTACATTTTCCCCTCCCTATGTCTGCTACTGGTGTGTTTCCACAAATTGAGATGTTCCTTGCTCAGTCTTCACCTGTCATATATTCCTCCTCTCTCAATCCCATGCTCTCCCCAAATTACCTTGGTCTTGTCCTCCCAGAGACCTCTCGTATACAAGTGCATTTAAGGGGTGGTTAGCTTTAAAACCTCTATTAATTCCTTCTAAATCTGAGAAACTGGTATATGTTCTGATCTCTTTTAAGTGGATAGAAAAATGTCACTGAAGCTATCAAACAATCAAATTAAGGTAGTGGACTTGAACCTTGCTCCAATGTCTAGCTTCCTACCATCTGACCTTTTCTTTATGCATCTGCTGCTACCACTAGAACAAGTCACATTGGTTTTTGAAAGGGTCCTAGTGTGAAAATCTAGAACTGAAAATGTTGTTGCCCATGGAAATAATGTGAGATGCAGTAGAAATAGTACTATCATTGTTTTAGTCAGTATGCATTGGATAAGATTTTCTTTTCATTCTTTTCCAGGAACATAACAGAAGACATACATAATTTCAATAGAAAAATATTTAAGATCCAAAGATGTAGTTTCAAAATTAGCATTTTAACTCATATAATCCATTGAAAAGCTTACAGTTGATCAGAACCAGTTTTGAGTGATCTGTATGTCTTGTTGTGGCATTTATGGGTGGTGTTTCAACATAACTGAATTTCTTCCCTTGATATTCTCTTGTTTAATATTGATGCTCAAGGTTTATCTATCAAGGTAGATAAGAAGTAACAATTCATTCTCAAATATTTGTTAAAGCTTTTTTTTCAAGCTGTAGATTGTACTTAATGTTAAAGCAAAAAAAAAAAAAGGGTTAGAAGGTCAAGGTTCTGAACAAAATTGGCCAGGAACTGCCCGTTTAACCTTAGGCTAGTTATTGAAGCTTTCTTAGAGTCGTATTCCACATCTGCCAAATAACCTCAGCCCTTGTTTGTAAAATACAGAAAAGTCCTTGAGAAAATGCATTATGTGTTACCTTCCAGAGTATGCTTACCATTGAGAAGGCAGTGTTAAAGGGCTCATGGCCGACTTTTCTGTGCAAATAAAATCAACCCATGTTCCTGGAAATGTATAGACAGACTATCGGGACTGTAAAGAAAGGATGCTTTTAATACAGCAAAGGGTCTTAGTAACTGTGTGCTGCAGTTCAGTTACTGAGGAAGGGAGACTGAAAATATTTTATCTGACAAAGCTAGAAAATTCATTTTTCTATAGAAAAAGAAATTGCTCTATCAGAAAGAGAAAACAAAAGAGACGACTGAGTGGTACATCTGTATAATCCTCTATAACAAAACCTAGGGAAAGCCAGTTGCTTCCCATGGAAGTCAAGAGGAGTATGACAAAAGCAGAAATGTTAATTTTTACAAACTTGCCCATTATTTGGACACTTATTGAAAGGCTCGTCCTGGCTTCTATTTTTTGCACAGACCTGCAAAAATTGGCAACTGTTTATAAGAGTTGGCAAAATGAACCTAGCAAAGTAATCATCAAGCAATTCAGACTTAGATTGTGGACAGGGAGGAAAAGGGAGAGTGCTTAACAGTTATGATGGTAAAATCATTGACTTTAGTCATCAAGACCTGGTGTTAAATATATGTTTGCTTTGATCGGAATGAATCAAGCTGAACAACAGTCGTCTGTTTATGGTAATTGAAAAGAACAGCTATATATTGTCAATGCCTGACAAATATTCTTACCTTGCGTTAGGAAAAATGTCCCTATAATCAAAGTTTCCTTTGGTCAAGTAATGGAATCATTCTTAGAGTGTGAAATTGTGGCAGGAATTTATATAAGTTATACAAGCCTTGTAATGTACATTATACCATAATCTGAAACAAACCGTCATTATCTAATGTTAGTATTGTAAAGAGGGAATATGAAAAAAAAAGATGTGCTGAAAATGAGATCTCAAAACCACATACTTAATAATATTTTGATTTAGAGAAAAGAAAAGAGTATCTCGAATATTGGAAGACTGTAACTTCTGAGAGGTCAGCTCAGCATGTCTGTATTAATAAACTACTCTAGACTGAGAGCTGTGTAACACATTGCAAAAAAAAAAAAAAAATTCAAGAGAGAATGAGCCAGAAAGACCATTCTCCATGAATATAGCACAATGAAATCATGTTCCAGTACTATGTGTTAAGAGCATGATTATAAGTACTATAGGCATTTAGAGGTAAATCAAAATGAAAATGAAATGACAGGTTTGATGTTTTTAAAAAATATTTGATCAGTTGGAAAGCAATATAGTGTGATGAAAGTGACTATATAATTTTAGGAAAGTTATTCATTTTCTTAGAGTTTTAGCATCATTCTTTGCAAGTCAAGACTAACTCTGATAAAAATAAGCCATGCTCACTGACAATACTTGTCATGAGAATTTCACACTAGACTTTTATATCAAGTTATGAACCATTATTTTACTGTAATGTTTTACCTTTGTGCTTACAAATGAAAAATTACAAGATCAGAATATAAGGTTTCAGATCTGAGGTGCTGTCAATATTTACTAATTAAAGTCAGTGAGACCTAAAAGCAAAATATAACTATCCCTTAAATTAATAATAAAAAAAAGTATATGGTGATGCTTATGGTGACTTACTAATTGTATAATTATGGATGGAGTTATCCTTTTGCATGAAAATTAGAAATATCTTTAATGTTCATATCTTTTGACCTAATAATTCTTTCTAGTATCTACAGTATAATACTGCATAATACGTTATAATAAAATATAGAAAATCTATTAGGACAGAGTTGCTCATACCAACCCTGATCAATAAAAACAAAGGAGTAGGGCCCTCCCTGGTGGCACAGTGGGTTAAAGCACAACACTGAGAATCTAAAGCCTCTTCCGCATGCCCCAGAGGTGACCACATGGTGTGGCAGACCTCTCCTGACCCACCCACTGCTCCCCTCAGCAGTGTACTTCGTAGATCTGCCTGTTCTGTTCCCCGCTCTGTCTCTGGTGAAGCCTCTCACCGCCCCTGAGCCTCTGGCCTGTACCCCAGTTCTGTATGCACAAATAAATAAATCTTTAAAAAAAAAAAAAAAAGGAGTAGATGCAACTAAATTAAACAATAGAGAACTGGTTAAGGAAACTGATGGGATGTATTGGCATATCTGGAGTTCATAGCTATGAAATTTGTCCTAAATGCAACCCAATTATTGCCCCCCCCCACACACAAAAATATCTGAAAGGCAGTATGTAGGGGTCTCCATTGTGGCATAAAGTTTAAATATCAGAGCTATCATGCAATCAATGCTGCAGCCTGAGTTTGATCCCCAGTCGGGATCGAACATATGGCAAAACAGACCCACATGACTCAGCTGACTTCTCCTGTCTCACGTGCTGCCCCCCCTATGTAGTATATTTCAGTAGTTCTGCTTGTTCCTTCTCCACTCTGTCCTGGGTAAATCCTCTTACCTCCCCCACCTCTGGCCTGCACCCCAGTTCTTGAATGCATAAATAGAAATGGATCTTTTGAAAAGTAATATGCAATGCCATGAGTCTGTGTGTTAATGAACTTTTGTAGCCATGAAGCAGAGATATGAAATAACATGAAAATGATCAGCATTTTCAGCAGATTCTTGACCAGTACCCACAGTTCAAGAGTGTAAGAGGAATTACTACTGCCCTTGCATTAAAAAAAAAACTTAAGAGTCTATCAGGAAAAAAGAAAGATGACTATTTGCAAAATATGCCAGATCCAATTAGAAATGAAAAGTTTCATTAACTGCTGGAAAATTCTCCATTTGGCATGGACCAGGATGGTCTAACTTCTAGGTTTCAAACATGGAAACTATATCACCACTCTGTGCTTCTTTTCTTAAGAGGTACTAGACAGAGGAACATTTAGATTAATATACGTAACATGGACTTTGACTCCATTTGTTGAATATTAATGCACAAACAACCAATAGGAAGGATTCATAATACAACAAATTGCTTGCACACTTTGATGAAGATGTTCATTGGATAGGACACTGCTACATTGCTGGTTATTAACACATGTGGGCTCATTCAAATACAGAAATCTATTATATGAAATTATGCTTTTACAGAGATTTAGCTATAAACCTTTGGTTTACAGATATTTGAACACATTTTCCACCTTTCCCTTAGTTTTTTAGATGTAAGCCTCATTATCAATTTAAAAATATAATGCCAAATTTCATTGTGTTTGAAGACTACTATAGGAATTAGATGTGGGGTCCATTTTGCAGCAGCACTGTATCATATACATTTTCCTCTAATTTAGTGTTTTCTTTCTAGTACACTATCTGTAATACATATAAATCACTAGATTTCACAGTGTATTTATTCCAGTTTTATTTGCCCTGTAATTGAAAGAAAAATCTTGCAGAAGAAGTTCTTGGAAATTTAAAGGACACTTACATTTATTTTCTCTTCAGTGTTAGTTCTTATAAACTGCAAAGTAAAAAGTTGGGATATCTTTCATGAAGTAATTATTTTTAATTTTTTATATTAATAATCAAAAGTGTTTGGGTTTTCTGTTCTTAATAGTTATTTAAAGGTCTTTGATAACTTATGAGGGGATGGAAGGTTATGCGATAAAAAAGAGCCCAAGGTTTGAAGGAAAATAGCTGATCCTGAGTCTCCATGTAAATTACCTGAACATTATTTTTCTAACATGTGAGTAGGAAGATGAAAACAGCGAAAACAGCCCACGTATTTCTCAAAGCTATTTAGAAAACAAGTGAATGTCTATTGAAATGATCAGAATTTTTGCATTTTTAGTATTAGAAGAAAAAATGTAAGGTAAATTATCCCAGAACTAAGTGGATTAGACAGTACAAAAATATCATAAGGAAACATAAATGAACCCTTTTTTTAAGGGGAATAAGGAGAACATTCTCCCTTCAAACTCAGGTGTCCATGTGGAAGATGATACCATGTTTTCTAAGGACAAGTGTGGCAGTAATTGTTCTTGGCAGAGTTGAACTGGAAATCTATGGAGATTCTACATATGAAAATTCATTCAGAAAGTAGAAAAGAACTGAGGCACAAGTGAACTCTTACAATATAAACATGGTAGCTGGTCTAAGAATTTTTGTATCACTATAAATCATAGTATTTCAATATATGTATTTGTTGCATTTTAACTTATTAAATTATTCATGTTTATGCAGAAAAACTGAAGCAAAAATTATAGGCAAGTAGAAAAAATTACAGGCCTACTGCCCAAAACTTTTAAGCTATTAGCACATAACCACTGGCAATATCCCTAAGTATAAGTATAGTAGATATAATTTTGGGAAAATAACCTTTAGCGATTAGCAACATATCAGGTATGCTACAGTAGAATCAGTGTATCAATGTTAATCTATGAATATTAACATAGATTGACATAACTTGTAATGATTAAGTGACATCTCATGAATGTATGAGTTATTCAAGTAATAATATATGACTATAATTTTAAATTATTTGTAGTTTTTTTCCTATCATAAGAATTTTATGAAATACATCTTTACATTTCTATCAGTATGCATCCATTAGATTATTGAAAACAGCTATTGAAATGGAATTTCTAAGTTAAATATATTACTTCCAATTACACTTTAGGGGGTTTCTACTAATTTATTTCTCTCTAAACTTGCGAAAGCCCATTTATTTTCACTTTTAACTATACTGGGCATTTCCTTCTTTAACTCTTTCATAAGCCAATAGTTGATGAGGGGAATAAGATATTTAGGCTTTGTTTATGGCTATAATTACTATGTAGATGGAACATTTTTATTAGATGTTTTCATTTACATTTCTTATTTTTATAATTATCTCCTTAGATCCTTTTCATACTTCCCTACACGTTTCTAAGTTCTTTTTTATTATCCATTTACAAAATTTTTATATGTTAAAGTCATCATACCCTTTTTAATCCCATAATTATTATTTTTCTTTCTTTGCCATCTGCTTTTTAACTTTTTGCTATAGTATTTGCTTTTTGCTATATTATTCATTATATAATATTCTTAAGTCATTTTTTTAGCTAGCTCTTTCAATTTTTTGCCTTGAGCTTGAAAGGGTTCTTCTCGCTGATCCAGATGTATATTTTTTTCTACAAGTTTTCAGTTTCTCATACTTAAGCAATAGAGAAATAATTTTACTTTAAAGTGTGGATTAAGGCTTTAAATTTATTCTTGCCAAACAATTAACTGGGTGCTATGACACTTTTTTATCAAATTGTACATCTTTTCTTCATAGATTTTTTTTAAAAGATTTCTTTATTTGTGCATATAGACCTGGGGTACAGGCCAGAGGTATAGGGGCAGTGAGAGGATTCATCAGAGACAGAGTGGGGAGCAGAATAGGTCAACTGACAAAGTACACTGCTGAGGGGAGCAGCAGGTGGGTCAAGAGAGGTCTTGTGGGCTATGTGGGTCACCTCCGAGACCCGGGATAGGGATCAAACATGTACTGAAGCTGCTGCTGCTGGCCTGCAGTGCTGCGCTCTAACCCATTGCACCACCAGGGAGGGCCCTTTTCTTTATAGATTTTAATTGTCAACTTTATTATATACTAAATTCTTATTTGTAATTTGATCTGGTTTTGGACATTCTGTTCTGTTTTCTTGACCTTTCTAATTTGGTATAAGCTGTTTTGGTTTTGATTATTGAGGTAATATTGGTTTACACACTGTACACATGTAGAGGATAACGTGTCTTTAAGTGGATGTTACGACACCACACCCACCACTAGAATACCCACTGTAACTCACCACTTTTGAACTTTGGAATTTGTTTTAAGAGTTGATTTGTTAGTTCTCTTTATAATTATCCATTATGTGCCAGGCTCGGTTTTAAGTCTGATACTCAAGAAATATCAATACCTATGCAGTGGTATCCAATAAAAATACAAGATATAGCAAATCTGTAACTTTAAATACTCTAGTAGATATGCCGAACAAGTTAAGGAAACATAAAATCAACTTTAATAACATATCACATATTTTAATTACTCAATACATCAAAAATTACCATTTTACTATGCAATCAACATAAAAAGTATCACGATATTTTATGCTCTTCCTTCTGTACATTTTTAAAATTCAGTATGCAATTTATACATACTGAATATCTGAATTAGTACTAGTCACATTTTAAATGCCCAAAAGTCACATTTAGTTAGTGTTTACTATACAGAACAGACCTAGATTTCAGGACGAAAGAATTATATGATATCTGACATTGAGATTTAGATTAGATTGAAGCTTTTCTTGTGCTAGAGTTGGTCCATGTAAAGTAAACAGATGAGTACCAAAAAAAAAAAACTCAACAATATAGAAAGTTCTGAGAGTTAGGAATACTGAGCAAGAAGAATATGTAAAATTGAATGAGAGGATTGCTTAAGAAGTAGAACAAAGGAGAGAACATTTGAGATTTGGAAAACAAAAAGAAAGGAAAATGAAAAACAAGAGACCTTATCTTTCCATTAAAGAACTTTGCTAACTAATCAATTTGCATATTCAATGAAGAATTGGAAAGTACCAAAAACATTTTGATACTAAAAAGTAATGACCAATAATGGGTATCTAACAAATGCACATAGTCTAAAGGTTTTAATTGTTTGACAACTTCTAATTTCAGATATCTCTTTTAACTAAAATTTTCTATTTAAGCATAAAACTTTCTACATATTTTGTAATAGAACAGAGTCATCCTCTACTTTTATAGCATCCTACATCTACCATATCATGAAATCTTCTAGTTTACTGTTTCAAAATCTCACTCACAAGTTAACTCCTGCATCCTGGTACATGCCACCATCACCTATCACTTGGGATGATACAAAGGCCCCTTGAATTGGGCTCCCTGTTGTTACCCAACCCTCAGGTACACTTTAATGAGTAAGACTGATCCCTTTACAAATTAAATCATTTCCTATCATTCTTCTGTGAAAAATCCTCAACTGACATCCCATCTGTCTTACAATCAAAATAAAATTATATAAAAATGCCAGGTCCTCCATGATGTCACCACACATGTGTGGCCTCATGGACTGTCCCCATTTCCTACCACTCCACCATGCCAGCAATTCTTGAAACTTCACAAGCCGATCCCCACCTCTGAGCTTTCTCTCACACCTCATTCAATACTTTGTTCAAATATCATTTCACCAAGGAAAAAAAAACAAACAACCTTTTCTGACCTAATGAAGACCAACCCCTTTTTATTCATAGATGTCTTATCCTTTTTAGTCTTTATAACACTTCTCACCATCTGACATCCATTCCATTTTCTAATCTCTTCTCTCACTGAAATGTGATTCCTGCATGGGCACAGCCTTTTTATTCATATCTGAATCTTGAAAGCAATGGACAATGCTGATATTAGTAAGTGCGCAATATTTGTTAACTAGCTGATGACTGAATGAATGAACATATGTGTGAGCATTTAAAAATTGCCATAGGTCTTTGAAGACATCACGGGCATTAAAATTAATGCTGTCAATTTTGACGTCTTTCAGACAGGACTTCTTCTCCCCAAGAGAAGATTCAATTTCATACTATGAAAGATTAAATAAAAGGAGATTTGAATTATGAAGATAGAATTTAGGAATTTTAAGGTTTTTTGGATACCACTTTATTGTAATAATGGAAAATAAAACTATCTCTCAAATGTTCATTGTCTGAAATGAAAAGGTCAAAACTCCAGAAACTTTCACTATGATTATTTAGTTTTGAAAAATTCATTAACTTTTCACTTCTAACTCTCTGTACCTATTTTCTCTTCTGTAACAGGGTAAATAATTGTATCTAAGTTATAAAACTATTGTGAGGATTAGATGATTTAGAGTATGTGATGGACTTAGAACAATGTTTCATAATAATCTCTCATAAGAATTTGCAATTTTTATTTATTTGATAATAATATTTTTTTACTTCACAAGAAAGGAGGTAATGTTGGTTGATAAATTTTTTGTTTCTCTTTATATATATTTTTTTGCAGTGTTTCTAAGGAACAGTCTTTTTTAGAAGTGGGACTTGAGAACTGTTAACTCTATTAACACTAAAAGGTAGATAAGAGAAATAAAGTAATTTCTAGTCATTTGTACACATGCCTTTCTTTTCACTTGTGATCATACAAACTTTTCAGTGTTATATTTTGCAAATGAATTCTTTATTTCTCCATAGGCACCATTAGAAAGAAAATAAGGTGGATTCAGAAAGGGATCCCTGAAGAGAATGAAATTCTGAGAGCAAGTTGCTGCCTCTGCCCAGTGAAAGGCTCTTAGAAGTAGAAGGAGCTTCTACAATCAGACTGAGTGGGGACAGTTCAATGCAAAACCTTTAATTTAAAAAAAAAAAAGACTTTATATAAGTCAGGTCTTTATAGATTTGTATGTTCCTCAGATAAATCTGATTCAAAGTACCCACCCATATGTTTTTTTTCTTCCTAGAACACAATCCCAATGACCATCTTTTTTAGCCTTCCAAAATACTTGGACATTTTCTATGTTACATTTGGCAAGTCTACTGGAAGGATGATATTGACAGCCATAATTTATTAAACTGTAGCTTTTCATTACTTGTAGCATCCATGTTTGTATGTATTATCATCCTATTTGACTGTAATCTTTATAAAATTAGGTCTTTCATCTGTATAGCAATTCCCCAAAGAACCAAGAACATCTCTTAAGAAATATTATTGGTGGCACCAAAATAATCAAGCAGAATTATTAAGGCTATCATGCATTCTCTCAAATACTATTACTTTTGGAAAATAAAACCTTGCATTGAAATGTGAATTTTAACAAGGTACAGATTATTGTCCCATGTGTAGGACATTTAACATGATTTCTTAAACATAATGAACACAACTAAAAGTTAATTTCTCTTTTCTTGCCATGACCTAAGGCATATTTATTAACTCTTCCCTGCCTGAAAGTCTCAGGAAAAAAATCCAGTAACAATCATGCCTTGATATTCAATTTAACTGAGTAAAATATTCATTTTAAGGCTGGAATACAAAAAGGATTATGTGAAATTATCTCCCCCCAACTCTGCCCCAGGGTTCACAGTCTTGTCAGAGTGAGGCATACCGAGGGAGAATGGCAGCCAATGAAATGTTGAAACAACAGCACTTGAGTAAGCATCTGGAGCAGGAGGGAGTCCTAGCTTTGTTCCCCTCTTAGTATGGGAAACAGGGGGCTGTTTCTGAACCCTGCAAGGTATGAGAGTTTGGGGAGGGAGATGAGCAAAAAGATGGTTGAAAATCTGATTTCAGAAACGATATTTTTCTTTTAATCTCTGATCAGAGATTAACATATATACAAATGATCTATTAAATTGAAACAGAATTTTGCCAGCTTCGTAACCTTTTTTGTCCCCAATCTACTCAACAGTAACACCAGTTTTTATAAGCACAAGTTCTAAAGATCTGTCTGAGGAAAAAATATCATACAATTGTTCCTGTTTCTTTTAAATACTGAAGGATTCATTTGCAGGTAGAGAGGAACTAAACAGGAGGAGAAGTAAAATATATCTTCAACATTTATCATAATCGAATCTAGTATCTTTTATTTTGTCATTTATACTTGGAGGAAAACAGCACATACCACATTTGTACCTGTGCCTTTCCTTTTTTTGTAGAAAAGGTACATGAAAAAAATCCTTTAAATCACCACGTGAGTGTAAGTTATAATAAAAATTTAAATGAAAGCCAGTTGATAATTTTTATTCTTTGCAAAATGTTTGTGTTTTTCCTGAAAAAATAGATTATTCACTATCATCACCACGGATTTATTTACAGGACATAATCTAAAGGAAAGCAATAAGGGAGGAGAGAAGGTGATTCTTTTAGACTCCCAGCTTTATTTTATTTTAATTTGTGTTATCCTGCAAAAATCCTACATCTTAACTTTAAAAGAAAGGTATTGATCCAAGACTTGGAAGGGGCCGGGGATAAAAAGAACAAGGGGAATATAAGGATTGGGAGAAATTTATAGCTAGAGCTGATACTGAGTGGAAATTAGAGTACATACCTAGCATGCTTTGTGCTTCCTTTCTTCCAGAGAGGAAATGACACTTTAGATTCCCTGGGATGCTGGAACCACATGCAAAAAAGGATGGGCAAATTTGTCATTCAGAATTTATGAAGGATATTTTTTCTTCTCACTAACTAAAAAGAACAAATCAAACACTAGGTTTCCAATTCTGAAAATTAGTAGACTCTGGAGAGCCAATTAAACATTATTCCCCTATCTCGACTCTGTTTTAACATCCTTCTTTATTGCACACTGTTTCTTACGCTCAGAAGGCAGGTAGATGGTGTTATCAGGCTAATTTGGGGACAGTTATCATTATAATGTAATTTTTTGCAATTAGGTGGTAGACCAGGTGGCAAGACAGCATGGCTTTGCATTGCCAAGGTGCAAAACAAATTCAGTGTTCAATCAACCTGAGAGAGAAAGGACAATTCTCATTTGCATAAACATGTAGCCACGGAAACGAGATGCACAGAGGTATAAGGGGAAAGAGACCTATTTTACATGATGTGCATAGAATATTTGACAGTTTAGATTGGAGGCGTCATTGATGTGGGTTGGAATGGTACGGTTGGTTGCCATGGATATGGTTTTCCCTACTGGCAGTGCAGAGATTGGCAGGGATGGATGCTGGAAAAAAAAAAAAAAAAAAAAAAAAAAAGCCCAAACCACTGCAACACTCTGGCAGCCTCATTCTTTTCTTTTGTTGAAAAGCTATGTATCCTTTCTGCACTAATGACAGCTCATCAAGTATGCAGTGTAATCTAGAAACACTGATATTTCTGTAATAAATCATTCATGTATAATATATATGTATTTATAAATTCTATGCACATATATATGTGGTGATCTACATGTATATATTTGGAATAACATGTATGCAGATTAATAAAAGATTAGATTCACGAGAAAATATTTTCCTTTTTGCTACTCTTTTCTATTTAGCATTAATTTGGGAAATCTTTAGATTGGAGGATTTATTGCATAAAGTAAATAAGGTATAAATGTGCTAAATTATCATCTAAGTTAGGATAAAAGGATTGCAGTTTGTTTTTGTGGCTAAGGCAAGCAATGAAAGCAAGGAGTAGCTCATCTGATTTGACCCCCAGTCACCACTTTGCTGCAATACAAGGGAACGGACAGTATTTGTTCATCAGAAACAAGGTGGTTCCTATTTCCTTTATAAGTCCTTGCACAACATTTAGCACTGCATAAACCCAAATAAGCTATGTATGCTCTTTTTTGGAATAGCTAAAAGCATTTACATTTTTTTCCTGAAGTCTCATCCATTCATTGTCTTGTTTTCATACAGTTAGTCCAGAACTTTGCTTTTATTCAAAAGATTTCAGGAATGTCTTTTGTCTTTAAGAATTCATTCAGTAACATGTCATGGAGTGGGGTCTGAGCGGGCAAAGCCTTCAGTCACCCAGTCCTGCGGGGTGAGAACAGAGACCTTTGTCTCCAGGAAAGCAGCTTTGCACACAGCCATACTCCTGAGATTTGAATTCTGGTAGACAAGTTTTTATGACCTTGTGGGTTTCCCCTCTGCTCTTTCTAGACAGTGAAGAAATGTTGAGTGGCATGGCATTTTATAAATTGTCTACTGGAAAACTAGAAACTGAGGAAAGAGCTGGAAACAGAATTTACTATGCAATCAAAACATCAGGATCATATTTAACACGACCATGTTATTTGCTCTTAATAATTGTTTTTACTATCCATGGAGCCAAAATGGGATGGATAATACCACTCGATTAATTTATAGTGAGATGAAGACTTAAGAAAATGTGTAATTGAAATAAGAATTAAAAGGTTCTTCTCTCCCCTTCTAAGAAAAGTTTTTAAATGGGAAAAATGAAGAAAGGCTTCATTGATATTTCATATTTCCCCCCTTTTTTTGACATTTTAGGCACAAATATAATATTTATTGATAAAGCATATGAAAGTCACTGGTTAGTTTTGCTATTTTTTTTTTAATATGATGTATACTTGCAGGCCAATTCCTGTAAGAACACCACTCCACTCTCATGTCCCCAATTATTGGTCTCTGCTTTTCCTAGAAACCACTCAGCAACTGTAATTATGCTTCTACACTAAACTATCCAGTGACCCCTTTCTCAAGGTGAAAATCAACTGTAATCATATTGTATTTATTTTCACTATCCCCATTTCTTAGTTAACTTTTTATCTGTGTTTCTTTAAATGATGAGCTCTTACTCCCTAAATCCATTTGTTACCAGAAGTGCATATGGATATTAGTAAAACTTTGTTGAAAAATCACTTTAATCTTTTTTTCATTTTTCCTGTTTTTAAAAATTTTCTAACTTTCATTCAGTCTGTAATTTTATCATATAAGTGGCATATAAAAAGAGGTTCAGAACTGAGTTAAAGGTGAATGAGTTAAATTTTAATATAGAAATTAACATAATGCACAAGATCAAATGGGCTGCAAACCATTTCATTGCTAGACACTCCATTTGACTATATTTTATTGTATTGTGTACTTTGCATTCTTTGTTTTCTGCAACTCTTCAGCATCCAGTCTTATTTTCTATATACCCTTCCCACTCCACATTTTCTGTTCTATACTAGACCCCCATTTATAATTGATATAAAAGGTACTATGTTGAAGAAAGGCCAATGAAGTTTGGGTATATTTGCCATCACCAGGATTTCTCAAGACACTTGCAAGATCTTAACATGTTCCTTTATCTTATATAAAATATTTAGGTGCTACAACACACAGCCTGCACATAATTGTAGAACTGACCATGGAGAGCTGATATATCTCATGCACTGAAATAGACACTTTCTTTAAAAACCCTGATTCTATTTCAAAGACACAAAATCACTTGCTCATCATTAAACATCAATTCGTGCTCCTAGAGGAATAAAGAAATCTGAATGTGGTTATTTTATCAGTGAAGACCTGATTATTTCATGCTGTGAGTGTGATTCTTCAATGGTCAGAAGGGAAGTTCTGGAGAGGTCTACTTTTCTTGGGCAAGTGTACACTTGCCTCAATCTCACTCATAAGCCAGGAGACAGTCACATGCAGTAGGCCTTAAATGTGTTCATTTCAAATCAAGAGGGAGGCCTGACTCACATACTAAATTTTCAGGATTAGTATCTCCAAATCTTTATCATGATATATATAGGTTGACATTTGCAGACTCTGGTAACTGCTAGAGTATTATACCATTTTAAAGATTTTGTTAACTATCTTATTTTCTACTTTCATGCTGTAAAGACATATAACTGTACTAGTTTCAGTCCCTTTCATAAAAGAAAAAATGTCAACTTTACAATTTGCATCACAGGTTCATTTTTTCACCCTGAAAATAGACATTTTCCTTGTCTCTCAGACTCATTCAAAATAAAGGCAGTATTTCTTCCTTGAAAGAAGAATATGGCAGCAAACTGATTATTTGTTGTGATCAGACTGATTAAAACAGAGACAGAAAACCAGAAATCATTTCCTAGATCTGTCATTAGTGATTAAAAGGGGAGTGTTTCTTTTACTTGTCTTATTTTCTTCATTTGTAAAGTGACACCCTCTGATCTTCATAAGTACATCTGACACAGTAAAAATAAGTAAGTCGGAATTTCCAAATTCTTTGTGACAAGAGGCAGTGATGGACTTTCCTTAAGTGTTCTAACTGAGCTGTCAGTTGCACACTTGTGCTCAGCTGGGTATGATGGCACTGGTTTCTGATATGATTATAACAAGACAGGTCAAAGGTCATGAGTTTTGGTGACAAAAGTTGCTGACTTGGACTAGATGTTAATCAATCAAGACTTGGAGAACTAATGGTGGATTATGACTGATCTGTTCAGAACACTTAGTTGATGTGTTAGAAGTTCTTCTGGAGAGCATTGCCTGGGCCAAGATGCCTTTTCTACCTCAGCTTCTTCATTGCTAAGTGAAATTGAAGATGGTTTTGTCTTCTGTTGAAAACTGCCCCCTTTTTGTTCATGGCACAACTGATGGGATAGTAGAGCAAAGAAAACACATTTGTGTGTTCACATCTTTCACATATGTGAAAGATACTGAAATTCCTGATTTTGCATGCATCTCGTTAAGATGGCATTTCTTTCATTCCAATGAATTACACAGATATCAGATTTTCACTCACGAACTTTTTTATGTCACCTATGCTTAACGTGATTCCCATCCTCCACCCCCATTTCTGCCATCAATTTTGTTTTACTTTTAGGGTACTTCTCAAGAGTTAACAGGAGAAAAATAACAACCAACTTAGATCTTAGAAATGCTGAAGAATGTTTCTTTATCTAGCAAAGAAAAGGCATTTTCATTCCAAGCTAACCTCAAATTTTTGTTTTTCTGGTCTTCAAAATGCCACATGTCATTGTCTGTACTGTACCACTGTTTCATGTCACCCATGGTGACATCAAACCATGTGCCAATATGAACTTACCCTTATCCAGTCAGCTCAATAGGATGATGCCCTTCACCATTCAAATTAAATCTGAACCCTGTGTCACTGCTCCTAAGCTGCTATTCATCAATTTTTTCATGTTGTCATGTAACCATGCTGTGGCTTTTTCTAATGTCCTTATCGCCATCATTAATTTTACCTTCTGATGTACTAGTACTGAATGATATGATTTACAACTTAATAAGATGAGTTTTTAAAACATTAGATAAACAAGTAAATCAATTTTTTTAAGAGTCAGCAGTCCACAGTTCTGAAGGTAGACTTAATTTACCTCCTTTGCCTGATTTCATCTCAGGTGAACTGAATGGCATAAACAGTACAGTAAACAATGCAGTCATGCATAATACATTGCAGTTGAATTCAATTTTAGCGGTTCTCCTAATGGTGGCCGGATGCGGACAGGGTGGGAGTAGAAACGTTGTTAGGTATCGTGAGGCTTTGAACTCTTCCTTATTTATTTTTTTTTTTTAATGTCTGTACTTGAGAATAAAATTTATGCTGCGGGCACACCACTTTTGGGGGAGGGTGATGATTCTTCACTGCTCCAAGTGCCAACATAAAAAAATATACACTTGGACCCTCCCTCTTGGCGAAACAAGTTGGGCTAGGCAATTCCCCGCCCTAGAGGTGATCCACCTGGTGTGACAGACCTCTCCTGACCAACCCGCTGCTCTGCTCAGCTTGCTCGATCTTCCTGTTCTGCTCCCCACCCTGTTTCTGTTGAAGGCTCTTACCTTCCCTGCATCTCTGGCTTGTACCCCAGTTCTGTATGCATTAATATTTTTTTAATGCACTTAGTCAAAGGATAGATAGACTAACATAATAAAGAATGTTGATAAATAGTTGGGGTCCACTTTTCTGCCTTTAGGCAGGTAGTTGGCCAAACCTCTTAAAAAAGATATTTAAAATAACCAATCCTATTTATCTTCTAAATAGAGAAGGAAGCAATTTTCTCTCCTCACTCACCAAGGTGTCCATTTAGGTACTAAAACAATTCTGAATATTGCCTAAATGTTTATCTATTGGGGAAATCCAAATTCTACAACTGGGCTCTCATAAATTCCACACTACTAGAATGTAGTCTATTACAAACCATTATACTTTTAAATAAATGTGTGTCTGGCTGGGGGGCTGGTTTGTTAACAATTTGTAAAACTCAATACAAGTTCTTTAGGTCATCTTGAAGAACTTAAGTGTAGATTTGTAGAATCTACTGCCAAATATCAAAAGGAACTATAAAAATAATTGGTCTGAAATGATGGGAGTAAGAATGTCTTATCTCTGCCTCTTCTACTCACCACTTCATACCCTACCCCCAAAATGGAGTGCGAAGTGAAATTTCCAAGCTTTGAAATTACATCCCTGTTCTTAATCTTGAAATGTGTATATAAAAAGACCAAACTCAGTTGAGCACTCAAAGTGTGGGAGAAATTAAGGGAAAAAACCACGAATGAACTTCCTTGTAAACAAGGATATGTTACCATTATTCCTTTAGTGACAAAAAATGGAGGCTGTACTTAGAAGAATATGTTCCAGCAAAACCAAACAGAGGCAGCTTTGTATACATCCCCAAGGGACCCTGACCTCACTTGCTGGACCTCAGCTCTCTTATACATGAATAAAGGTTTGGATAGTTCCTAGAATCACAATTTCAATGTTATTTTGTAGTGTCAAGTTCAGACAGTAGTTGGGTCTCATTCAATGATCCAGTATTTCAATAGCAATGAAATAAACAACAAAACAATTTCAAATTAATGATGCATCTGCGCTAGAATTTTTCCTACATGTCTGATTCCTGCAGTTGAAGCTTATCTAGCACATATAATTCAGATCAAATCTGTGTTAAAGATTTAAATGTAGGAAAAGATTCACATTTCATAACACTCTTATAAGCACATCAGAGAAATATTTTATTCATTAGCTAACATGAAAAGAAGCATATTGAATATAGGTACTAACTACAAAATCAAGAGAGAGCTCTACGTAAACATTTTGTCATCAAATCTTGGAATACCTATGGAAATGTGGAATCCTTAATTTTAGCATCGGTCATTTTTCTGAGGCATAAGGGAAAAAGAGACTTGCTACCAATAAGTATTTTATTACTCTCTATATCCAACATAGTGCTAGTTTTGAGATGGCTGCGAGAATATAAAGCAGACCTTGTACTACCCAGCTTTGTAGGTGGGAACAAAGATCAGCAGACAAAATGAAAATGAAAGCTGTAAAATAATTTTTAAGTATGTGACAAAACGTATAGAATACATTGTGGGTGTAATGTTTTATTGTTTTGTGCCGTGATTGGTATAATACAGCACTCAAAAGTACAAATCCAAACAGATTGGAAATGAGATTAGATTAAGATGTCCTAGTGTATGTAACTCAAGACAATAATCTTAAGGAACACCCTTTAACATGTGACTTTTGAGATCAAAACCACTGCATTTTATATCTCTATACTTGCATGTTAATAAGTTAGCTTAGCATTCTGTAGGCTCTAAGAATGACTTATTTAGGAACGTAATCTATAATTATGTTTAATCCTGCATTTTCCAAATTTAATTAACCATAAGACTCTTAATGTCTCTTAGTGTCTGTATTCCTCGAAACACACTTTAGAAAATGCTGGATTTGCAAATCCATAAATCCCAGAACCATAATATAGTATTGACTGAAAATAAGGAAGGCAGAAATATGTCTGTTTTTTGTAAAGCTGGCAGGGTACTGATTATAATTGACATAAAGTTTGGTTGACCAATGGACCATCCTCTCACCTAATGAGACGCTGCATGGCATTTGTTTTGCACTTAAGAATTCAGTTTAAAATTCAGACTTAAACTCTTACTGTAGTTTTACAAAATCACAATAAAGGCATACATCCAAGAAAAATTATGATAAAAAAGAGCCATTGATGATACCTGTAGAATTAACTACAGCAGCACAGCATTCGATTCATCATGCCTGTGATAATACAAGGTGTAATTTATGATGGTTTTATCACTGAAAATATGAATTTAGTTCTGACTGTAAGAAGCTTTGATTTGGAATTGCTAACATAAACTGAGGCTCTGATTTGACACCACACTTTGACTGAGGTGCTTCCATGCCTTTTTAAGGTAAATTGTAGTATTTAAAGTTTTAGTCTTCCAAAACAGGCAAACGCCTTAAGTTTTTTTAAGCAGTTTCTGGTATAAGATCAAAAAAGTTAGTAATAATACTGTTTATATTTTTTAAGATTTATTTATTTATTCATCCAGAACTGGGGTACAGGCCAAAGGTGCAGAGGTGGTGAGAGGCTTCGCCAGAGACAGAATGGGGAACAGAACAGGCAGACTGATGAAGTACACTGCTGAGGGGAGCAGCGGGCAGGCCAGGAGAGGTCTGCCATGCCATATGGGTACCTCCAAGGTGGGGGATCGAACTCGCACTGAAGTGGCTGCAGCTAGCTTGCAGTGCTGCAACCCAACCCGCTGCCACCAAGCAGGGCCTGTACTGTCAATATTTTAACTGAAATAACGACCCAACCACTGTATGTTGAACTAACAATTTGCTGGTTCTCAAAGGTTTGGTATTCTGTACTTAGCATAGTTCTGAAGTCTCTGTATCTTTAAGCTACCTGGAACCACAATGACAGAGAGGAGATTTTAAGGTAAGTTAATGATGCAGTATGAGACTTTTTATTGTTATATTCAATGGTATTCTCCCTGGTGAACCATTGACTCAGAGCAGCACTTTGCATACCTTCACACACAAAAGTACGGCATCTTGGCTCTTTTTAAAATGCATATTCTGATTCAGGAAGTTTCAGGCCTTCCCCCAATTCAGCATTTTTTCATGAACTGCCAGGTCAGCTAGAACTGTGACCCACCCTTTAAGACACACAATCACAGAGAATACACAGGAGACAGCTCTGCTCCTCTCCTGTCCTGAGAACTTACTGGTTTTGGTGCTCCATGGCACCCAATACAGGGATACAGATATTATTGTCAAGAATGTCCTTCTCTCTATGGAGTGTCCCTAGCTCTGAAATTTCTAGGCAGTGTAGCACCCAGAGCTGTGTCTAATTTAATGCATTGTTTAGTTCTTCAAGCAAGCTGCTGATAATTTATTTATCAACTTTTACATTTTGGAAAAAGAGCAAGAAATTACGTGTAGAAAGTCTCTGATTACACGCCCCTCCCTTTATTTTTTAAAGTAAGATGAGACAGATACACTGCTCTTGCTTGGACTGTCTTGCCTAAAGCCAATAGACCTTTGTGCAGATATAGTTGCAAGAATATTTGTGGCTGTTCAGGTTTTAAATCACTGAGTGTGCGCAGGGCACTCTGGGATTGGTCAGAATATGGCAGGACAGTCTTCAGGGAATGACCACTTCATTTTACTCCTAATGAGGCGGCAATGCCAAGCTGCTGTGGATTTTACCCAAGGTGTTGTGTAGGCATTTTTTAATGAAGTCTCAGACATATTTTGCATGCTTTTACCCAGCAGCCTAACCATGCTTCAAAGTTTCAATCTTTTGATTGATCTCACTCATCTTGTTTGGGGGCAAGGGGATGAGGGATCGCTTCTGTAGCTCATTGAAGGCAGATCCCACAAGAAAGCAATAAACTCCAGAATTGAATAAAAATCTAATTTGTGCATGCTAACTCTTTTTGGTAGTGTTAATTTTTTTTCATTCTCTGTGTACACTTCCCTGGCCATAACTTCCTTTTCGTCAGACCACTCATTAACTATAGCCCACAGCACTTCATTTCTGCCTCTTCCTTCCCACTACTTCACTTTATTTGTTTAGCTGACAGGCTTTTGAAGCAAGCCAGCTAAAGCCTGCAAGAATTCCTGGCTTTTTTCCTCCTTCATTCTTGTTATTATTAGGGATATGGGCAAGGTGCTGGTGCGTGTATTCCATCTGAAAATTTGCTAGAGTTACTATCTCTTGGGAGAGAACCAAATTGCTTCATAATCGTCATGGACCCAATTCTGTAACTATTCGTAGACAAAATTCTTGTTAGTGCCAAGAGGAGTTTTGCCCTCATTTAAGGTTACAAGATCAAGTGGTAGAGGTATTTATAGCCATCTCACTCTCCCCAAGAAAATATGTTAAACTAGTTATGGAGGAAAAAAATTACTAAATGTGCTATAAATGCTTTTTACTAGAACAATTTCTCCTAGATAAATCAGTGCAAAGACCTACAAAGAAAAAAAGAAAATTAAAATTAATTGCTGACTAGTGTCTTAACTAACAATTATCTTCTTTCTTTTCATAATAACATGCACGTTTTACTTGCAAGGCAGTGAAATGTAAAAACTACTGGCTCTCCTTTTTTTTGCCAAAGAAGTAGTGCACATTAGGGTCATTTATCTCTCAAAGGATTTGTGAAAAAGCTAAAAATGCTACCAGATTCTTTGAAGGTTAGTCACATTCAAACAGTACTGACGTTTCCACAAAGGTGCCAGCATTGACCTGGTCTGGACCAGGTTCAGCCTCTTGTGCTACTCAGGGGTCTTCCCCACTTCTCTTCTCTGTCTGCATGCACAATTCAGTCTCAAAATGTGGCCAGAGAACTTCCACTCAGAACTTTCCCTCCATTCTAGTTTTACAACTATCCCTCTGGTGGAATATGCTTGACCTTTCTGGTCTTAATTACTTCATTTATAAATGAGTAAGGTGGATTAGTAGTTATTCTCGTCTTTTTCTGGATCAAATATTCCATGATGAGTACAGGTTATAAATTTTACATAAATATTTAACATTATCTACATAATGGGGAAGCTGGAAAGAGAAAAGACAATCAGTATATTATATTTTCCATTACCTATACCACTCTATTGACCTGTTTGTGATTTTTTTTTTTAATTAAATAGATCTGCAGCAAGAGGGGAGACTGAATTCAGGCAGACTTTTATTAGATTGCTGGTTCTCTAAGGTGACTTTGGGCAACTTAATCTCCAAATAGAAATTTATAATTGACTCATCAGTAAAACTGAGATATTAAAATCTATTTTAAGGATTGGTAAGAGAATAAAGCAAGTAAGATTTTCTATGCCAGACACAAAACAGCTCAACAAATGTATCTGTTCTGACTGTATCTGGGTGTGGGTAGTAGTGAAAAGAGCATTAACATAAGCCTTAGGAAATTTAAATTTTGGTTCCAGTTCTTCCACAACTAGTCAAATCATAGTTTGTTCATGTATTTTGTAAATGATAAACAAAAGACCTTTAGCACTCTTTAACTTTTTGCAATTTACAATAAATATGCATGCAGATGCTGCTGAGACTTTTTGTGGCTCAAAATTCAGATATTTCTTACTTGCAAGTCTTTAATGATCCTGATTATTTTTCCATAGTTTATTTACAGCAGTTCTTATTCATCTCAGACTTTGCTCGTAAATATTCAGCCTTTTTTTTTCCTTTTCTTTCTGGTATCTGCACTAGTGGTACTTAGCATTAATGTAGATTTTTCAAGGACAAACAAACTGATCTGCATTTGAAATCTAAGTCCTTGAATTTTACAAGGAAATTCAATATTTAAAATACTACAGTGCTAGTATTTTATTTTTAATATTCAAATCAACTCCTTAGTAATTTGACTTAGGAAAAAGAGAAAGAAAAAGACTGAAAAGACCCTCAACAGAGTAATAATTATATAAATACACAAACATTTCCCATGGGCTATTGAGAAGAGTATATTCCTTTCCTTTCAAAATATCAATAATAAAATATGCTGAAAACTTAAGTGGCATGTTCTTCTGTATTGAAAATGAATTGCAATGTATATTTTCAAGTTTACACTATTTTACTCTATTAGGTTTCAACGCGGGTCAAATCTTCACTTAGTTGGATGGTTTCCATAAAATGAGAACCTGACTGGTAACTATTTGTATAGTGGCTACTGATCAATAAATACCCTGGTTTGAACATTCTTTACTAAGTTATCTCTCTAGTACTGCCTATGCATCCTGTGAACATTGACAGTCTCTCAGAAATATCTATGTATGCCAGATTTTACAGGCACAGAGATGTCTTAGCTTAAAAAATATTTGCAAAGTTGCAGCTAATTTTGAATTTGAAATCACCAAACTACCAATGACAAATAGAAGTCCAAATCTATTTGCTAGGACAAATTTATCTCCCAAAAATGACCCTGTAAAATCCATATCTATTTTAGAGGAGAAGAACACTGCTATAATGGCAATGAATTCTTCAGCTGGATACAGATAAGAATGTTGCTGGCGCATCACCTGATGATCAAGACATAGAATGTGAAAGGACTGTATTGTGTGATGAACCTATATACATATTCTTAAAGACATCTGGAACCATCATTAAATCATATTACTGTTGATTTTCATTTAAATAAGAGTTGCAAGCTGAAATGCCTTCAGGGCCTAAGCCCTGAAGTATCATAAATGTAGGAAGGAGTCAAAAACCAAATAATTGAACAGTGTTAGGACTGAGAATTACAGGACAGTGTATGCCTCTCTGAAACTCTTCAAATTATATTAAAAACAAAATGAAAATCATGATAACCAAATTTAATATATCTGGGGGTGGGTTTCTTCTAAATCAATGAGAAGTGCAGCCCCAGGCCACTGATTCATACATGAGGCTTAGAGCTGCATTCATGCTTTAAACAAGAGGTATTGACTAGGATTAAACAGAACATTGACTAAATGCAGGCATTCAGAGGAAAGAAAAGTATATTTCATAATCAAAGAGCAAAACCAAGACATTTACTCAGTTTTTCCAAAAGGAAAAATGAATTGGAACACTGATAGAATTGTTCTTCTGATCTTTGGCTCAAAGAATGAAAACTCCATAATCATAGCTGAAAACCTGGAGACCAGTGACTCCTGGAACAGAGTTATCAATTGAAGTTCCCAAAACTTCTCTTTAATAAGGACTGCCATGTAAAAAGGAAAGAAGGAGAAAATAAAGGGGGGAGAAGGAGAGAGAGAGAGAGGAAGGAAAAGGAAGCCCTTTCTTCTGGCATATTAATTCACGATGTTTGACTCATGCAAACACACCAGATCATTTTCAGCCAATAATTTTTGCATTAACACAATCTTGTGGTCCAACCTGAATGGCCACATCTAATTTCTCTGTTTATTTTAACTTCAAAAAAATCAAATTATTGACATTTTCCTGCACATCTGGTTGATCAACAGTTACAAGATAATGGACGAGACTCATCCCTGTGGCCTTTCAGCCTGATCTTTCAGTGGATGACTTAACTAGCTAGAGATTTTACTTTCTAGCATTTTGCAGGCATGGTCAAATGGGAGATTGTCTTACTTGCTGTTTCTAAGGGTTTGTGTGGCAGCATTTCGTTATGTGTGGTAGTAAAGAATGCTAGTCAACACAGTTTGATGTAATCTGGAGGTGTAGTTTCAAATCCTGGCTCTGCTTCTCCCTAGCTCTATTGCCTTAGGAGGGTTACTTAACCTGAGTCTCAACAGCTTCATCTGTAAAATGAGCATAGTTTTCTCTTTGGGTGACAAGTCTAACTGCACTAACTCAAGTGCATGAAGTATCTAGAACAGCTGTGATACACTGGAAGTGAATGCTCTGTAGACATGTTCTTTTCACAGTCCTTTCAACTGGAACCAATAATTACAGCAAATCTACGTTAAGACTTTCAAAATCACCTCCCTGATGATTACAATCAATCACATTCTGTCTCTAATCAGAAATATAATTCCTTGAAGAAAATTTCAATTTCAATTTATTTTTTCTATAATTTCCAATTTCAATTTCAAAAACAATTCCAGAGTAGAATTTTGGAATTCAATAGCTGGCTAAGAATAAGGATGATATCCTTTAAAAACATGGAGATCATAAGGGTACATATATCTTGACAGTTTGTACATAAACATCTTAAAGAGCGAAAAAGTTTCCTGCAAAGGAAACAAAGATAAGGTTCTAGATAAGTTCAGAGGAACAAGAAATTCCCAGTGAAAGAATTTCTATTCAGATGGGACTGTCATCCAACCACAGAATTGCTTCTGGTCACCAATAATAAAGCTGTGCCTAAAATATGCTTAATGCATTCAAGAGCAATCAGCAAGAGCCTTATTATTTAAATTTCATGATCAGAAGTACCAGAAGACCCTTGCTCCCTCAGTCAAGTGAGTAAGTGATGGCAAATTACCAAAATCTAAATTTAATAAAATTATATTAGTCATCTTTCAAGGTGTCATCTCAGTGTAATGTTGGGATCAAACCCCTGATTTTAACATCTTAAACCAATCACAGGATGCCAGGTGCCATTTGAGTAGAAGAGAAACTACCTACATGAAGTTCTGTGTGGGTCTACTGATAAAGGAAAAGCACTTTGCTCTTTCAAAGTCAAGACTTGGGCAAATCCATCTTTTCCAAACACATCATCTGCTAGACCTTAGGCAGTTTTTATCACAAGAGCACAACAGCCAGCACCCAATAAATGTTTCAGGCCATCATTCTATGCTATGAGCTAAGCAAAATCTTTAAGACTAATACCCTAATAACTAGCATTAAGTAACAAAAACAATGAATTTAAGGGTCAGAAAAAAAGCTTTCTAATCTTGATAATGGGAATTATGACAACTACTTTGTGAATAGCAAGCCAAAGTCCTAAATTTACAATTGGGTAGTATATGATAACTTTGCACAACACTATACAAATTTAATATTTATTT
The DNA here is from genome assembly GCF_000260355.1 of Condylura cristata. Taxonomy (NCBI): domain Eukaryota; kingdom Metazoa; phylum Chordata; class Mammalia; order Eulipotyphla; family Talpidae; genus Condylura; species Condylura cristata. The sequence goes on along the minus strand of NW_004567108.1, from coordinate 28,807,522 downwards.
AACGTATGTCTATTATGCAGATACCATGCGGCCATCACACCCCCCTGTTCCTGGGACAAATACAGAAAAAAAAAAAATCTGTGTTTTTATGGAATTCACATTCTAACAGGGGAAGCAGACAACATGCAGCAGTTATTTTTTAAAAAGGTAAATGTCACCATATGTTCAAAGAGATAAGTACAATGAAAAAGGGAAAACTGGAGTTAGAGAAAGGGGCTTAGGAATGCGAGACGGGAAGAGAGTGGCAAAATGAATAGGAACTTTAGGTTAGGGTTTGTCTCTTTGAGAAGATGACACTTGAGTGAAGAATGGAAGTTGGTGAGGAAGCGGGACTATCTGTGGGAAGAGCTCTGAAGGCCAAAGGGACAGTCCTAACATAAGAGCAACTGAGCTACGTGGGTCTAGGTCTTATAGCGCCCATTTGGCCATTATATAGAAGTTAATCTTTATTGGTTTTTATTTGTTTTTTGGCAACGCCATACATAGATTTAGGGGAATAGGTTCACTCCTTCTCGAGTATATGTCGCCAAAACACCCATACTCATTTGTCATGAACCCGTGGGACCCCCTTCTTTTCTTCCCATCCACATATTCTCTCACTGTAGTAGCCTCAATTCTGCAGTCTTCTAGGATTTGGTTCAGTTCTTTTGTTTGTTTACATCCCATAAGTAAAATCATTTTGTATTTCTCTTTATCTTTTGGGCTTAATTCATTTAGTATAAACCCCTCCAGTTCCATCTAGTTGCAAATGCAAGATATGCTGTTTTTATAACTATATAGTATACCACTGTGTGAGTGTGTGTGTGTGTGTGTGTGTGTGTATACATATCTCACACACACACACATATATCACATCTCCTTAATCCACTTCTCTGTCATTGGACACTTTCATGTTGTCTCCATAACTTGGCTATTGTAAAAAGTGTTACAGTGAACACAGGAGTGTGCCTATCCCATCAAATTTGTGTGTTTTCCATCCAGGTAGATACCTAGGAATTGGATTGCTGAATCACAATGTAGATTTAATTTTAGTATTCTGAGGAACCGTTATGCTATTTTCTTTAGGGGCTGGACCAGTCTATATTCCTACTAATGGTATATGAGGGTTTTTTCTCTCCCTCACCAGTACTTATTTTTCTTGTTATTTCGATGTGGGCTATTCTCATGGGAGTGAGGTGATAACTCATTGTGGTTTTGCTTTGCCTTTCCCTGAAGACATGGAGAGGGACAAATGGCACATGAAAAAACATTCAACCTTATTTATCACTAGGACTTTATTTTCACTTGGAACTAAAAAAGAAGTCATCACTAAACAGAAGAGTGGCATGCTCTCGCTTATTTTGGAGAATCTGTTTTTGCATGCTATTTCAGAATAGATTGTAGGAGGCCAAGTGTACAAGATCTCTATAATACCTGCTGTTGGAAGTGTTTAGTTGGCAGCTGATTATTTGAGGATTAAAAGAGAAGTCTGAGATATACTGGAGGTTATCAACATATAGGCAGTAATTAGATCCATGAGAAAGCGCAAAAGCACTTAGGAAATGACAAAGAGAAATGAAAAGACCTAATGACTAAGTCAGAGAAAATGCTGATAGCTATTTTGCTGGTGATATGATAAGAAATCAGCAAGAGACTGAACAGGAGTAACTATTGATGCAGGAGGAGAGTCAGAAGGTTGGCTTACTGGGAGCCAGAAGAAGAACAAGTTTCAATGAGGAAAGTCCACCCTGTCAAATGCTAACTACAAGTCGAGAACTAACTAAATTCACCTTTGGTTTTAGCAATATGATTATTATTACATAGTAATGGGCAGAGAGAAATAAAAAGGACATATTCCTGAGCTGAATGTAAGATACATGAGAATAATTAGAGAAAAACAAATGAACAAATAACAAAAATATTTTACAATAGTTTTTGCTTGGGAGACATTGGAAGAAAGTCACTGCTTGGGAGACATTGGAAGGAAGGCAACCTCTTTAGTGAAAAACTAGATTTGCATCAAAATGAGAAAGGTGGGCCCTCCCTTGTAGCTCAGTGGGTTAAAGCACAACATTGCAAGCTGGTCACAGCTGCTTCAGTGCAAGTTCAATCCCCGCCCCGGAGGTGACCCACATGGCGCGGCAGACCTCATTGTTCCCCTCAACAGTGTACTTTGTCGATATTTCTGTGCTGCTCCTCACTCTGTCTCTGTTGAATCCTCTCACAGCCCCTGAACCTCTGGTCTATACTCCAGTTCTGCATGCATAAATAAATAAATCTTAAAAAAAAAAAAAAGGTAAAAGAGGTATTGAGGGGAATTTATATATATATATGTATATATGTATTTTTTTACATGATTATTCATTTTTGTAGGATGTATACTTGTATGCTTTCTCCCCTCAGATGTATTCCCCATAAAATCCCACACCAGGCCCTCCCTGGTGGCGCAGCGGGTTAAAACACAGCACTGAGAATCTAAAGCCACTTCCACATGAGTTCAATTCCCACCTGCCCTGGAGGTGACCACATGGCGTGGCAGACCTCTCCTGACCCGCCCGCTGCTCCCCTCAGCAGTGTACTTCGTCGATCTGCCTGTTCTGCTCCCCACTCTGTCTCTGGTGAAGCCTCTCGCTGTTCTGTATGAACAAATGAATAAATATTTAAAAAAAAAAAACTCCCACACCAATTCACCCATGACAGTCACCATGGTGCTCTTTCCTCCCATGGTTTGATCCCTCTACCTCCCTTGCAGATGTCTCTGATTTATAGTTGCCTATTGATTTTGCTTATTTATTATTATTTTATTCCTGTTCCCTTATTTGATTCTCCTATATTCCTGCTATAAGTGAAACTATCCCATATTTTTCTTTGTTGACAAAAGAGCATGAATTCCTGAGGACACTGGAAGAATCTCATGAATTTGGGAGTGGTGGAAGAGGTTTAATGGGCTAGAGGCTACACAAAAGCGCTATAAAAATTAAAGCAATGGATGGTGGATAGAATTGAGACTTCTGAGAAATATGGGTCTGTTATAAATCACGGTCTCCTTATGTGCTTATGAAAAAGTTAGAAGGCCTGAAAGAGGTACAGGCATTGTCCTTATTTGAGGATTTCCTTTGGACCGCTCTTTAAAAAGTAAATGAATTACCACTGGTACTCTGACTTTCCTTTGCCCCTTTTTGATGGAATTAAGGACTTTTAGGGAAGCCAGATATGATTACTAGCACATGGCCCTTATGCTGTGAATCTAAAGCCTGGGAGGAAATTTGGTCTTGGAAAGAAAGTATTAGTTGAAGCAGTGCCACTAAATGAATAAGATAGAAATATGGGGGGATGGAGGTGGGGCTGGGGTGTAGAGGTTAAGTCTCAGAGTCAGTAAGATATCTCAAGTCACTGCAATTGAATTTAAAGCCAGTCAAGGAGTTAACACACATAGCGCAGCAGACCTCTCCTGACACACCCACTGCTTCCCTCAGCAGTGTATTTCAGTACATCTGCCTGTTCTGCTCCCCATTCTGTTTCGGATGAATCCTCTTATCCCTTACCTCTGTGATATACCCCAGTTCTAGTATGTATAAATGAATAAAATAAATCCTTTTTTTAAAAAAGCAATATGTGGGGTGGCAGAGGAAAACTGTATTTATTTAGGGCTTATTATGTGACAGTTGCTATACATGCTTCATTTTTATAATGGGCAATGCTATGGTCAAGCTTAGCTATTTCTACTATAAACAAATGTGTTGCTAATTCTGGGAGTTGATATCAGATGTATTATGAAGATATTTTTTGGGATCATCCTATATGTATTCCCATTCTGGCAGTGATACAATGATAGAATGAATGTCTAATTTTAAATATTTTATAGAAATTTATGTTTTCATTAATTACTTTAAAGTAACTGGCATATGGGCTGATGTTCAATGTTTATTCTGTTTACTCTGCCATTAGCTGTCCAACCTAGTTGACTGAATTTTATTTTATTTTTATCTTCAATGTAAACTTTTTACATTACAATTCTAAGTGCCATTATGTTCCTTAAATATTGTAGAGGTGGGGGGAGGGAAAATCCTTTTTGATATTTACAGGTAATATGACTAAAATATACTTATTTGAAATATTAAATAGAGTTCTATGTTTTACAATTTACTGCATTTTAATTTTATAAGTGGGTTTATTTATAAAAACTTTAGTGTGGTGATTAAGAGTTCTTGTTCTTAAGTCAGAACTGTTGGCTGCATATAAAACTACTGATAGCTGTGTAAATTTCAGCAAACTTCTAAAATGTTCTAAGTTTTGGTGACTTCATTTCATCAATGTTATAACAATGATGTCTATCTACTGCATAGTTTCCCTGTAAGAAGGAAAGAGATAGAATAATAATGCTGTAGCACGATGCCTGGAACATAATGGAGGTTCACTAAATGCTACCTAATGTTATTGCTATTATTAATACAAAACACTGAACAACATAAAAGTGAGTGAGCCCCAGTTTGTAAACGAAGGACAGATAGAAAACTACATGTAGACAAATAATCGTAGTGTCAATAAGGTGCCATTAAAAAGGTTTAAATCAAATCCAAGAGAGGAACAAGTCACTTCTTGCCTGTTACCCAGGAAAGAAGATTTTAGTTAAGGTTGTTTATTAGTTCATGGTTCTTAGATCATGGTTGAGGTGAAGGAAGGTGAATTTGGAGATGTGAGCACTGCTGCTAACCAAGTAGGAGTTAGCCATGAAAGTCATGGTCAACCCAGAGTCTAGCAATACTCAATGAGGACAGGTGGTTTTAGGAAGTAAATGGTTGAATGTTTAAATCAGAGTGATGGCCAAAACCAGGTCAAAAATGGCATAGAAGTAAGAAAAGCATCAAGATTTGTGGTGGATGTAAAGAGAAGACTTGGGTGCCAGCACTGGCCCTTATCACTCAGTCACTTTGCGTAGATATCTTTTAAAAGAGCAATAGCACAATCTGATAGCCACATTGCTCCTTATCTTAAAAAGAAATCTGCCACTGTCCGGATAGATATTGAGAAAGATGTCTGTAGTAAAGGAGGTTTCTAATGGAAAATAATGGCATAAGAAATAGTGCAGAGGTGGAAAACCTGTTGGGAAGAAGGCCATTGAATCCTGTAGAACTTTGGGAGATACTCAGGATGGAAAATTCTTTATGTCAAGCAATGATTATTTGGGGCAGAATGAATTTTAAAAATGAATTCATAGTTTCCCACTTGACTTACATTTTATTTGATAGTTGCACTCTGTAAAGACTGTTTTCTGCCATTCTTTCAGCCTCCCTGCCCATTAGATGCTGTTATTTTTGTCTTGGGCTCATTAAACAAAGTACTGGCAGTGTATAGGCTCCAGCTTCCCTTGAAAGTGACTTCATCTATTGTAATCATGTTGTGCGATAATGTAACAGTAAGCTTTCTGTCAGAGCTCCTGAGTCCTAAAATAGAGAGCCAGGACCCCGATTCATTGCCTGAGCATGCCACCATTGTACTCTGGTTCTGACAGTGCTGGCAAGGAAACCCAGAGGTGGGGCTCAATCCATTTGTTCTCATCTCAAAGCATTTATAACATAGTTATAGCAACTAGGAGCACTCCCAAAGGAAGCAGATACTCATATAGAGCTGGACTTTATTTCAAAGACATAAGGTACAAGGACTAGCTGATAAGAAAGGAAAGAGAAAACCCGCTGAAGATTAGAGGCTGGGTTACTTTTTGGTTAGGAAAACAGGCCCTGAAGTCAGACCACCTTGAATTGTCAGAGCCAACAGAATTCCAAGTCTACTACCAGAGACTTCAGGTAAACAGTCACTCCTTCAAAACCTCAGTTCCTTGTCCATAAAATGGGGGAATTGCTATGCTCTGTTTTAAAGGCTGAAAAGATATATGATGCAATTTACACAAAACACTTAGGTCTTGCTTGAGCATAATAAATAGAAGATTGTTGCTAATATTCATTCATAGACACAAAGCTCCTGTAATGTGAAAAGATTTGATGATATATGCTTAATAAAGCTGGAGTTTTATACCTTTAGTCCATTGCATACTAGGTGATAGAAACATGAGTCAACTTGTAGCTAATTAAAATTATCAAGGGCCTCCCTGGTGATGCAGGGGTTAAGTCTCAGTGCTAGAAAGCTGTCACCAATCACTGTAGCACAAGTTTCATCTCGGCCAAGGAGCTGACCCACATGGCACAGCAGACCTCTCCTGTCTCACCTGCTGCTCCCCTCACCAGTATATTATAGTAGATCCAACTGTTCTGCTCCCCACACTGTTTCTAGTGAGTCCTCTTACCTACCTCAACTCTAGCCTGCACCCCAGTTCTTGTATACATAAATAAAAATAACTCTTAAAAATTAATAAAATTAGTAAGACCAACAAAATATGTCCCAAAAAGAGATTTTTCAGAGGTTGAAAGGTCCATCCAAGATCTCTGTGTTCACTCTGTGATGATCTTTACTCTTTTCTTGAATTTTCATATCCCCGTATCCTGTTGGTGCTTATTCAGTGGAAAAAAAGGGATCAATAATCCCAACACTTTGAGTTAAAGGTTATTGGGGGCATTGAGTACCAACCTCTTCAGACCAGAAGAAAAAACCTGGTCATCACATACAAAATTTGTGACACTATAATCTAAGGGATACTTATAATGAGTGAAATCAAATACGGCAGCAAAGAGCTAGAGAAATAAAAACAAAAAATTTAAAGAGCTGCTGAACTCCAAAAAAATAGCTTAAATGATTAAATTGTCTGTATGCTTATTAAAAATGCAGATTCTTGCACTTCTACTCTAGATTCTGGAATGAGAGGCTCTGGATGCATGGGATCCTGGAACCTGTATTTTAAACAAACATCCCCATGTTATTCTGATATAATGGATCTCATATCCCACTTTGAGGATCACTGGGCTAAAAAAGCCTATTTTGGGGGAGGGGGAAATCTGGTGGGCGTGCTAATACAAAAGAGGCCAAGTGAGTGAAGTCACAAAAGAAAAAAGACAAATAAAGACTCATACTATTTCAGCTAAAACAATGCAGATTAGGAAAAAAGTGGGCTATTTAGTAGGCTGTAGTTGATTTTATTATTATTTAGAATGGTGAGAGTCAGTCACTTTGGCTGCAGTATCTTTTGGGGGCTTTACAGCTTCTGCAATGTGAGTTTTTTTCATAAGGAACAATAATATAGGGCAATTTATTTGTCTAGGGCACTCATGTTTTAAGACAATCAATATTTAACAGTTCTTTACAGTGCAAGTAGTAAAAAACACATGAAAACAAATAAAATTTGAGTGATTAATCAACCTTGTTTTCCCCCCATGATTAAAATTAAAGCTTTACACTCAGGGAATTTATATCTTCCCATGTTTTTCCTTGTTTAATTCACCTCTGTTACCAGAATAGCATTTTGGGTTTTTTTTGTTTTTTTTTTTTTTTTATTCTCCAATTTGCCATGTGTTCAACATGGATGGAACTGGAAGGGATTATCCTAAGTGAGCCAGAAAGAGAAAGATAAATACTAGATGGTTTCACTTATGTGGAATATAGAGAAACCAAACAAAGGATCAAAGACAAACTTTAAAACTGATCCTTGAAAGCAGACCATAGATCTGAGGCATCCAGGTAGGGCTGGGGTTGGGGAGAAAGTCAGGGGGTCATTATCAACTCTGGTGGAGGCCTGTGGGTGCTTTGGTGTGGGAAAACTGTGGTGACCACATCTGAGGGTGTGTGTTTTTTCCACCCTAAATTGGGGGGTGGGGGGAAAGGATATAAATAATAATATCATTTATACTAAAAAGCCGTGTGTTTATTATGAGGCTCTCCTTTTAATTGATTGAATTCAATTATGATTCAGTCAGAGCACAAGTTAGTCACCATGATTTGTGCATGACATTTAGACACTGATTTGGGTAGGGCATTGAGAGCAATGTTATTTTCCTTAAAAATAATGAATTTCTGTGATTTTTTAACTTTTCTGGAGTTGAAGTTTTTTTTTTAACATGTAATGATAAAATATTGTGATAGATAGCAGTTCTTCTCTCTTAATTGTACTAAAAGCAAAACACTTATTCCTAAGGAATAGTTGTGGCTTCTACAAACACAAATCTTTTTCTTTTCAATATAGAGTAAGCCACTCTCCATTTAAAGGATCAGCCCGTGTACAATCACAGTCCCTGGTAGTCTGCCAAAGACAATAGGGCATTAATTAACATGTGCTGAGGGATTCATCAACATGCACAGTGGTGGCGTGCAATTGGAACCTTTTTTCCCCTCCCCTTTCCTCTCTACGTTGGCAGAATTCATGAAAGATCTACTCTAGTATGTAAATCAGTTCTTGCTAAACGCCTCGTAATGGAGTTCCTTTATTTTTCAAAGCTGTTGTCAGAGCTGCTCACATATCCTAGAAAGGCACTTACTCTGTCTCTTTCTCATGTTTAAAATCTAACTACAGTGGGCAAAAATAACATATTTGTTTACTTGTCATGCAGACTGCACTGTAAATAAATCATCTGATAAATTGCTCCCCAAAAAAGAACAGAATGAGATTCATTTCCCTTAATGTTGCACTGGGTAGAATGGCAGACTCCCTCTCTCTGTCAGCACAGGGTGACAGTGTGCTGGCCTGACGACTTGGTGAGTGGCTAGAGCAGCCGGACACCACACTGTCCTTAGCACCTACCCCCTGATTGGAGCAGCTGAAAAAAAAAATTAAGAGTAAATTTGATTTTAATTAGTTCCATGTTGGTCTCTGGTCTCAGTCTTACCTTGATAAGCCCTGGAGGATTTTGCATATTCTCTGGGACCAAAGTACACATTCAATCATTCAGACCAACACGAACCAAACTTTGAACAATAGAAAATTTGTGCTCTTGAAGTAAAAGTAGAATCAGCGAAAGAAATAGAAAATCATGTCCACATTTTCCATTTTTACAAAAAAAAAATTGTATGTAACCATGTTTCTATTTAGTTTGTAATTTAGATTGTAACATTTGTGGCTGTGTTTTTAATGAAATAATATATGTAAAGTGCTTAGCAAGTATCTAATGTAAATGCCTAGTAAATGGTTGTAGAAATTATTCTGGGAGGTAGTGGCAAAGGTGTTATTGTTGTCATTTATAGCCCAGAAATCATGAGTGTTATAAAAAGCACAATGCAGCTTTTGTTTTAATCATTTTCAACATATATCAATAAAATGCTTGGTTTGGGCAAAAGTAGATACGTGGAATTTGAAGGTTTAGTCTGAGCCTCTCAGTCATTCCATAAATGTGTGCCCTTTGTGTGACCTGTGTTAAAGAGAAGCAGTGTAGTGATTCAGATGTCTTTGGAGTTTTGCAGACCTGGTTTCTATCCCATTTCTACCATTGTGTGACCTTGAACAAATTATTTCACTGCACAGAGATTCAGTTTCTTCTTTTGTAAAATGGGAATAATGGGTGTAAAGATTCAATGAGATGATGTGTATCAAACACTTGGCAGCATCCTGGCACACAGAAATGACTCAATAAATGATAGAGACACAGTCCTAACATCCCCAAACCTCCCCTCTCCTATGTTGAAAGACACAAGGAGCATTCTTTGATCTTGCTCTGGGGTGTAATTATTTCCTTTTCCTCCTGCAAAAAGCAGGGGTTCCTCTCACTGACACTCAGAGAAACTGAGAAGGCATGTCAAATGATAAGTATTCTGTGCTGTTGCTGCTTCTTGATTTTTCCCCCAAGATTTACACAGTATCATTTGTAGTCAATGAGAGTCAAATAATTAAAGCTGGTTTTGTTGAAAAAAAAAATTAAAGCAAAACAACCTTTAATAAATGGGAAGTTTTGAAATATTACCATTTAGCACTTAAATGATAAAAGTATATCTACCAATAGACATTTTTCTCTTATTACAGATCTCTAGGAAAATCCTTCTGTCTTATGACCTTTCATTCTCTCATGGACTCCAGTTATACTTTTGAAATATTGTTATGAAATGATAGAATATTGGGGGCAATGTTCAAATTATAGTTCTTAGAATATAAAAAATTGTAATATTCTATAAATTGTCTTTTACTGAGAATTGTTTTTAGCAATTAGTACAAATGAATTGAGATGTTTCCATACGTCCACTTCCTGATAGCTCTCCTTATCTCTCATGTGATTTGTGAGATATTAAAGAATTTATATCTCAGATTTACTCTTATCCAAAATAAGAAATTACAGGGTAATTTTATAATAATGAATTTAAACAGGCTAAAAAATGCAATTAAACTTGGATTTATGTGGAAAAGAAATCAGTGTCTATGTACTCCTCCCTTGCTGCTGTCCAGAGTTGCAGGAATTAACATTGATTCCACACACACACACACACAATAAAATTTTCAGAGAAAGATAATTACTTTTATCAAAAAAAAAAAAAAAAGAATCCAGTGGCACAGTGGGTTAGCAGCACTGCAAGCTAGTGTACCCACGTCAGCTGAGTTTGATCCCCACCCCGGAGGTGACTCACATGGTGCCGCAGACCTCTCCTGACCGCCCACTGCTCCCCTCAGCAGTGGACTTCCTCCATCTGCCTGTTCTGCTCCCCACTCTGTCTCTGGTGAATCCTCTCACCACCCCTGCACCTCTGGCCTTTACCCCAGTTCTGTATGCATAAATAAATAAATAAATCTTTAAAAAACAAAAAAGACAGTATCCACTATTTGTCACTTTTGTTGCTTCATTTCAAAGAAATAGATAACTGCTCAATTCCTTGTTGAGGCAAGGTGGACACACATAAAACATTTAATATTAGAGAGGAGAGAAATTTGGGCTTGTGTGTAAATAAGACCAGTAAGAAATTTATGTGCCCAGTTCTTCTGAAATTGCCACTTCAGAAAATGAAGCAATAATATGGGCCCTCCCTGGTGGCGCAGCAGGTTAAAGCACTGAGAAGCTTAGGCCAATTCCGCATGAGTTCGATCCCTGCCTGCCCTGGAGGTGACCACATGGCGCGGCAGACCTCTCCTGACCCGCCCGCTGCTCCCCTCAGCAGTGTGCTTCGCCAATCTGCCAGTTCTACTCCCCGCTCTGTTCCTGGAGAATCCTCTCACCCTCCGCGTCTCTGACCTGTACCCCAGTTCTGTATGAATAAATAAATAAATCTTAAAAAGAAAAAGAAAAAAGAAAATGAAGCAATATTTGTAACAATAGCAACTGCTCCTCTTTCAGGGTTGGAAGAGGCTCAGAGAAGTGCCCCTTTCTGTGCATAGTGGGAATGAACTGAGGGAGAGCCTTTCTTTGGTCTTCCTTTCTGACTGTGCTCTTCACAAAAGAATTTGTAGTTATTTAAAGGAATCATAATTTCTCAGTCACATTGTGTTTTCTGAAACTATTTACTATTAGAAAAACTGTCATGTAGTTTTTTATGTGCCAAGCATCGCCCCCCCTTCCTCCATTGCCCTTTAATTAGTAACTAATTGAACCTTTGTAACTCTGAGTCATGTACATTTAGCATCGTCCCCAATTTACAGCTGAGTGAAGTGAGGCATTGAATGGTGAAATTACTTGCCTAAGCTCTCCCAGCTAGAAAGTGGTTGAGCTGTGACTATTATTCCAGCTTGGCTCCAGTGTCTACCCTCTTAATCATCAAGTCGTGTTGTTTCTCCAGAAAACACTTTTGTCTTTCTTCTCAGAAAAAAAAAAAATTTGGAGTTAAATAGCAGGAAAAGGTGGTAGCAAAGGGAAAGAATCTCCAGCAACCTGCCACCCATTCAAAGCTACCGAGTGTGTATCTTGCATCTTTTCAGACCCAAAGGACTGATTGCAGTAAACTCTTATTAATTCAACAAGCAACAAACCAGACTCAACAACATTAATTAATTGACTTGAGGTTAAATTCTTTCAGATTATTCAGTATTTTGGAAAGAATACATAACATCTAATCAGTTAAGGACTACCAGTGACTTTAAATTGCATATTATTTTGAATAAATCAGCACTGGCGTAACAAATCTTTATTACTTAGTAATGGCGATATCTTTGTTGTTATCTGTTGGTGCAAAAAAAAAAACCCTTTATTGATATTGGTTTATTTTAAAATGCCTGTAATTTGAAGCAATTGCCAAGATTTCCATTTCAGCTATACCTTTACTTCTCAGTGGATTAATCAGAGTCAACTTTAAGTTTTCTACAGGATAGTCTTAAGAGAATGTTCCCATGGTTTTTGAGAATTCTTTCTGAAAGTAGTTTTTCACTGCAAATATACAATAGCAGAGACTCAATAATCACCCATTCTGTGTAAATGTGTGTGTGCTGTTGTATGTAAAAGATAATCTTGCCGACAACATTGATGTAGCCATGACATGCATAAATTCCATATTCACAAACAAGCCATTGCAGCCTAAAATAATAGATCATTCTTGGAGATCTCACTTTTTGGTGATTAAGCAAAGGCTCTCTAGCTTCAGGTTAGGACAATGTACATCATGAAAGCTGAAATCCCACCTGTCACTATCACAGAGATGCCACATGCCACTTGTCACCTGGCAAGACTTGCCACTCTTTTCATCCCTTCTCCTCCCACCCACACCCCCACATATGTGTGTGTACACAGCACACACATTCACATGCATATGGTACATCTATAAACCACAACAGTGTCAGAAAATGAAGCACTTGTGTCAGCTAACCGAATGTTTTTATCTACTCTGATATCTATTTGTTTCATTTTTCTCCTTGTTACATGGAAGCCAATCCATCAGCAATTAAATTAACTGATTTTTTTAATCAAATTACTATTCCCTACTAAGGTCACCTGCTTAGCAAATGGCTTAACATCGCCTTTACCATTCAGAGACTTCCTTTGCTCATTTCTCTCAAGAATTCCCTGACCACATTCCCTGCATCCCCTCACGCATCAGTTCCTTCTAGTGTGGGGCTTCCAGTGTCCTCGCTATGGAATTTAAGTTCACATTTCTTATTAACCCATTACCTCTCTGACACATTTTCGTGGAAGACCACTTTGTAATTCCTATTACGTATAAATTACCTTATAGCTCACATGGGACACAAACTAATTTGCAAAATTCTGCAATCCTCAGCGGCCTTTCCTATTGATAAGGGTCAATGAGCTCTGGTGCTTGATGACTGAGTAAGTGTGGGGTGAGTGAACAGAAGAACAAAAGATTGTGTCCTTCTACTTAATGTATTTCATATTTACCTTATTGATACTGAAAAAGATTATGTTGAGCCTTCTAAGAGGCTCGCTGAAGCATTTCCTGTGCAAAGAGAGCTCAGTGATGGTGCCAAGTTCAGAACCCCATGGAGGTGACTTTCAGACACATAGTGTTGCAGTGCTGGAAGACTAACTGTAGGGGCTATATTCAGATCACAGACGAGTGCCACTTCTTGGTGAGGATAATCTATTTATTTAGAGGAGTTTCCCTAAGAGTTTCCTTGGCAACACAAGGA
>NW_004567108.1:28753296-28793686 GCF_000260355.1 Condylura cristata | reverse complement strand
AACCCGCTGTGCCACCAGGGAGGGCCCCAATAATCAATCTTTTTAAAAAAGGTTACACGCTACTTCTGAATTAGAAGAAGGAATGGGAGAAGCTATTTCTGTAGTTTTATCTGTAGCAATCATCTTTGACATTTTTCAGTGATTTATTTATTGAACTCATTCAAAGTTTTAAAATAACTCTGTGTACAGCACTAATGATTGGTGGTTTATTGGCATTCTTTGAGTAAATGGGCAATACTATAAAAGATAGAAGAAACCCTTAGGAACCAAATCTCCCATTGACATTCAAGGGCTTTTAGATGTAAGATCCATCAAGGTTAGTGAAAGTTATCCTTGTCTTTCTTAGGAACCCGTGAGAGAATAGAGAATTTAACTCCTATTCATCAGCGTCCCCACATGAAGTACCCAATCTGTTGGAGAACTGAAGGACACAAGTTAGATGAACTGGAAACTGATTTACACATGTAAAATTAAAGTTTCTATTTGTCATCTTTCTAATGAACACTATGTGCAAAACAAACAGTGTAGAATATTATTTAAATCTTTTTTTTTTTCACTCCATTGGAAACTGACTCAGAAAATAAATGTATTGAGGTAGAGGCAAAACTTAAGGATAGTCATTTGACACAAATTAGGATCTATTTTTGGAAATCACAAGATTACCAAATTTCAAATAGAAACTTTACCTCGGGTCCTGGCTTTATTTTTTTTTTAAAGATTTATTTTTTTGTACATACAGAACTGGGGTACAGGCCAGAGATGCGGAGGGTGAGAGGCTCCACCAGAGACAGATTGGGGTGCAGAACAGGAAGATCAATGAGGTACACTGCTGAGGGGAGCAGCGGGCGGGTCAGGAGAGGTCTGCTACACCATGTGGTCACCTCCAGGGCAGGCGGGAACCGAACTCATGTGTAAGTGGCTTTAGCTTCTCAGTGCTGTGCTTTAATCCGCTGCGCCACCAGGGAGGGCCGGTCTGGCTTTATTTTATTTGAAGTCACAGATTATCCTGTCTGATATTCACCCCTGAACATTTTTGTTTAGTTATCCTGAGTGAAAATTGTTGTCTTGGCAAGATATGCTCCCTCACAGAGAACAACATTGGACTGGAAGAATGATTAATTTGTTCTCCTAAAACAACCAAAATAATCAAGGCAAGTGATGTTACTTGACACTTTAACAGAAAATATAACTACAAAGCAAGTACCACACCAAGCTCATCAGAACCCAAAACTGGTCTCCAAATTAGGGGAAGTCTTCTCCCTTTTGACAAATAAAGACCCACCCCATCAAGTATGCGACTGGCCTTTTCTAAGCCCACATCCTAAATGGAGAGTGTGTTTTTGAGTTCGTGAAAATTTAACAATTGCAGAAATACAAGAAGGTTAGGAGTTGATTTTTTTTAAGGCATGTGAAAGGGAAATTTGTATATCATAAGAATAGAATACAATCCCACTCATTATCCTCCCAAACTTGATTCCAGTCATTCTAGAAAGTGGGAATGATACAATAAGATGTTTTCTCATCTCGGTCATGTTAAACACTCCACGTTCTAAGTTCTACTTCAATTTAGATTTCTTGTATGTCTAGCTTCGCTCACAGGTTCTCCTTCTGGTTACCCTCTCCTCCCTCGAGTACTGCTTTTGTTTCTTTAGTCAGTTTATGTTTTCAAGTTCTAGGCACAAAAAATATGGTTTCTTTCCATGGGACGCTGCAGGAAAGCAATGGAATGAAGCTGTGTATTGGTTTGGAAGGACCAGATGGCACTTTCCTAAACTTTTGTTTCCTAAACTTTTGTTGAGGAAGTATACAACTATCAAATATTTGCTATCATTGTATAAGAGACAGAAATGTACTATAAGCCAGGAAGTGGTGGGAGGTGGGAATCTTACAGAAGTAATTTAAAGCAAGCAACATCTACACTTCTCACTGCTCCTGACAAGAATAACATGGGTTGGTAATACAATCTAGCTAGAGAATATAATGTGGATTAAATAGCTCTTCTGGGATAGCACAACAAGAGATTTAAGGGGTCAGGGGATAGAAAGAATAAAAAAAATCATGGAATTTTTAAGAGGCATAACTGTGGATTAGGTTTTTCATCCTCATCACATGTTTATCTGGAGATATAAGTACAAAGAAGTAAACACACCGAGTAGGGCTATCTTCTTTGAAGATATAATAAGTTTAGAGCTGAGCATGGATATCTAAATTTAATAATGTTGCGCTACAAAATATGAATCATCCATCCTTTTTTTATGGCTACCGAGTTTGTCAGTCTATTACTTTTTCCCAGGGGTCACAGTTCTTTTCCTGTTCTAGATTATAATTTTTAGATTAGTAATTTTCCATATAAGAAGAAATTATTTTGATGCTGCGGTTAACATCTCAAGGCAAGACAGAATATTAATAGTAATGTCATTGTTCTCAAATTTCTTTTAAAAATGGTTTCTTCATTTTTAAACTGAAAAAGACTAATGCCATATTTTAAAGGTTATATGTGAAAATATTTTATTCTCATATGTAAATGAAAGAACATTTCCTTTTTTTTTCCATTTAATTGCCTTTTGAGCTTTGCCTGTCCACTGTGTCTGCCCACTCCAAATATCGAGTGTGGGACGACTAATTCAATTACTTCAGTATCAAATTTTTTACTTCATCTGTCACACTGGCTCAATATCTAGCAATTGACTGGATAAAATAACCATGTGATACTAAAATGAATAGAATGTGTCTGATCTGTCATTCACTCATATACTTTACAAGCAGCTGATCTACTAGGTCATCAGAGTAGTTGCCGCACACCTTCCAATTCCATTAATCACACACAATAACCTGATTTGCCTGAAAACTATATTGAACTAAAAATCACCTCTGCTGACATTTCTTCTCCACCATTTCAATGACTCACTTTTTTCAAAACAGAATTTACTTTCCATAACTAAGTGTAGCACAGTAATATCAAATTTAGAAAGGAATAATTTATGTTTGTCTTTACTAATCAGGGCTTAAATCTGTGAAATGTAGGTGACTTTTCAGCAAGTACACAAGTGTAAGGGAGAGAATTGAATGATAGTGGGTGGAGCTTACTAAGCACTGCATTTGAATAATATGATGCAGTTACATACAAACTAATCAAAGTATTTTACTCCTTATAACTTTTCCAAAAGTCAACATTTAGAAATAACATTATTTCATATTTCAGGTAGGCTTGCAAGTTCATTTCTTAAAAGCAGAAGAAATAACTCTATCCAGTTTTGTTATAGAATATGAATAAGGTATTCTTGTTCTGCTTTCAAAGGAATTTAAAATTGTTTCTGATGCCATTTATCTTGAAAGCAATGCTGAGTATTCTTATAACAATATGCGACCCTCTCTGGTGGTGGGGTTTGGACACAGCACTGCAAGCTGGCCACAGCTGCTTCAGTACCAGTTCGACCCCTCTCTCCCGGAGATGATCCACATGGCTCAGCAGACCTCTCCTGTCTTGCCCACTGCTTCCCTCAGCAGTGTACTTTGTCAATCTGCCTACTCTGCTTCCCTACTCTGACTCTATTGAATCCTCTCACACCCCTGCACCTCTGGCCAGTACCCCAATTCTGTATGCATAAATAAATCAATCTTTAAAAAAAAAAGAAAGATAACAATATGCAATTTCCACCAGATGTAGAGTCACAAAATGATTGCTACTTTGGAATTACTTAACAATTTTGTTTGGTTCCCAGATGAACCTGAATACTTGTGACTTTTATATTACTCTTTTTTAGGTTAACAGGAAAGGAAAAAAATAAAGTCAAGAAAAATCTTTATAAGTATAGGCAAAATCAGATAAATTATAACGAGAAGAAACAATATTTTGTGAGCTATAAAAGTCAAAGTTCTGATAGATACTCTTTCGCTCACAACCTCCCTGTTGCTTATACAATGAGAACCACACTCCTAGGTCCTGCTCATAGTGATCAAATGTCAGTGTCTTTCAAGACTCTGTAAGTGTTCTCTCCTCTGTGAAGTCTTTCTTGACTTAGCTAGAAGAAATATCATTAATTTGTCCTGACAGAATTTTGTGGCTTCCTAGTTTTATACATCTTTGTCCACCACCTTTCATTATATCTGTGTAGTTCACTTTTTCCACTACATTATAGAATTCTTGCTAGTGGAGAAGATGCCTTATTCACTTCATGTTCATCTACAAGGCTAGCACAATACATTACTGATAGTAGTAAGTCAAGAAATGTTTGTCATATGCAATGAACTGAATTAATCCCTATTCTTCCCAGAGTCCCACAACCAAGATGAAACATTTTAATGTATTTGTGAACTATCTTTGACTCTCTATTTTCTGAATTTGGAAAATCACTATAGAAAGGGTAGAAGTTTTAAAAACATTGCCTTGAGCACATTTCTTATAATATCCTGATCAAGTGTTAGTAGATAGAAACACCAGCATTGTGTATTTCTTAAACTGTATTTCAGGCATGATTATGAAAAATCACCAAGTGGGTGACTTTAGGGCTAATGATTTCACAAGTTATTTAAGTTGTCTATCATTTAGAAGTGGCAAACCTTAGCATTCCACCTTGACTGAACTTGAGGCTCTTGTCAAAAGGAGTCCTCCAATCTGAAGAGGCGTAGTTGTATAACCTCCTTAATAGTCACCTAGTACTTTTCAGTGAACTGTGTTCTTCCACTGGGACAAATGCCTTCTAATATTTTATATATTCCTGGTCAGTGATTTAAAAAAAAAAAAAAACTCCCCAATTGCAGTCTGCCATTCAAAAGGAATATTTCTGCAAAGAAAAAGATGTGAAAATGTAGGCATTCAAGTGAAAATTCAATCCTTCACAGTACAGAGCGCCTGCGAAGTCTTTTAAATGACCCTTTTTATCATGGTGCCATGTCTGTACCTTTCTGAATAGTGAGACCTGGTAAGAAAAATAGATGTATGTATACAAGTGGTTGAGTAATGTATTACTCATATGCACTTTGTTCTTTTTGGCAAACTGACCTTATCAAAGGAAAGAAAGCTATACATTGTGACAAGCTGAGCCTTACCAGAAAGTCTGAATTAGAATCACAAGTCCTCTGTTATCTGGATTAGAATGTGATCAGAACAACAACAAAAAAATCCTCATTTAACCTCTTAAAAAGTGGAGATGCTGCAGAATCAAGTTCATTTTAAATCAAGACCTAAGCTCTTGAGTTACATTTAGATGTAACCATTAGAGATGATTTACATTAAAGACAATAATGATGCTAAATACTACCCCCTCTCTCACCAATACCTGCCAGTTTGTGCGTGTGTGTATGTGTGTGTGTGTGTGTGTGTGTGTGTGTGATGTTTAAATAAAGTGGGGGGAGTGATGTTAAGACAGTGGGGACTAAATAATGCTTCACCTCTTTACTCAGGGCAAATGCTACACCTATTTTCTAACTGCCAAGTTTCTAGGTAACATTTAAATGAAAAATAAATAAATGTTCACACTTTTATTATGCTGTAATTAGAAAGTCTTGATTATTTGAGAAGTCCCTTGAAAGGTAAAGCTTTTCTTCAAACTGATTTAGCCCATTTTAGTGTAAACATCAAATTATTTTTTCAATTAGTGAAGGAGCAGTGAACCAAATTCATGCCTTTAAAAATAAACAGATACAGCCAAGTCAACTTGCTCATCTGCAGATTTTTTTTTTCTGTTATAATAACCCCTTTTCAAGTGAGTGTTATGGAGATGGACAAAATGACCTGCAATAGTAAAGCAAGGAAGAAATACAAACAATATCTGACATAGCACACAGGCATATAAACATATTGCTGTTTGTGACATTAAAACACTATATATATTGCTGCTACCCAATACTGTGTATGTGAATTCATCAGTTCTAGATGTATTTGCACGATTAATTACTCTGCTGTTCAACAATGATGGGTAATGGTCCAAGCAGCCTGTTCCTCAGATCACGGATGGAATTCATGCACGCATAACGTCCTCTCTTCACAAAATGGTCAAAACAACAAGCTATATAATTATTTTTTCTCTTGAAATAAAGGCATTGATTCAATTATATGTAAAAACAGTTTGTGGGAGAAATGGAAATGAAGCAGGAATCTCTGTCTCTCTCTCTTCACTTTTCTCTCTTCCCCACTTCCCCTTTCTCTCTTTTACCTGTGTGGGTAGAAGCTAGAAGATGAGCTTCTCCGCTTTATTCTTTCCAGTAGTAAATGTCTATATAAAACAAATTATAATTGCTGTTCAAAATTGTTCATCGTTACCCTTAATTAGTCTGTTGGTTTTCAATAGTTTTCTTCGTTAATATAATGAAAATGCTGAAGGAGCATTCTTCCACGTTCAATAATACATGCTATCCCTCCGTGCTGGCAAGCAGATGACTAAGCTTATGATGGAGCAGATCAAACAAAGAACCCTCCTGTACAAAATGCATGGCAATCCCGGTAAACTAGGCTAATTAGCATTGTAATTAACTCACGTGATAACTAAAACAAAATCAGAGTAACCCAAGAATCACTTAGAAAAGATGCCTAGTGGTGACCCCCCCTTTTTTTCCCTAGCGCTGGGGGGTGCCAGGAGTTACTCCCTCCTCCCAGCGCCTCAGCTCCACACCTCCTAGGGGTGAATACCCAGTACTTTAGGCAGGCTGGGTTCTGCAGGAGTACGCAAGGGAGGATTTCAGTGGAGTGCAGGATTACAGTGGAGTGTATGGTGTAACTAAAATGCTGAAAGGGACAGTGCTTTCTGTTGCAGAGAAATTGGAAGCAAAAGTGAAGATTTGGGCTTCTTTTCACAGGGTTGTACCTGCTCCATTAAGGGTAAATGCTAATGTAATATGGAGGTTTTTAAGCTTCAACACCAAGGCTGGTTGCAATACAGAAATTCCTGCACTGTGCCAAATTTCTAACTGGTTTTCTTGGAAGTTTTACAAGTAACGTGGTAAGACACCTTGCTCCTCAATACCGGATTTTTAATAATTTTATCCAACTATAAAAAATAGTTCCAAGGCTCAGGACCTGGGAAGGCAAATACCATTAATAAAAGATCCATGGGTAAAATACTGGTGCAGAAAAATAAGTCCATATTTACAAAAGTATAACTCACACTTTAAATACCTTTGTACCACCTAAGATTAATAAATCCTTACGCAAGTGTTTTCACTCTATTTCTTTCGATCCTTAACAATTTATTTGCAAAAGAACATTTCTGCTACCTTATCTAGCAACATCCTGCACTTAAATCTCCACTTTATAGAATAGGAAACGGCCTCATAGTTCCTGAGTGACAGAAAAGTAGTCAAAAGAAAATAAACAAACTTCTATGTCTGTGAGGCTTTATGTGTCAAGCAGATCAGGTTTCAAGTTTTCATTACTATTAGTGAAGCTGGTAACATTTTTGTTTTTTAGTTATAATAAATATAATAAACTTAATTTTTATTTCAGATTTAAAGTTTCATTTCAATTGTTTTTTTGATTGTTATCTTTAAACCTATATAATCACATACATGCCAACCCTTATTGAACATCCAAACTAATACCATTATGGCACATCTAGCACCATGTGAGCTGAAGCTCACAGCGATTGCCCTCTCTTCTTCAAAGTCCTGTCTGTACTTTGGAAGAGAATTATACATGTAGTTCTATAGTCTTTTTTTTTTTTTTTTAAGATTTATTTATTTATGCATACAGGACTGGGGTACAGGCCAGAGGTGCAGGGGCGGTGAGAGGATTCACCGGAGTGGGGAGCAGAACAGATAGATCTACAAAGGACACTGCTGAGGGAAGCAGCAGGTGAGACAGGAGAGATCTGCCATGCCACGTGGATCACCTCTGGGACCGGGATCAAACTTGCACTAAAGCAACTGCCTCTAGCGTACAGTGCTGTGTCCTAACAGGTTGTGTCACCAGGAGGGCCCATAGTTCTAAAACCTTAACGGTATGTTCAAGTGGTTATCGTTCATGAAAATAGAAAAAATTTGACTTAACTAATGAGTTAATTTATTGACCTACTCCCTACATCAGTTTAACCTGTTTGGTAGGATTTAGTCAGTTTTTAAAAGGACAGATCATCTTATGTTAGATAGAAACTAAAAGCAGTATTAACGTTGTTGATCCTAAGGATTGATGATAAAAGCTTGGTAAATATTCATAAAATGTTACTTGAGATTTCCTAAAGGATCAGCCTGACAGAAAGAACATGGATACATTATTATTAAAAACCTATGTTCACATCCTGTGTGTTACATGAATACTTCTAATGAAGACACAATTTGTTATGATATCTGCTGCAAAATTAAGTATGGATGAGTTTGCTCTGAACATAAAAGAAATAATAAAAGACCTAAATATAGGCATTTGGAGTGACTAGTGGGAATATGATGACTGATTCAAAGAAAATGCATTTTCTTTGCTTATACTTTCTCATCTCCTTTTATGGATAAAATGTAGGGAAATGAAATTAGGGTATTTTGGCTAGTATTTAGCCATCTTAATTATGATATGAAGCATAAGAATAAGTGGGCAGAAGAGCAATCAGCGGTAAGTGAAGGCAAAACTCTCCATATCCTTCTCAGTCTTCATATTTAATTGTTAGAAAGGAGAAGGGAAGATTCCAATGCTGATTTTTTAATTTTCAAACTTAAAAAACTTTAGAGAACATCTACAATCTGATTTTAAGATTTAAATAGAAAGGCATCAGTTCCAAACAGGAGAAAAGGCCATAATCTGATAATATACTATATTTACCATTTGATCATGAAAGGCACATTTGACAGATTACTTACAAGAACATGTTCAGAGGGAAAAATATCAAGATAAAAGGAAATATGATTGTTACAAGTTAAGACACAAAAAAATGTCAACACTGGCAAACTAAAATTGCTAGAAAAGTTTGCAAACTATTAAGTTCAGAGTAGCAATATAAAATATGCACTATGAACTATTACATTTATTCTGTCATTATCTGCTTCTGTTATTGCATTTCTACATCATAGTCCTATGACCCCCCCCCCTTTTATTTTCATCTTCTACATCTGGAATTCAAGGAAGACTTTGGGAACCCCTAACCCTTTGAAACTGCTTAAGTTTTTCTATATACGTACATTGAGATTGCTGTGAATGGGGGAGCCAAAACTTTTATCAACTATCCAAGAAGACCTGGTCCCCAAATGGTTAAAATTCAACAACTTATAACTAATGTATAACAATTTCCCAATGATATTTTTTCTTTTAAAATTTCTTCATCTAGACTTGCATTGCTTCACATGCTGACTATCCTACCAGATCAGGATTTTTTTTTGCTAATTATTCTCAATAGCCAGTACCACCAAATCAATTTTGTTAATCTATTAAAAACAAACATCGATGACTTTCCCTTTACTTACACTGAAGTTGATTTACAAGATCAAGTTTAGATTTCTCACTTTAATATTCAAATTCCTCTAATACCACGTTCACGGCCACCTCAACCAACCATAAGTGACTTTTATAGAATGGCGTGAATTTTCCAGAAATTAAGATTACTTCCTCAATAGCTCTATAAAATGGGTCCCATTTGAATTATAATCCTTATAGATGATTTATAAGAACTGAAGAGGTGAGGTCATCCACCTAGACTTAAACAGCTAGTCAGTAGTGGATCCAGAATTCAAACTTCAAGCAGCTTAGCCTTACATGAGGGTTTACTCAATCAAGCTCCCTCCTTCCTACCTAATTTGTTCCTTGCCAACATGAATGTTCCTCTGCAGACAACTGAAGATCATCACTCTCAATTGAATAAAATGTATTTCTGACCTCAAGACTTTTTCATAGTCAGTGTTGCCTGTTCTCTGAGACTGAGATCAAATCTCACTTCTCTTATGGTATATTCATTAAGTTCTCCTGTCTTAGACCCATACTATTATATTGCATGTTTCCCTTGTACTAGTGAGCCATTATTGTGCATTATGATTGTGCATAGACTTTTCTCTAGTTGGACAATAAGTCACTAGTGGGCATGATCTTATATATATAAATTTTTTTGTTCTATTTTGTTCAGCGTCATTGCCTTTCGTCAAATTTGTGTTAAAAATACTTATTGAGGGAATAAATTAACCTAAACTTCTAGAGAGTGTCATGTTTGAAAAATGATACTATAATTAGTTCTGTAACATTCTATTATGTCTTGATAAAAGCTCCTGTGCATGGTGGCAGGTGGGTTTATCAGCTATTGCTACCATGCTGAAACTGACTTTCTATGTTTTCTCAGCTTGCCTGAAGTAAATCTGATAAACAGTATAAAGAAACTGCCCAAGGTGAGTGTATATGTGTATTCATTTTCATCTAAGCAGTGCTCCATTATGTATGATTAAAAAGAAAAGAAATTATATTGCTAATGTTTTTTCCTTTAAATGACTTTAGTGCTACTGAGTTAGCTTGCTCTTTAAGAAAAGGATTTATGTAAAGAGCAATGACTCCTTGATCCAGAATCAGAACTTCTGTTCAAGGAGTTCAGGAAAATTCCAGGGATGTAGATTAGCAGGCAATTTTAGGAACAGTAAGATCCTTCATTTCTTTTATTCTCTCTATTGGATTTTTGTGGTGAGGGAAGTGGAATAGTCTCTAAGGTGTAGGTCAATGTCAGACTGCCTGATCAACACATCTCTGAGCACCAGGTCCTTCCTTGTCTTCAGATATTCCAGCATCAGTGGACAGAAGGACAAAGAAGAAATGCTCTATGCACTTGCTTGAGCAATCAGTTCTCAGCCTGGCAGAGCTATCTACCTTGAAACTCCTTATGTCTTCTCTTTTATGCACATAGTATCTTTCATATATAAAGAAAACAGAATACTCATTTTGTTATCTAGCTTTAGGGGAAAAAAGGATATGGAAGATACTGATATTTTGTATTGTAAGTATCATGTTAAGCCACCTATATTTTATACATATGTATGAATATATGTGCAAATTTATAACAGTACTTTTACTAATTTAAAATTCTTTTGAAATCTCTCAAAGTAACTCACATCTGAAGCATCTGATCACTTAATGGATAACACCCAGGGCTAATACGCCTCACTATCAATGACTCAGCTTTTCTTTTAATAGTTTAAAATGCAGGGGTTAGACAAAATAAGGAGTCACTTAAATGATAACAGATGGAAGGCAGATAATAAATACTTGTAGTGGGCTTGGTGGAAATCACTCTAAGAAGTATGAGGACTGGGGAACATTAAGGAAAGTACATCCTGTCCCAAGCGGATATGTAGTGTTCATTCCCTGGTGGCTTTTCCTGCAAGAAAGGACCTGGTATAACAAACCCTTCCAGTTCTCTGGGAGAAGCAAATTTTTTAAGTGAAATTCCCTTGGATTTTAATTTAGAAATTTTGTTATGAAGACTGGGAAGGTGGAACAAAGCACATGAGAGTATGGGATCTGGCCCAGAGGCTGCCATCCTGGTATTGTATAAAACACCTGCTTCTCTGACTCATGCAACATTTAGCTATATGTGCAGTTATTTGAAAAGCTACTGTTTCAAATACCCTTATTAGTTAAAAATATTCCATCACAACCAGTGGGGCTGTAGTAAGAACATTTTCACTTAGATATTGACTTAACAATGGTAGATGAAGAACGAGTAATGGCTATAATGTATTATAGCTCCAACAAATGTTTTATTCTGGTCCTCATGATATACTCATTCATAAAATATATTTAAGTAAAAAATTCCAGGTAGCTATGAACCTTTACCTGGAAAAAGGTTATCAGACTCTAGACACTCCCAGAAAATCTCTAATAAAGAAAATTCTATAAGGATTAGTCTTGGCCTCATCTCATTTAGCAATGTCTTACTAATGTAGATGAAAAATTGAGTGTTAGTCTTTATGCTAAAACTAGGGAATTGACCTGGTGACCTGCTACCCACCTGACTCAGTCCGGATTGGAGTAGGGGTAGTTCCTCTTTGGAGCATTCCACCAAGTATATTGAATAGAATTACAGAAATGTAAAAAAAAAATTGCTTCGTCTTTAAAGGCTTTGAATATGATTTAAGATATCAAGCACATGGATGAAATGAAATGATGAATTTATTGTACAAAGTCATATGGCAGAAATTAAGGCCAAGCAGTGTCAAGATAGAGAAAAATCCAGTTAAGTGAGTTCAAGCACCACAAACTCACTTCTGATGGGTCTCCTATTAAACTTTGAAAAAGTCTGAGGTCAGGCAAGGCAGAATTTACCAAGCCAGGCGAGGTCTATTGTGTTACATGTGTAGAGTGGTAAGATGAAGGAGGCCTTTGCAAGACTTTCTAGACAAGTGAGATCAATGACAACAGGTATGATCTACGGAAAGATGGTGCTGTTCCAGAAGCTATAAAGTGTGATAATGATACAGAATGTGTGAAAGAGAATAATAACCAAATTCATCCCGTGGTTTGTTTTAATATTGCATTTGTTTTAATACTGCTTGTGGTGTTATGATCCTTGATTTTGGTCAAAGAACAGCGCTTTGATTATTGACATACCTGATTAGAGTTCTGTCCATTACTTTTTCTGAGAAGTGAACATTGTAAGTATTGCTATTTACAAATGCATAGTCAGTTTAATTTAAGAAGCATTTAGGGAAAGTCACAAGCTTTATAATCAAAGAATTGAGAGACATGAAGAACATAGAAGAGTTTCTGGCTCATAATAAGACTCATCACAGGGTGCAGGGAAGATGATGTGTGGTAGGATGAGGCAGACATGCTTTTGAATCTCTTTTGTCATTTCAACAACTAGTGATTATGTGCAAGTAAACCAGATTATCTGAGTCTCAGTTTCCTCATGTTTAAAATATAAATAGTAAACATTTTGTGAGATTGGTCTAAAGATGAACAAATGTAAAATGTATTATGGTAGATGACATTAAATGGTAGTTATTATTACTAAAAATTATTACAATTATAAATTTGATAAAACTCATAAACAATCATAATTAATTCCTAAGTTGTTATGGCAAGAAGGCAAGATGTCTTTCTTAAGTTAGTAATTTAGGTTCTAAATTCTAAATTATAAAATTATAAGCAGAAATACTGCTTGAATTCCTTATCTTTAACCCTTAATTTATATATTAATCAGTTTGTTATCTTAGCTATAACATATATGCACTCACTTTCCCACAAAATATAATCAGATGTTTGTAATAGGTGAAATGATCACTATTGATACATGAAAAGAAAGACAATTTCCTCTAGGGTTCTTGTGAAAATTAATTTCTAAACTTTTCTGTGACAAAATGCCTTTTTGAGTATTGAACACATATATTTTTTGAGTACAGTAATTGTATCTAGGTGAGGGCTGGGGTTTTCCATCCTGTCTCACTTGTGATGCAGATAGAATGGAGTAGTGCTGCAGCTTAGCTGTGTAGTCAAAAAAAGGAAATTCGCCTAATAAAACTGAAAAAAGGATCCACTATCCTGAATGTTTGCAAGAGAAGTATCTGGTGGAGAACACCTGAGCAAGGTAATTCACTAGATCCTATAGGTCAAATACACTCCTACCGGTAAGAGGCAGGAAGGGCTCCTTTGATTTGTGTTTATGAGGTTGCAAATCATTCCTCCAGAAAATACTGAAGATTCTCCCTCGGGTATATAATATAAAGTCCAAAGCCAATGAATTTCAATAAAAAAAAATCTGAATAAAAGCTGGAAAATTCAGGTAAGTATCAACGTAAATTCGAATTTACCTGGAGATAGGTAGATGATAGATAGACAGGTAGGTAGATAAGTACATACATACATACATTCTAAGATAAACATAGACAAAGAAAAATAATACAATGTAATGCTCATACAGAATTGTTTTCGACTGGCTTTAATTCTAACACATAAAGTATGAGCCAAATTAAATTAGAAATATCTTAAAAATCCCTTTTTCAAAATGTCAAAATACTTGAGATCTTAATTCGAATTTTCCTTTTCTCTAGTTTTACACATGGAGTTTCTTTATTTCACTTCATGCAAGAAAGATCCTACATAAGCTTAATCAGATGAAAACATACATTTTACTTTGCTTTTAAATACTTGTGGATTTCCTGCTTTTTCAGTAAATTTGAATATCACATTCATCTTTTAAGATGAGTCAAGTTGAGCAGCCTGTGGCCTAAAAAACTATCAACTGTACATATTAAAGCGCCACTTTCCTGTCCTAACGCTACAACATCTGCACTGATTATAATTTAAAACTATGCAACAGATTATCACTCCAATTATAGTTCTTGTTCTCATCAAAATTCAAGACTGTCCTCAGACAGCAGTGCGTGTGATGCCCACATGCCATTTTCTCTGAAATGAAACCTCCCTGAGCTTTTTTTCCCCACTTATTAAAACAACAAAGATGTGTAGCTGCACTGAATTTATCTTTAACAAAAAAGTAGAATTTTACTGAGAAATTTTCAAAACTCGTTGGAAGTCTCTTTTTCTTCCTTGTGTAAACTTAATAAGAAGTGAAGAAAAGGATTATTATGCTACCCAACAAAAAAGTTTTGTTTTCCAAAGTGTTTTTTTTTCTGTTTTCAGGAACATTGTTTTTTATGATTTTAAAAACTATCGATGTTGAAAAGTACAAAAAAGTTGTCAGAATTGAAATAGGAATATATTAAATTAGTAATGGTGTTATATTAAAAATTACAGCAATATTCTCAGAACTTTATAAGTAGCTGCTTTCTTACATAAGGAAATAAAGCCAAAGTACATTTGTAATAATTAGTAGAAAATGTAATAATTTACACAAGTTGTAAATTTACAACTCAGATAAGAAGTTACATAAGAAAAACACCTTTTAAAATATCACAAAGCAATTGAATGAAAAAAGTACAGATTTATATAAAATATAATTATTTAGCCAATATAATAGATTTTAATGATATGCAAATATATATATTTACATAGGTATTACCCTTTAAGAAAAATTTCTTTGGAAAAAGTGTTCAGCATTTTGTGTGACATCAATTTTTCCTGGCAATTATTTAAAATCTATAATTGGGGAGAAAAAAAAACTCAGTTTGATCTCTCCGTAAACAAAATTATATTAAAATTTAGGACAAAGTTGAGAAATTAAAGAACATTCTGTTTAGTTCAGCAAACATTCTTTAAAAAGAACATCCTTACCTTCAAATATTTACTCAGTATCTAAGTTAATGGGAAAAACACAACTGTTCAAAATAGATACAACTAAGGCAAATACATTACTTCAATCAGAAAAATGTTGAATTCATGTTTTATAAATTTCTATGCTCATCATTGAATCTTTGCTCATAAGTGCATACAAATTACAAGTTACAACTTGTATTTCTTATTATCTCCAACCACAATAAATATATGATTCTTATTTCAAAGGGCTTCAAAATACCTCTTTTAGATATATAATGCTCAGAATTTTTCACTAATAATCCCCTATTTTTTATGACCTAAAAACTTGAGTGTTGCTCCATGACTAAAACTATGCAGATGCTTGTTGTACAGATTGATACCACTTTCTTTACGTAATGAAAACATTATAAATCTTTGTGGTTTTTTTTTTTTTTTTTTGCTTTATCCGAGATGGCAAGTCTATATTCCTAGAGTAAAACAGTTTTTACATCTGAAGGTACAAAAAAATACTGTATTAAAATGTGTGAGTTGATGGAACCAAAAGAGATTCCTGTGCCTATAGAATAAACATCAAATGGGAAAGAGAATGCATGATTTTTTATTAAGAGCACTTGATACAAGTTGAGTCGATCTGTTCAAGTTCAAGAGAACATCCTGTACCTTACATCCTATGTAAATAGTGTGGATATGACCCTTTTTATGACATTTTACAAAGACACAATGAAAAGTTGAATCTGGAAGAGCTACGAAAATACCTTAGCTCTTAAACAATATCTTTGCAATTTGATGTTCCAAGTGCTGCTTGCATGGCATCATATCGGAGGAGTGACGATGCAAGAGTGTCAGTGAATTTCACTATTTTAGTCGTTCCCAAGAAGCTGCTTCTTGGACTTTATAGTAGCATGATTGCAATATTAGATAGAGCACTCAAGGAAATACTTTATTGTAAGAGGAAACCTGATAGATACGAGGAGGGTGGGGGAAGCTTCAAATCTCTGAGAAGCCGCAAATCAAACAGGAATTTTAAAAAGAAGTGGGGAGAAAATAATGGAAAGGAATGGAATGGAAATTAAAAAAGAACTCTAATTCTTGGACTCTATCCCACCCTCCCCCACCCCCAATCAAAATGGCGCCAAAAACTTAAAACTAGGTTATTTAAAATGCTGAGATATTTTAATATAAGACATGGTGTTTTTCAATCAAAATAGCCACCTTTGGTCAAAATTCTCTAAATAATTATGACAAGTCCTTTCTTTAGTTTGCTTTATAGACATTGTCTAAACAAACAGTAAGGGTTTCTTGAGATCAGGTCTTCGGAGACTTCTGGCACCACTAGATGGCATGAAAGCACTGCTTTGGCCCTGTCAGCCACTGGTGCGTGCAAAGTAGAAGCGTTTGTTCTCCTGCTGAGAGCACTGTTTAGTAAGATGCTTATTTCCCCCCTAGAGAAATCTTTCGGTGTCGCGTGACACTTTTTAGGGCACAAAGGGGGTATTTTTTCCTCCCCCTCCACACCCTCAGAAAATGTCGAATTAAATTTGGAATAGTAAAAATCACTTCAGTATTTACTGGGGTTTCCTGAGAACTTTACCTTTCATTTCTTTAGGGGATAGTCTGCTATTTGTTATGCAGCCTTACTTAATAGATAGTTAGAGGGGAAAAGAAGTCCCTTCAGCATTATGTCTGTGCTCCAACAACTGCATACAAAGTTTGCGTATTCGCAGTCATCTTTCCCCTTCCCCTGATTTTTTTTCATCAAAAATTCTCTTTGTCTTTCTTCATTTGATAGTGTGGGGTCCCTCATTAGTGACTGTAATATGAAAACTTGAATTTCAAACTGGTGTAGAAAGTCAGTTGTCCTCTGCAGAGTGAGAGGAAATGCTTTCGTGTTTGCTTTCAGATGCATTGTTTTTGCCTTAATGTTTCTGACTGATCACTAAGCATCTTATAATCCTCCATCCAAACCCTGAAATATAATAGTTTTATATTGAATGTATTTTGAGATTTCCCAATATATGCATAAGACACATACTTCCCTGTGCCTCCACAGCAGAACAATTACCATATTCTCCCAGATATTATCACTATCTCTCTCCACAAAATGTCCATTGTAAAAGCTGTTTTGATCTTTTGGATAAGTGCCTTAATTTAAAATAATAGCAAAAAGGTAAAATTAGGCCTTGATGCTCAGCAGTGCATGAATGACAAATCTGTTGTAGTTTGGGGTACATTTTAAAAGATCCCTTTTAAAACCTCTTATAGCAAATTTACATATGATCAAAAATTGTATTACACATTGGCAAACTAAGCTGCATAATTTATTCTATGTGTTACTGATATGGTCATGTTTATACCTAAAATAGGCTTTACAGTTTTGATATAGTATCTTGACAAATTAAAATCTGAGAGATTTTAAAATAATTTTTTTTAATTTTCAATCACCTTTTAAAAAGCTTTTTGTCTTTAAAGTGTCTGAGAGTACAGTTATAATTTTTCAAGTATCTTTTAAACTCTGACCTCAATGAACTTATGAAAACCAGAGATTTTTTGAGGATAGTCAATTAAAATATGTACTATAATGAAAATTTGATGAAGTGTAATCATTTCTTTAAAAGACAAATATTGAAAAAGGACAATTTGGTAAAACTTGTTAAATAAGCAATGTGATAACGTGTCTGTATTCTGTGTAGTTCTAGTTTATAGTGACATAAGTTAATTCATCATATTAATAGAATCTTGGAATGAGCTCCTATGAGTCATATTTTAACTGGCTCAGGTCTTTAGTATCATTTAAAATCTTTACTTCAGGTAGAATCTCCAGAATTTTATTATTTATATAATGAGTTGATATTAATACAGAGACATGATTTTGTTATCTTGAAATAGGAGTCCTATTTGTGTACAACTGAAATGCTTTCCTTAGATAGTCTATGTAATTCACAACTAATCATAAAGGATATAATACAAGACCAGTGGTTTCATACTTATAAAGTGAATCATTCTATATACAGAGCTAAGACTATTTTCTACAAGTGTGATTTCAGCTAACTCTGAATGACCACTAAGATTTTTGGTGCTGCACAAGGAACACTAGTGGAGGAACAAAAAATCACTTATGCTTGACAATTTGCCTGGGAGTTTATATATATATATATATTGTGTGTGTGTGTACATGTATACATACACATATAGAAACTACCCTCTCAGTTCTACTTCATCAGTTGCTGAAAAATAATAGCTTTTCAGTGGCTGCGAGATTGTCTCTATAGGTTGCAATTAATTATTCCACGACAATATTTTTTTCATTCTTTTTTGAAAACCTTTTTTCAATTATTTTCTTAAAATTTGGATTCCATGTGAATAAGTGACTGAACTATTTACATAAATGAAAAATGGAGGTACATCTACAGATTCATGGCAGAGGAGTAGTGGGTGGAAGCCATACAGATAAATTTTTATTTTATCCTTTTTGAATCCATATATTCATAGAGTTTAGTAAAAACTTGTGCTATCATGTCATATAAGAAACCACTGGAAAACAACAAACTTCACAGATGCTTTTGTAGATGCACTAGTGAAGCAGGAAATCCAAACTATATTTGGCATCACACCAAGCGGACTTAATTAGTATTTGAAATGATAAGTAATGTACTATATTCTCATTTGTTAAACTGGTTTTCTGTAATATTGATATTTATAAAGTAATTTAGCAGAACCCTACTTAAACACAAAAAGTTTATTTTTGTTTCTCTTTTCTGAAAGAGGCTTTGTTTCTTTTAATAGTGCATGACTTATTTGGTCAAATAATTAATTGAATATCAAATAATATTCAAATAATTGAATGTCACATTCATCTGTGACAATAAGTAACATTTGTTAAATATTGGAACAGTGATTACATAGGAATAAGCTCCTAAAATTTTCTCACCTAACAATTTTTATTATTTCATGCTAGTGGAAAAGATTGTATAAAGTATATGTGTGTGTGTGTGTGTGTTATACAGTATGTCAACTGGATGTACACATACATGTATCAGATCAACTGGCGACATACTATGCATACATATTGTATATACTATATATATTTAACATATATAACACATACCTATGTCTGTGGTTAAATAGTATAGATGTTATATATGCCGTGTGTGTATGTGTTTGTATGTATGTATGTATGTATGTATATGTGTGTGCACATATGTACATATATATATATATAGTATATCTCCAAGAAAAACTAAATAACAACTTAGTACTTAGTAATTGCTAGATGTAGTTTTGTTAAGACCACACCCTATCCCCACCTCCAATACACACAATTACCCTTTGGTAGTGTGAATTATCATAGATTGAATTAAATTTTTAAAATAAAAATCTTAAATTGGACCACTTAGGAAAATAAAAATATTTAAATACCATAGAGACATAAAGTCCATAGAAAGAACTGCAACATATGAGTTAATTAAAACTCAACTGTCTCTGAAACACAAAATGTAGAAGAAACTACTTTTAAAATTCACCATTAATTTGGTCAAAGAATGCTATTTATTGGTTGATTTTTCATTTTCTCTCTTCATAAAAGCTTAAAATGATTGTTTACTATTCTAAAAATCAAGGTAAGAACTTTATCAATGTATTAATTCTAGTTTTCCAAGTATTTTCGCAAAGTATATTCCCACATTCACTGCCTGAAGCATGTAATCCATGACCAAGACAGGGTTGCCAGCTACCCCAAAGACCCTCAGTTTCTGGACAATCTCTTTAGCCTGAGATCTTTCAATTTTTCAGCAATCTCCAGCCACAGATGACTCTATTTCTACTTCTCCTGAGTATAATACCCAACAAATAACAAAGTAAAACAAAGCAAAACAAAACCGACATTCGAATAAATTCATGGTGGACCCCAATTACTTGCTTACACCAAGAATAGTATGTCACTTTGCTCCTCTGATTTGCTGCTTGAATGAATTGTTTACAAAACATGGAACATTCTTCTGAAATGAACTGGGGATGGGAGAGAGAGAGGAGAGGGGGAAAAAGAGGGGCAAAGAAGGATGAAGCAAGAAAGGATACAGAGCAAAATCTAGAAATCTGAGTAGGAAACACAACGTAAGGGTCTATCCTTTGACAGAGCTTGAATTAACAATATACAACTTTGTAAAACTCTCCTCTCTGCCTCTCTTCCTCTCTCACATGACACACGTGCATACGTTCACTCACAGACCTTAATCCCAAACTGAAATAAAGGGGGATGTGTCGCTAATCCTTACGAACTACAATTTGCACCTGGCATTGGCAATAGCAACAAAAAGCCAACTGCTTTTCAAAGCTGTCTTCGACATTAAATATGCCACTAACAAGGGGCTCACATGAAACAAAGACGTATCCTATTCCTCAAGGAGAATATAGGTAACCAGAACCAAAACAAGGCCTTGTCGCCGTTTATTTGTAATTCTAAATATGTGAATATAAAGGTGCTGCTTACTGACTTTAGTGAGAACAGTCTGTAACATAAAAATATTGGGTGAAAAATAAGTCATTCATCTGATAGGGTATTTGAAATAATGTCCATTTGAAGTCTCCAAGGAGATTTTTAGTCTTCTCCAAAAGCCCTCCATTTAAATGAGCACTGATAATTGAATGATGACATGATAGGCTAAGGGTACAAACCACGAATATAATGTTGTAGATCACATTCATCATTTTCCAGAAAAGAGACAAACAGGAAAATACCTGTCTTACAACTTCATCAGGACTCCAGCGGCTTAGGTAGAATTAGAATTTGAGACATCAAAAACCTCAATACTCAATTTAATCCTTTAACCACTAGGCCACACTCTCTTTCAAAATTGTTAATAGAAACAACATTGCCCTTTTTGTACAGCTGTGGATGCCCTATTGATCTGTATCACATACCATTTAACACTGGATGATTTGGCTAGGAAAAGCAATGTTCACTGTTCCATGGCAAATCAGACAACAATGCTCAGATTGGCTATAGAACCAGAAAAATAGGATAGGAGAGGGGGAAACAAACAACCACAAAAAACAAGCCTCATCTGCATATTTTTCACAGTTATTTTTTAGCCCACAAGAAAGCACAGGGGTAGAGTGCAACTGTATTAAAAGTAAAACTATTTCTGCCTAACGCAGATGTGGATCATGGGAATGGAAACCTAATAAACTAACAGCTGAAGGCCACATTATTGCCGCATCCTCCTCCCCTAGCTCATTTAGAAAATGACATGTTTTTCTTCACAATGTTTTCTCCCTCCTCACTCTTTAGTGGCAGTAATGCTGACTGCTCTTGACATAATTCTTCGTTCACCCCTGACAGTCATTTTTTGAGTACTATCCCCGTAATAAAACACCTGACCTCAAGTCTTTCAAATGGCCATTGGCTTGGGTTACCCCAATTAGCTAGGCTCATTTGGAAATATCCAGAGGAGTCGGGTGTCTCACTCTCCACTAAACTCAGCATCATAAGAGAATGAACAGCTTATTTAGGTCAATTTATTTATCTAGTGGGTTTCTTTATTCTCCTACTATCTAAACATAGCAAAATAACAGGTTTCAAAAGTAATCTACAGGTCTGTAGAAATCTGATACCAAATATTTCTGCTTTGGAAGTCATACAGGACATTTCTAGTTCTCTCAGAGTTGTTTTCAGTATTTCAAAATAACTGAAAGAATTTTCAATAAAATAACTGAAAGACACAAGATATGTGTACATGTGGACAAGTCAATGAAGAGCTATTCCATGGATACATAAGGCAGCTTCATGAACTTGGGTGTATCTGTGTATACCTGTTAATATATTTTTCAGGGTATAGATCTCCAAAATCAACTGTTCTTTATTTTAAAAATCCCTCGAGAGGCCAAGTGTGCTGCCAGAGGAAAAAAGTGTGTTTATAACACGATTGTGTGTTAATTAAATGTATGCTTTTGCCTCAGGAATAAAGTTGGGAGTTACTGTAAATAATAACTAATTGAGGTTTCTCAGAGAACTTTGGCAAAGGAATATGGACATTTTCAATGTAAACTATGTAAGAGAAATTAAAGGAATAGGCTTAAATTATGTTAAAGGCAGTACCTTACATATTTAAGCTTAATTTTGAACTTTAATTTTAAATTTTAATTTCATTTTCATTATAAACTACAGTGTGTCTTTGTGTAAATATTTTAGCACTTTCTTTGCTTCTTTTACTTGGTATTTAAGATTTTATCAATAGCCACTGGACTTTTTCAAACACAATAATTTTTCTTCACAATCCTTTCAGTATTTGTGTATGCCATGTAATTTTATCACTTTCCACATATTCCTTATTTCTTAAGAAGGAAAATCATAAGGTTTCTAGACAGACAGTACTTAAGTAAAATATGGAGACCACACAAGTGAAGGAGGACAAATAATGCAGACAGAAATGCGTACAGGTGTCTCCAAAGACTCTAAGCCTCCTTTGACATTCAAGCGATTCAGTAAGGAAGGAAAGAGAAATTGAATTTAGCTGATGCAAATGAAATTAAAACTAAATTGGTTGTCACATCAAACCGATGTTAACTATGTAAATGTTTTCTGTTTATGAACCTTCAGTTTTGAGTGTACAATCCTGCAAATATAAGAATATTTCCATGTCCCTTTAAAATAAAAATGAAAAGGACAGATTGTGAAGCAGTTTAAAATCTTTACCACTTTCCCATAATACTAAATAATATAATACCACTTTCCCGTAATACTTAAGGCACCATGTAATACTCTGGAGACACAGAGTGTTGAGATAAACATACACATACATACACACGTCAATACACATGCCTGCTTTTCTGGCCAGGCAGTATCCCATTACATCATTGCTTCAAATGCATTCATTCTCTTCAATATTGTTGGCTGTTTCAGGTTAACTACCAAAATCATTTGCCTGAGAAGCGAGATTTAATTGTCTTACAACTACCTCTGTGAGGTACAATAGGGATTACAAGTACCCATTGATTATACTATTGGGTAGAATAAGGGACTCTTATTCTAGCATTTCTCATTCATTTTGTCATTGCATTCTCTTTGAAAGAGACCAAATGGGTCCCAGCAGGTGAAAGCAAAGAAACCTGAAAGGCCCCCTTTGATGAATGACAATACCACAACCACCCTCCCCCCCCTCATTTTTGGAGATTATAAAACCTTATTAAATCATGCCCTGTTAGATATTGATTGAGAGGGAGCTAAACTAAAACCAACAATAGCAGCATGGATCAGAGAACACTGCTTTCATCAATGGGCACTAAACACAGCTAAGCTTCCCAGTCTTTTTTTTTTGGAGGGGGGGGGGGTTTTACTATTTACTTTTGTTTAAACCATTATCCCAGAAAGTCATACAATTATAGCAGCCTTTTCAGTCAAGAATAGATCGTAGTTGTCCAGTACTTCATCTTTTTGAATGTAGCAGTGTATTGCACAAACAATATTATACTTGGTTAAGATTCAGGATTATTATTATGATTATTTGGAGGGGGTGCAATTGTAAGTGATTATCATAATTATTCTTGACTCTGGGACCCCTTTGATGACAAATCTGCTTTAAGCAAACCACTTGGACATAACAACCCAAGATATCTGAAAAGAGACTGCTGCCAGAATCAGAGTTGAAAACTCACCCATATTTTAAGGCTATCTTGATTATCGGGCTGTTTGCGTTCCTGGGCTGTCTTTTCTGCCATCTGTGAGAGCCACAGCAAACAACCCCTTTATGACAATCACCTCAGTATAACTTGAATATGTCTGCTTTACAGAAGACTTCTGTAATAAGACTCTGTGCTAATTAACTGTCAGATTTTGTGTGTGTGTGTGTGTGTGTGTGTGTTTTTAATCAGCAGAGTGCATTTCAGAAAGTAAAGACACTCTACCCAAAACTCCCAAACAAGAATCAAGCTATGTGCTAGACTGCAACTTCTTCTGTCCTCAGGCCTTACTGAGTAAATCTGTTTGCTTTATATACTTCTCATGTGATAAAGATTTTCCTTTTTGTTGCCAGTTGACTACAGGTAATAACACTTGCTCCTCCCTCTAGACAGCTGCTTGATTTAACAACTACCAAAAAAAAAAAAAAAGAAAGAAAGAAAGAAAAGAAAAGAAGAAAGGAAGGAAAGAAGAGAAGAGAAGATAGAAAGGGATGAGGGAGGAAAGGGGAGAGAAAAATTTGAAGTATAGGGCAAGTTTTTGTGCTAGAAATAATAGCTGCATGGCTTTTTAAAAGGGGGTAGCAAGTGTTACTATTGAAAGCAATTATAGTGAAAAGGGGCAGATGCTAAAATTATTAGTTTGATATCAAAGATGAATAATTTCCAGCTCAAGAGAAATCATTATTTGCAGAAGCATCATTATATTCATCAAAAAATAATATTTGTGAAAAAAATCTGATAACTATTGTTGTCTTAAAAGACTACAGAAATCAGGCTTATACAAAATAGAAAGTGGAATTTAAGTATCAAATGTATCTTGATGGTTTTTTTTCTCCTTGTTGGATTAAAACAATAATAATAATAATAGTTTAAAATAAAATATAGAAATGAATGCAGAGGTTTTTATTCTATTGTTAAAATCCACCTCTGAGTCATGGATCTCCAAAATAAATAGATGCAATACAATTTTTGAGTTGGATTCAATAATCAAGGAAAATGAATACAGTATGAAATTACTTTCTTTTAGTCAATTTTTGATTATTCAGCTTATCTAACTGTACATAATTTGCAAAATTTAAAATTGCATTATAAATTAGATTTTATTATTGAATAAGATATCATACTGCTGATATTAATATTTTCCATTTATGGGTTCTTCTGAATTTGTTAGCTTAAAGTCTGGAATTAGACTTTGCATTCCTTTGATATTTTTCAATATTATAACTGATAAATTTTATTTTACAGCATTTATAAAGACATTTCTTATAAATAATCATATAAAAAGTTTATAAGTGCAACTTGCTATTTTTACTTCTGTTTCTCCTGACTTCTATTCTTGAAGTAAAAATTTAAAGGTATTAAGAATGCACAACTATACAATTAAATCAATGTATCTCTTTTTTGTATTAGAACATTTTGCAAAAAACAATTTATAAACAACAAAGTCACCAACCTATTATGTTGGATGGTACTCTCTTATGAAAGCATGATGTACATGCATTTTTATAAATGCTGCCAGCATGTTTCATAGCTTTAAATTTTCCTATTCAGATATAATTAAATAAAGAATTTGTTTGTAATTTTATTTTCATTACATTTGTATCTTTAACTGAGTTATGTTAATTTTATACTGTTTAGTTCAGTGCTGGTTTGAATTTCCTAAAAGAAACCTAAGAATTATTCTCCTAATGTACAATAAAATTTTAATTTAGTCATCAGTTAGCAATTTTAGATTGCTCTCTCTCTTAGGTGAAATAGAAAATAATTGATTATTTGTAGAAATATTACTATTTTAAATGTATTTAAAGTACATTACTGTTTTCCATTTCTAAAAACTATAATTAAAAAAACTATAATTTTAATTAAGTTGTTTGGGAAAATGATACTGACACACTTCTATTTAAGAAAAAAACTGTAGTAATAAAATTATCAAAAAATGTGTTCAGCACTCTCCCATATATAAGAATAACTAATAATAATTGAGGTTTCCCAAATAATCATATGTATCTATTTGGAGGTAGCTTTCCTGAATTCTTTCTCTTTCATCACATTCAAAAACAGTGAAGAAGTCAGAAATCATTTTGATTTCAACATTAAAATATAATAATTTCAATCCCTCTCACTTTCCTTAAACAGATATTAATTCTGTTTTACCTGTATTATTATGTGATCTTTTGTGCTCATCTTCATAAACACTGTGCATAAATTGTTGCAAAATGATTTCAATCAATTTGTATTAAAAATGTACTAAAAAGGAAAAGTGCCACGATTTTCCTAAAATTTTCAAAATGTTGTGGATACAGCAAACAACCTATTTCAGGGCATTTTACTCTTTATGTATATAATTTTTTCACCTTTAAGTGACTTGGTTATCAGAAAAAAAAATAGATTTTTCTCATAGATCTTCTAGACTCTCCTAAAGCCAATCTGCAGGATGATGCTGATATATACACAAAGCATTATTCCTAGAAAATGTTACCCTAAACAGTCCCATACATCTGACATAAAAATAAATATGGAATACCGTTTTTAAATTGAATAATCATGTTGAAAAATACCCTAAACGTGATTAGCATCTTGTCAACAAAATAGCTTCTGTTGGATAAATGTGATTTATTTTTACCTCATGATAGTTGTCATACTCACTTCATTATTTGGCAGGGGTGAGAGGCAGAGCTAATTTTCATGTAAGTGATATTGATACTAAGAGAAATATTAACTATGTGAAATAGATACTGGATTTTTAAAATTGAATTGGTAGTAACATTTTAATCATCATTTCTTCAACACACCTACCTTGTGATAATAGTAATTTGTGGTAGCTTTAATGGAATACATGTTGGCAAGATGTGTCAGTTGTCATTTCTGAATTTGGTAAGTACCCAAGTTAGTACTTCTACATACAAAGAATCTTCTCTTTCAGAATCTTGTTTTCTCTATATTCTACTTTTGAAAAACTTAAGAAAATATAAAATTCCAAATAATTTTGGGATTTTTTTTTTTTCATAGAGAACATCTAAAAATTTTAAGATGGCTCCTGTAACATTAACATGAAGCTAGCTGAATGGACTTGGCTATATTTGTCCCAAGAATCATGTGAAATTAAACTGTCAGTTGACCTTCTTCAGTTTCAGCTGACTGTCCATGAAATGTTTGAATCTAGACTGTAAAGGCTTTCTTTTGACCTGACAAGGCCTTGCGGTTGAAGCTCAGTCCATATTCACCAAAAATGTGCATTAATTTTCTCATTCAGTATAAGGAAATTGAAAACATCTGCTAAGACAATTCTGAGATGCCAAATTACTTCATAGAGGCAAAATTTGAGAAATAACACCAAAACTTCTTATTTAAAAGCTAAATGTTAAAGTCCCAAGTCCCACTGGGACATTTCAAAGGAAAGTCAGTCCGTCACACTCTTCTTTGGTCTCCTCACAGGACCTGACCACCAGGAAGCCAAGAGACATTTGGATGGTCTTTACTAGCTACCTGGTTGCCATACACATGCACTGGTGAAATCAGTGACCTCTCTCCTCCCCATCACTCAAACCATTCATCAAACTCTTCCTTTAGAATTACATTCAAAATGAGATGATTGGATGAAAAAAAAATTCTTAAATATAGTCATTCTACATTTTTAAGCCCACAGCAGAGATATCTATGTTTACCAGATAGGTTTTCCAAATGTAAACCTTTCTTTATTAGACAAAAATTTGCCACTCTAAAACACTGTCAAAAGAAGGTAATTATCAAATGAGGGCATTCAATGCTGGTTTGAGCAATGGCAGCATCTATGAAATAAGTATTTAATACCTAGCAAGATGATCACTTTGAAGCATTTGATTTGATGACTGTTTGGTTATATTAATTAAAATAATCAGTCACACTGCCCTGCAGTCATATCTTGACTATCTGCCTGTCACTCCTTTACAAGATCACAGTCTTTTGTAGCTCGGCATGAAACAAGACTTGAAAACTTACACTTCATAATCACAGTTCCTTTGCCTATAGGCCTTTGAGTGACAAGGCTTCTTTGTTTGTATGCACAACAGGCAGAATTTAAGGCAAATCGTAACATACAGACTAATATTTAATATCTCTTCAGATAATATTGAATTGGCACACATGTGAATTTAATTGTTAACTAGTGTAAGCTTAAATTAAAGAAAATTAGCGGGTCCAAAAAGACACAAATTTACAATACAGGATAAGAACACTTAGCCTATGCATTGGTATATATGCACCCAAATTTGAAAAGCTGCTTTCCTGGAAATAACTGAAGAATTGAAGCTCCCTAAAAGGGATTATAGGAGGTGGGGAGCAAAGAGGGAGAAGGGACTCAGTTGACTATGCTGAAGGGTTATGGGTGCTTTGTTAGTCACTGTGATATAATATACATCTGAGGAGGTATAAACTTATACCCGTAATTTTATACTGAGTTATAAACTAATGTTAATTTATTTAAAAATTCCATTAAAATACTAATGAATTAAAAAAATAAAAGATAGAAGAAAGAAAATTTGAGATTTGATTGGGGAACTTGGTAAATGGACACTGAAAAATGACAAGTATAATGGGAGCTATTCATAAAAAAGTGGATTGAGTTGGAAGGTAAAGAATACTTTAAAGTTATTATAGCAGATATTAAGGGCTGTCATTCTCAAGTAGTAGTAAAAGGCATGGTGTTTTTAACATTTACACAATCTAAATTTTTAATAAATTATATCTTAATTTTTACCCCCGGATAGGCCAGAATTTTAATCTTTGAGAATATCAGGGAGAAATTTTGACTTTGAAAATAAATTAGTTCCATCATAGTCAGGGAATTCTGCCACTGGATTGATAGTAGCTAGTCAATAAAACAGATCCCAAAATGAGGAAAGTAATTGATGCATTAATATTTTAAATTGTGGCATTCATTCAGGCTGTGTAAATTTATACTTCAAAGACAAATTTTATTATTTCTCATTTTAATTATTTGACATTTCTATCAGAATCCATTATATTACTTTTTTCCTTACTGTCATTTATTTTGTGCACCTGAAAGTTTAACAGAATATTTACTTGCTTTTTAAAAAAAAGATATACATCATCAGAAAAAAAGTAAAAACTTAAATTTTTTTTAAAGTACGTGCATCAGTGTTAAATATTTTGAAAGGATTTTTTAAAAAGTTATAATTTTAATAACTTGTTTCACATATATATTTTCTTTAGAATGTAATATATTTTCAATTACTTAAGATTACATAATGCCAAATTTTGAGTTTCTGATTTTTCTTTATAGTTAATTTCTCTATTGTCAGTAAATATAAATTTATGATACTTTTTTCCTTTCTGCAAACAGAAAGTGTAATTTCACAGTGTAATTTTGTATGTGTAATTGCACAGTGAAGTCACTCGCTTTTGATAT
This sequence comes from Condylura cristata, assembly GCF_000260355.1. Taxonomy (NCBI): domain Eukaryota; kingdom Metazoa; phylum Chordata; class Mammalia; order Eulipotyphla; family Talpidae; genus Condylura; species Condylura cristata. The sequence continues at coordinate 28,764,500 of NW_004567108.1, read as the reverse complement.
ATGTTGTATATGAGAATTTCAAGTCATGTATCTCAAACTTTGCTGTGTTCAATGTTGTGTATTTTTACCATTAAGAGCTAATTATTATCGTAAAAGAGATGGAAGTGACTTTGGGGTTCTCAGTTTTAAACTACAATGGAGTTTTCTGAGTGTTAACTTTACTCAACTTCTTAGGTTTCAGAACTGTCTCTCACCTCCACGTGTGGAAGACACTCAAGGGGAAATCATGAACAATAGACCCATAAAGCCCTATGTTTTATGGTAATTTCCTCACCCTCTGATGATGTGCTATCTTTTGTGTGGCCATTTATTTTCTTATATATTAGTAAAGACTTTTAAGATTGGTTGCAAGTTATTGGATAACTCTATAACAAGAGAAAATATTTTTCTAATTTTTTTCTGTTCTGAAATTGTTCTTATTCTTTGAGGTACTAATTTATGTTATTTTATTTATATGTTATGTCATGATTGAAAACTTAGAAATTAGTCTTTCTAAGCTTTGTTTCTTAATCAATGGGGTTTTTCGTTATCTCCTCTTCCAATTTTGACAGAAAAAAATTCAGTATTTTGGGTCATTTTATCTCTCCTTTACCTCGTATAAGAATCTAATGCTGAATTCTTTTAATAGCTCAAAAAAAATCATGAAACTCCATTTTTGATTAAAGTGCAATTTATGGGTTTCTTTGACACAGTCGGCTTTTAAAAAGAAAGCTGGATCATTTGAGAAAATATTCATATCAAAATAAGATATCTGAATAACTAAATTCTTAAAATATGGAAATGACTATCACACTTAAAGAAAAGGACAAGATTTAAAAATAAACACTGTGGATTCAGAGACAAATTTTCCTAAGGATATTGGGAATTACCCTGAGTGCAGTCATGTGGAACCCTACAGATTCAACTTAAACATCTTCTTTGTTCCTTTCAGAATGGTTTCCTATGTTGCTGATAGATGTGTTCTAAACAATTTTTCTGCCTCCCCAATTCTGGCTTCTTTAATTTTTTTCCTCTTAATTTATTTTTTGCTTATTTTTACAATATTTAAAAACTATGAAGCCTTACCTCATTAAAGTATGTTTTTTATGGGTTGTTATTGAGAGTCATGGGCTGGACTACCTTTCTGATGCTATGCCCCAATATGTCGTCCAGGCAGGCCTTTCATCTCTACTATTTAACATCCAAGACTAGCCTCAGCTTCTACCACATAGAGGAGAACTCAAAGTGTATTACTCTCTTCATAAGTATTAGATATTAAATTTCTGAAGGACAAAAACCCTTGCACTTGCTATTCTTTTAACTATTCTTTTTCTTACTAATGAAATTAGGTTTTTCCGAAAGTAGGTGCAAATGATTTTTCAGGGGAAGACTTGTCTGACTAGAATAGTATATGAGGGAATCCAATACATGCTATCAATTGAACACAAAACAGCTGCCTGCAAAGCCAGTTGGTGAAAGTCTTCTTTTCTCCACTAGAAGTCTTCTAAGCACATTTGTCACAATTGCAGACTCTGAATCCTTCTACTCTCCATTACAGAGTCATTGTGCTTCTTCCTGGTCCAATTGAAAGGTCATTATGGACCAAGTCACAGCAAAAAGAACTGCATTTTTTTCTCCCTTTAAGTTTTAACCTAGACCTCTAGGCAGCCCCACTGACCCCATCAGCTCTGATCTTCAATTTCAATTTGATCAAGTAGATTACGACTTTTTTCTTTGATTGGGGAACTGTTTCTGTCATCACCTATTGTATTTTGTACATCCCCTTGTCCCACTGAGTTCCTCTCTAGCCCCTTAAGAGTAAGTCATTGAACAATTGTTGGAATTTACCTTATGCAAATCAACAGTATATACTCCCAGGACAAATACCCAGAACTCCCCTGGCAAACCTCCCCTGGTACCTTCTGAGACTATGCTCACCTTCTATTGAATTCCTTAATTACTAGAAACCTATTGTTCCTTCATAGCAAATTTCCCAGTCTGTGCCATGGTTTCCCAAGGAGATTATATCTAGGTTTGTGATGTCAGAGCCCACCCCACTGCTACCATGGTCCAGGAAAAGCTCTTATGGTAAGCATATGGCCACATCTGTACATTTCTACATGGTTAAGTCTTATTCTTCTGTTAGAACTCAACTTAGAGATTGACAGTAAGAAGTTAAACCTGAGCACTTAGAGCATTCTGATCCCACTTGCATCCCAAATGAAGTAAAAGTAGAAGTGACAGCAGCAACACCAATGAGTACAAACCAATTGTTTTCTTAAAATAATGATGATCATACAGGTCAGTTGGAAGATTATTCCATACCTTAACTTTATGTCTAAGTACCTTGAAACAGTTTGCAGCAACACAAATACTGGCTTTTGTCTCTTTATGTCTCCATGCCTGAATATAAAATGATGATCAAAAAAAGTAGGTTTTTTTTTTTTTTCAAAAAAGAGGCACAAAACACATCTTTATATGCCAATCACTGATTATGTTACTAATAATAACTTTAAGCACCTGGACATTTGAGAGCAATTTACATCAGACTGGTGCTTTTCTGAAGAAATATTTGCCATCTGCATAATGTAGGATGATATTTCCAGTTAATACATAGTCATATCTGGGGTGTATAGTGAGAGTGAAAAAGATGTTGCTTATTCATATACTGTTTCTTGACAGTGTGTGAATAGTGTAACCAGTAGTTTGTGTTCTATTGAGATGATCAATGGAGAACCAACTTTTTTTCTACTTATAATTGCCAACAACAGAAATGATGGACATTATTATTTCTGTTTGAAAACAAAACCTGTTTTTGCAGTTCTGTGATTATGGTTCTTCATGCTATGTAATGAATGCTTCCAGCGACAACACATGAAAAGGACCATTTTTTATCGTTATGTTTCTCAGATAAAGTTTGTTTTTTTCCTACTGGACCTTAGTAGGAAAAGCAGATGCTAAGTATTTTTCCAGACAGACAATGCTTAAACACAGGTTCTGCAGCAATCTTATATGCTCGGGTAAGTTACTGTATATGGTGGCAAGAGATGATGGTATAACTTGCTCAAGCAACAATTTATATTGACCAAACGCTAGTAACACCTGATTTTATGCACCTGTGACTGTCATCTGAACCTACCCTTTCATCTGTCACTCTAGTCTGGACAAGTTCAGAGCATGTTATGTAAATTAGTTTCTTGTTCGCTTAGTGAATATTTTCCAAGATGGCAAACTAACCCTTGTGTTGGTTTTGTGGCCCCCAGAGTCACAGTTCCCATTTATCATTACATTTCTCCAAATCGTTTTCTGTAGAAAACCTCTGGTGAAGAAAGAAAATAATTTGCTGGTGTGCACCTTCTTTGATTCCCAGTTCATTTATTTTTATTTATTTTCTATTTTTTCTCCAAATAATATAGCTGGTTTGTAAAGTTCTTTTGTATTAAGAGGATGTCTGTGCCCACTTTATTTTCTCTGGAACCAAACACTAACAGCAGCTGGTGGAGAATCACCACAACAACTTCCTAATTCCAACAATTGTCAGGATGCATGTGAGTTCATCTTGCAGTTGCAAGCTAGGTCATCCTTTACTCAAGAGGAAAAAAATAAAAAACACAGAATTCCTTTTCCTTGAATTGCTGATATGCCAAAATAGGAAATTAAGAACAAGTGAGGCTTCTAAGTTCATGCTGTGATTTAAGAAAAGGAAATAGTTCCCGCAGGAAAATCACATAGTATTGTGTTTTCACATTGCATGTTAGGAAACAAAGAAGCTAGATTTTTTTTTTTTATCAAGGATGCAAATAAGAGAGTAAAGGGACACAGCAATAGTTTCCATTCTCTAGTCCTTTTACAGTGAAAAGAACTGTGTCTGGTTTGTGAATGATAGGTAACATATTTACCCGTTATGCTTGGTAGGACTCACATCCACACGTTGAGTTTTTTAATTTAATTTCTGTCCAAAAATCGTTTTGAAACTCAGTTAATTATTAAATAAACTTTAGAATAATTTATTAGTTTGCAATTATTGCTGGGAAGTATAATTTTCAAGTTTGGGGATTTGAATTCATTTTTGAAAAGTATAATTATCAAATGCAGTTGTTTAATCTAGTCTTTTAAAGGGTTAATTGTGTACAGAACAAATGTCTTCTACTTTATATTTTTTTCATCAGTCATTAACATAGCTGCCATGCTGTGATTTTCTTCTTTATGACTTTCTTTAAATAGACATACCAAAAGAAATGTTATGTGAGTCAGTCAGTCTAAAGCCTTCTTGCTTGTTCCATAATTAAATAATGCCTTTCTTAAAGAGAGAAAAATAATCTATTTTAGGATTTTGCTCTTAAGATAAAAATCCTTTCATTTGAACAAAATGCAATCAATGCAAAAAATGGCAGTTTGAGAGTTTATTATATGGCTGATTGTCTCAATTTTCCTTTTAATTTTCTTGTGCAAACTGGCTTTTACATTGATTTACTTTGAAATCCTGAATAAAACATAGCCAGTTTTATTTTCCTTATCTCTAAGTAAAGACAATAATCATCATATAGGCTATTTTGAAGAACAAAATGTTAATGATGTTAAATTATTTTAATTAAAGTAGAGTAGCTCTCTGAAATAAAGATATTCAAATATCAATTGTTATACAGTTCAAACCATACTTTTGTCTTGCCTTTCAATTGTTTGGTCTGTTTTTGATAAAATGGAAGAGCTCATGAAGATGTACTGGATACAATATCAAATTATTATTGAGTTATTTAATGTAATAGAAATGTCTACATAGTATGAACTTTTAGATGAGTGGTGAGATTTTTCCATCATATTTATATAGTAAAAGTTTTTAAAAATCAATATTATTTTAAAAAATAGATGTCTTGCTGTTCCTAAGCAAGAGAGAAAACACCTGAAAATATCGGATAGTACTTTAGAAAAAGTTAGGCAAGCTTTACTCAGGTGGCAGTTAAAGATTTTCCCAGTCTTACTTACATTCCCAGTTCTGTATTCAAACACTCAGTCACCTACCCCAATGTGCTGCGCTTTGATGATATACACGAGCAATTATTTAGGAGTGGCTTTTTGTTGATAACTTTACCATTTAGTGAAAGATTAAGGTGGGATAGATAAAAGAGATGTGATAATTTCCATAATTAAAAAATCAGACTCCACTTCCTTTCTTATCAACCCTGACGTCATCCTGTAATAAGACGAACACCTCCTCACATTCTTCCACCTAGTCTCCCTTTCTTGACTCTCTGGGAACAAAGAAAAAAACAACCCAGAATATAAGGGAAGGTATTTTAAAAGAGAAAATAAGAAAATGAACTGAAGCAGAGAATTAAGGCAAAAGACAGGAGCTGTCTCTTGAGTAGTTCTTAACTGCTTGAAGTGTGGGAAGCAGAATTAGGACAACCAAAAGAATTAAAAAATGGCTTAATCATTGTGGGTACAGAGATCATCAGGGCTTAAAATCAGACTGCACATTTCTAATCCTGGATTTAGCACTAGAGCTCTGTGACCTCAAGCAAATTATTTAACCTCATCTATAAAACAGGTACAATAATGATCCCACCTTAGAGAGCTGTGGGAATTAAATGAGATAATGTGTATAAAGCAGCTACTGGAGCATAGTAGGAAATGCTATTGCTATTGTGCCTTCCCTTACCAGGTGTTGCACTAGTCACAAAATTATAGCTGAATGTTGATTGTTTTTCCTCCAGCCTAAATAACCAGAGGATAACCTGACTCCAAAAGTAAAAGTCCATTTTGTAATGTTTCTATGGTGACTCCATCTCAACAGGCCAAACCAGCCAAGTCAGACAGATTGATAGAGACTAGGTAAAACTGTCAAACTAAAGCAACAGGGGTAGTGACCTCTTGAATGTTATGCTAACATTCAGGGACTGCCACACTCAAGCCATTAGGTGTTTTGTGATTTTCTTGGATAGAAGAGCTTTAGCTTTTAATCAGTTTCTGAAAATATCTGAGGACATTTATAAATGTGCCTGCCATCTTTACTTCAAATTAATTACAAAAGGAAGTTAGCTATGTTCCCATACCCAATAATCAGAGATGAAAACCTTCTGGTACAGGCAAAGGATTTCCCTGGGCTCAGGCCAGGTTTTTATATTGATTCTGGTAACCCTGGACTCCTGCTATCCAGTGATCTGTCTTGGATTGAATAAGAGTGATTTCAGGATCTATAGTCTCCCTTAAAAATCTTTCCTTCTATGGGATTGTTTTCCCTAATCCTAAATATTCAAATATGTACTTGGGTCACCACTGATGAATCAGCATCTCCATGCCTAGAAGGGAATTTTATAAGATCCTTTGATGAAAGAATTTGGCCTACTATATTATTGTTTTTTGCTTAGAGTAGGCCTCTGGGGAAGTCAGGTTGTTCCAAATATGAAAACCTTACAGGCCATGGGACTGCCAGTCTACTATCTAAGACTGAGTCTATCTAAGACAGACTCTCCAGGTGCATGATTTGGCCATTTTAAGAACCAGCTGGTATAATTTAATTCATAATCATTACTTGGATTCAGAGAAGGGAATCCTCATTTGTCACCTAATTTTTGATCTTGTAACAACTGTCATATTAGTTTCCAAAAATTCACCCTTCACCCTTAAGTAAAAATGAATTGGGCCCTCCCTGGTGGTGCAACAGGCTAACGCCCAGCACTGCGAAAGCTGAAAGCCGCAGCCACTTCAGCACAAGTTCAATACCCAGCCCCGGAGGTGATTCACAGGGCGCAGTAGACTTCTCCTGACCCACCCACTGCTCCCCTCAGCAGTATATTTTGTCTTTCTGCATGTTCTGCTTCCCACTCTGTCTCCGGTGAATCCTCTCACCGCCCCTGCACCTCTGGCCTGAATGCATAAATAAACAAATCTTAAAAATATATACAAATAAAAGTTAATCATATCTAAACTTAAATATTTTGGAATTATTAACAAATAGCACCTCAGAAGTTCTATCCTTAAGCTACTAGAATTCATTGTCTTTGATAAAATCTCTTCAAAATACTTTTTTTACTTCTTAAAATGAGGATGCTCTCATTTTCTTTTATTTTCCTTATAAAGATTAAAAACACATGTGGCTTAAATCAAATCAAGTACTATCACCCAAGAGATTTAAATAAATTCTGAATTTCACAAAATTCATTTTTATCATTATCAGTGATCACTATGTAAAATGAAACGGTGATCAGTGCTGAGACTAGTAAAAAGATTTTCTTAACTAAGGCTTTGCTATAATATAACAAATGCAATTTTTTCTGGCAACAAGTTACAAACCATTAATTAAAAGTATTTCCATACCTGATATAATAAATAGGATATTAATATTAACTGATGTGACTATTTCTCATAATAAACATATATGTATATAAAAGCAATATCTTAAATGTGTGTATTTTTTTGAAATATAGGGGAATTTCATTAAAAGATAACAGAAATATGAAATATCTGAGATACAACAAAGCATGTGACATGCGGAAACTATTAGTCTCCTATTTTTATATTAAAATATAAAATGAGCTCTAAATATAAACGATCATTCCAGGTCTACCTCCTCCCCCATTTTTCAATTTGGCTTCTCCGACCTGAACTCGGATAATACTGTCTGAAACTGAGAATTTTTTCTTTTCTTTTCTTTTCTTTTTTAATTGAATGAGTTGTTTGTTGATCTCCACTTTATCGTTTAACCAGGTGAGTTATGAAATTTAGAGTCTTCAAAAAAAAAAGGAAAAAGTTAATTTATTAATAGTGTTTTTTCACTTTTTATTCTGAATAGTGCTTGACACAATAAATACTACTACACGTTCACATTATTTTCTCTTGCAAGTCTTCAGCCCTTACTGTTCCGTCTGTTCTGTCAGCTAATTAAACACATAAATGTGTAAGGAAGCTACTGTAAAATCCATCTTGCTTGCAAAGATTATTTCTCGATAAGCCTGATGTTGAATGTGTTTGAGATGCACATTCTAACCTCCTCAGAGAAAAAATCATCTACTCACAAGCTGCCAACCTATATTCATGATTGCTTCAAATTGGACACTGGTATTTAATCACTGAACACAAATATCTATGAAGGAAAAACTTAGATTTTACATAATATGATTATATAATTCACTGAAATGTTATATATCCAAAAATGTGTGGATTTTTTTAAAAACTGGGCATTGACTAATAAATACATATTTCATTTTACCATATATATGTGTATATATGAATATATATATTTTAACATTTCTTCAAAATACACATTTTTTGTGTGTCTAAGAAACAGTTTCAGTTAGCTCCATTCCCTAACTTTAATAACAATGTCCATTGCAGCTTTGCTATTTCAATCTATCAGGTATAATTAGTGTTTATAGGAATACATATTATCTGCTATAAATATAATTAATTAGACCTTGCATACAGATTTTTTGCATTCTATAAATCACTTTTGATTTCAACAAATGATGCTATACAAACCTTAGGAATGTTATTTGGCTTATCATTGCTAAATAATTGAATAAAGGAACAAGCTAGGTAAATGGTGTGGAAAGAATATCTAACATCCCTCTTACCAAAAGAAAGTTGTTTTGAAAATGAAACACAATTTTGTAGCTAGCACATTCATTGTCTTACCTTTATTTCTGTAAAAGATCCGCCCCCCCCCCACACACACTATACATACACACACAATCAACAATGTAAGTGCCCTTGTGATACCTCAATTTCAACAGATGATTTTTTTCTTGTAATTATCTAGCTTTATTTTTGGACATGGAACAATGGATTCTACATATCATTAGCCAAGCTCAAGGCACATTTGTATGTATTATTACACAACATCATGAATTTGGTAGGTGCCAGGGGGTTAATTGCCAGGAGATAAAATCATTCTTGTTGATACTAATAAGAAATACATCATTGAAAATTATAAGTATAAAATGTTGTGTTTGGGAAATTTGGACATCAGATCTCTGCTGGGGTTTTTATTTTGTTTGCTTCGTAATTGATTCTTTTACTAAGTAATATAACCTTTCGTGCTTAAATGTAGAGCGGAAAACTTTCAAATCTGGGCAAAGATTGACTTTCATTTTTTTGGATTTAGTTAAGCTATTGGTAAGGAACTTTAAATTTTGAATTTTCTTTTTCAATTTTTAGACATTAAAGAGATATATTATATACTTTTCCTGTTGAAATTCTCATCATGTTTCATGCAAATTAGTGGGCTACACACCTTTGTCACAACACATTGTAGAGAAGTGGTTGATCAATTAAAAAAATCATTCCCCAGACAAATATATTATTGAACAATCATAAAGAGATAAAGAGGATTTCTTTGTTTGTAATACATTTCACAGTGGATACTTCCACTGTAAAACAGCTTTACCTTGACTTGATCTGATTTTTAGATGATCAGGGCATTTTCCCATTCCTATTACTGACCTACATTACCTGGTACATTATGAGAGTAAAGTGCAACTTGACTAGAGTATGTTAATAGAAACTTAATACTCCCAGATGGGCTTTTAGAGACTTCTACCTTAAGTTCACCTGAGGCAGTTTTGCAAAATTATAACTTAATTTAGCTATCAAAACCCTGGATTCCTAGCTAAGTATTAGGAAAATTCACTTTTTTTCTAATATTAATGTCCCCATCTCTCTCTGTGTACTATAACTGAGTCTTGGTTCCATCCAAAGAAATAAAAGGAGATAAAACAAGTGAAAGATGCCATGGTTTCTAGAGAAATAATTCACTTGGATATTATAAAGAAATCTTCTAGGTTGAACACCCCCTATGACTCACTTTCTTAAATACTCTATATGATTCCTGAAGTTAAACTCAGCCCATTTCTCAGTTATTCTCACTTGCCTATTTTCCATTGCTATTCTAATCCCCAATTACTTAAATTTACATCTGTTAATAGACAACTTCTAATTTCCTAAATTTTCAGTAATTTAGCAGTCATTAGAAATTACTCTAGGCTAAAGTAAGTGGTATTATAGATATTAGGTATAAATTATGTCTGTCTAAAGGGAAAAAACAAATCATTTCTTGTACACATGTATAATTTTCTTGAGAAAATCTATTTTATATAATATTTATAATATTTAACAATTTACTACATGAAAACACTGAATTACATCCTCTGAATGTATGATTTCTTTGGATCTCATAACAACCCAGTGAAGTAGGGAATAACTACATCCTTCACTTTCAGAAGAGGAAACTGATCCTCATCCTCTAACTTTGAACCTATCTATTAACCCCAGGAGAATCATTTGGAGGCTAAAATGAAATTGGAATTTTTTAGACAAGAACTAGATACCCAAGTGACTTTGATACAGACTAGGTTAATAAACTCTGATATAATGGATTTTTAACACAATTGCTTATTACATACCTACACATCTCTTCATGATAACCCAAATACAAAATTGTAGGGTACTATAATATCATGGCTGAAAGCTGAGTAAATAGGGCTCATCTTGGGAGCCTTCAAAGTCAATGAGTCATTGCAGCTGATTGGACATTTTCCTAAAAAAAAATAAACAATGATATCAAGGTGAGTCTTTTATTTACTCTGTGAGGCTAAGAGCCTAGAATGTGTTAGTAGAAACCTAATACTCCCAGATATTCTTCTATAAATCCCTCACTCAAGTAAAAAGTTTCAAATCTGTTTGTGGCAAGGGCAAAATTTTTAACCAAAAAAGTTTAGCTGACCTAATTTTCATGGAACCTCTCATAAATCAGATACATTACTAAATCCTGGAATAAGTTTTGATAAGAACAACTACTGGAAGAAGCAATTTGAGTCCAGTGGATTTCGAGTTAAGAATATATTTGCTCAAAATCTGGGGAAAACCAGGAGGTTAGATTAAGAAGAGAGAATACTAGAAAGAAGAAAGTTTATACTAGTCCAATGATCTGCAGAGAAGCCCCTTTAAATATTTCTCAGAATATTGATCACCACATGAATATCTTTAAACAATTAAGAGCCAGTGAAATACCTATCTGAACCAAATAGGGGAAGCAATGTTGAGCAGGCACACAGGGAGAGAAATAACGCATCACTCAAACTGGAAAACTTCATAATTCATGAGTTTTTTTTTTTAATTAAAAAGTTTATTTTTACATCATTTTTCACATTTTTTTTCATCTCAATTGTAATCCCCACGGGTTTCCCATCACCAAATCACCCCTGTGCCACCACCATAGTCCCGTGCAT
>NW_004567108.1:28739718-28750741 GCF_000260355.1 Condylura cristata | reverse complement strand
TCCTCTTTCGTTAATGATTCTGTTTATTTGTGCTTTCTCTTGTTTTTTCTTTGTGAGTCTGGCTAGTGGCCTGTCTATTTTGTTTATTTTTTCAAAGAACCAACTTTTGGTTTCATTGATTTTTTGGACTGTTTTCCTGATTTCCATTTCACTTATTTCTGATTTGATTTTTATTATTTCTTGTCTTCTAATTCATGAGTTTTTTTGAGGAGCCGCTCTTTCTCAGTAGTAGGGAATAAAGAGCTCTAGACTAGTTGGGACTAAAGTCCTGCCTTACATATACTTTTAAATTTTCTTTCTTCAAATAAATTTCAATTACTTTTAAATTGAGATAACATCAGTTTACAGCACCTGGTGTAAATTAATGGTACAGGTTTACAACTCTTTAGGTGCATGTAAATCCACTGTATCCAACACCAAAGCACTCAGTAATCTCCACCACAGTCCACTTTGCCTAACAAATCTTAAGCAAGATCCAAAAAGAGCAAGCTAGTCCCATATAACTTAACTGTCACCAGTAATAAAACTCATCAGCAGTAGATGCTCACTACAAAACATTTTAAAAGGAGTCTTTCACAGGAAGGGAGATAAAAATGTAGAAAGTAGGTAACTAACAGATTCTTAAGAAATAAACTAATCCACAATTATAGTCAGAAGTTTAAGCATCCCTCTGTTAATAATTGTAAGATAAGTATTCATAAAATCAATAAGAATTTAGAAGACTTGAAAAATACCATTATCCATCATGATCTAAAATAATATATAAAACATTCCACTCAAAGCAAGCTACACACTCTTTTTGAATGAACAGAGAAAATTTACCAAGGTAATCATTTTTCTGGGCTATAAAACAAGTCTGAATAGTTTAAAAGAAGCAAAAACAAAATATATTTTCTGACTATAGTGAAATTAATTTAGACATCAATAAGTGAACAATATTTGCCAAATTGACAAATAATTGAAAACTAAATAAAATACATGTAACAAAATGATAGCCCAAAAACAAACAACAGGAAAATTAGACAGCATTTCTAATTAAATGTGTGTCCCAAAATTTGTGGGACACACTAAAGCTTTTGACATATTACTTATAGGCAGTATTCAGTCCAACAACAGTTTTATCAATCCAAGTTTTATTGGAGCAAAGTCCACTATATGTCTTAACATATTGTCTATATCCACTTATGCTACAATGGCAAGTCAAATAATTGAGGGTGAGATCATAGGCTCAGCAAATCTAAACATTTTACTACTGGTTATTTTTACTGAATGGTTTGCTAAAGCCTAATTGGTCTAGATTGGAAAAAAGAAAAAGGTCTCAAATGAAAGATCTTGATTTGGAAGTTCAGAAAATGCAAGAACAAATAGAACCCAAAATAAATTGAGGGATGGAGATGTTTAAAAATCAGAGAGAATGTGAGTAAATGGAAAACACAAATAACAGAAAAAGCAAAGAAATCCAAATCTGTTTTTGGAACAAGATAAATAAAATTTATAAACTTTAATATTAAAATGCATAAATTAATTAGACTGTACACTATAGAGTGATATCACTACAGATTTTAGAGTTTTAAAAAGAACAGTAAGGTAATATTGCCAACTACCTAAATTAAATGAAATCATTCCTTGGAAGTCACATTACCAAAGATCACTAAAAAGTATAAATGGGGCCCTCCCTGGTGGTGCAGTGGGTTAAAAGCACAGCAGTAAGAAACTAAAGCCACTTCAGCATGAGTTGGATCCCCAGCCCCAGAGGTGTTCCACTTGGTGAGGCAGACCTCTCCTGATCCCTCCCTCAACAGTATATTTCAGTAGATCTGCCTATTTTACTCCCCACTCTGTCTCTGGTGAATCCTCTCACCCACCACACATCTGCTCTATACCTCAGTTCTGTAAGCATAAATAAATAAATCTTAAAAAAAAAGTAGAAATGGGCCCTCCCTGGTGGCACAGCGGGTTAAAGCACAGCACTGAGAATCTAAAGCCGCCTCCGCGTGAGTTCGATTCCCACCTGCCCCAGAGGTGACCACATGGTGTGGCAGACCTTTCCTGGCCCGCCCGCTGCTCCCCTCAGCAGTGTACTTCATCCATCTGCCTGTTCTGTTCCCCACTCTGTCTCTGGTGAAGCCTCTCACCGCCCGTAAGCCTCTGGTCTGAACCCCAGTTCTGTATGCACAAATAAATAAATCTTTAAAAAAAAAATAGAAATGGAATATATTTCGATATCTAGAAAAGATATTTAATTCATAGTGAATGCTTTTCCAACAAAGAAAGTACATGTTCAAATAACTCTGTAGTAGAAAATTTTATCAAATATTTAAGAAATTAATAATAATTCTACACAAAGTCTTCTAGAAAACTGTAAAGGAGAGAAAACTTACCAACTTATTTTAACCAAGACCATCATTAACCTGAAACAATTATCACACCAACACAAATCAAGAAAAACGAATCAATATTCCTCAATAACATTGATGAAAATTGTCTTGACAAAATTTTTAGTAGATAGAGTTCAATTGTTCACATAAATAATAGCAATTATTATCAAGTGGAATTCATCTCAGTAATGGAATATTGGTTTAGCATCGAAAAACCAAACAATGTAATTCACCAATAGATAAAAAGAAAGATATATATGATCATTTCAATGTTTGCAGACAAAGCATAAAGCATTTCTTAAAATCTAACATATCAAAATTATCACCAAACTAGGACTAGAGGTGAACTTTTTAATCTGATAATAAGCATCTACAAATAAACCTACACATAAACATTAACATCATATTCACTGTTGAGAAAAAGAATTAGGATCTGTTCTCATCACTTCTATTCAAAAACTCACTGAAGATTTTAGCAAGTGTACTAAGATAAGAAAAAAAGAATAAAAGGCATTCAAATTGAAATGGAATATGTAATATTGTCTTTATTCACTGAAAGCATGATTGACAGTAAAGAAATATGATAGCACTAAAAAAAATTACCAATTAGAGCAAATGAAATAAGTGGGTTTAGTATAGTTGCAGGATTCATGATCAATAGAAAAAATCAATTATATTCCTACACAATCACAATAATGAAATGAGAATTGTAAATTTAAAAAATAATACCATAACATCAAACCCATCAAAAGTCATGAATAACTAAAGGTATGTGTTACAGTGTACACAAGAACTATACACTGAAAACTATAAAAAAAATAGTGAGAAAAATTAAAGTCAAATAAATGGTTGGTTATACCCAAGTTCATGGATCAAAAATTGAATTGTTATGATGTCAGCTTTCCTCAAATTAATCAAAAGAATTAATGCAGTCTAATCAAAATCCAAGCACGATTGTTTGTGACTATTTACAAACTAATAAAAAATATAGAGAAATTTTTAAAACTTTATTAAATTTATTCTTTTTATATTTTTATTAAAGTCGCATGGTGTACAATGCTGTATGTTTTAGAGGTACAGGTTTAGGATTTACAGTTTATAAGTTTATATTATCACACCCACACTCACTACCAAAGCAGTACACTCTCCCACAGTAGTCCCTTGAGACCACTCCCCTTTTTCTATGATGTGACACTCAAAATAATTATGTTACTGGAAGAAGACAGATCCAAATCAAAACATATACTGGATGATTTATTCATATAAAATTTTAGAAAATACAAAGTACAGTGACAGTAACAGAACAGTGGTTACCTAGAGATGGATTTTGGAGACTGTCAAGAACAAGAAGGTGAATGACAAAATAAGTACTAGAAAACTTATTGTGGTAATAGATGGGTTTATATATCAAAGCCTATCAAATTGTAGGCCCAGCAGACCTCTCCTGTCTCACTCGCTGCTCACCTCAGCAGTGTCTCTCAGTAGATCTGCCTGTTCTGCTCCCCACTCTGTCTTTAGAGAGTCCTCTCACTCCCCAGACCTCTGGTCTACACTCTAGCTCTCATATGCATAAATAAATAAAATCAATCTAAACACAGTCAATTACTATATGCCAATTTTAACTCTCATTTAAAACAACAACTGAGAACAAAATCCAGAACTCCAAGTACTCACAGCTAAATTTGATAACTATCCTCCTCAATAGACAATTTCAGTTAAAGGCGGTAAAGTGGTACCACAGTGCTATGCACAGCTGCTGTGGAGGTCAAGGTAGCCTGTTTCCTGAAGTGTGCAGGGGAGTTTCTGTAAGAATTGTGTGAGTACGTGTGGTTTTATCTTTATAAATGACCCCAACTTCTCACATCCTTTTTCCTACGGAAATCTTCACACAAAACCTACCCCAACTTAAAAACCCTTCCAACATACTTTTGTCTAGATATATAGGCTTCCCAAAAGCAAATGTAAGTTAATGTACACCAATAAGATTTTTAAAAATAAAAAATTCTTCATCTTGATTCATGGCATCTAACAAAGGAACAAAAATTCTCTGAAAGTTTGTTATTGTTTTAGTTTTAGTTTTTGTTTTTTTTTTTTAAGTAGAAGGATCATGGAAATAGACACATACCGTGGTCTCGGGACTAGGAAACCTCAGCAAATAACTTATTTGCAACAGAAATTCTGGCTTGTCATAATAACGTTACATCATTACTTTAGATAATAAAACTGTGTCATAACTTACTGGCTTGGACCATAGAAAACAAGTTTCAGAGATGGGAGAATTCATTGGTTGGTGAAGTTAAAAAAGAAATTTTGCTGAGGAATTGTAAGGAGAGATTCTTTTTACCTCTTATTTGTATCTCAGTTTCTTCTCCGGGACTATGGAAGAGTCTGATCCTGGAGAAGGAACCCCATTATAGCCACATTCAACTTTATTGAAGAAGTTCATTTGCATGTAATGGAGTGAAAATAAAAATAATGAACAATCTGGAGACATTTTATGGGGTAGAAAGGGGAATGGGATAAACACTGAGGTGGGAAGAGGGCACAGGACTATGGTAATGGCACATGGGTGAACTGGTGGGGGGAAGCCCATGGGGACTACAACTGAGATGGCAAAATGCACAAAATGAGGAATGATGTAACAAAATAAATTTTTAAAAAATGAAAAAAAAACTAATTGCTTCAAAATTATATGATGAAGACTAAAAAAAAGAGAAAGTTGCTCCCACCCCACCCCCCAGTGACACAGTTAAAGCACAGCACTAAGAAGCTAAAGCCACTTCAGCATGAGTTTGATCCCCACCCCTGAGTTGATCCACATGGTGCAGCAGATCTCTCCTGACCCGCCCGCTGCTTCCCTCAGCAGTGTATATCGTCAGTCAGCCTGTCTGTCCCCACTCTGTCTCTGGTGAATCCTCTCACTGCTCCTGCACCTCTTGCCTGTACCTCAGTTCTATATGTACAAATAAATAAATCTTTAAAAAAAGAAAATAAGTTCATTTGTAATATATTTGCATAGAAGATCCTCACTGTAGATGAATTTCTAGCCTGTAATAGGCTAAAGGATTATAATAGATGTATAGCTGGTCATCCATTTCATATTAAATATTGCTGAGAAAGGTCATTATTTTACTTTTTGTATTTCTTTAATTACAAAAGCAATATATATTTAAAATATAATAGCAAGGAATATGCCATATATACCAGTGTTGGTACTATAACCCAGAAATGACCTTTAACATTTTCATGCATGCCACATTGTTACTTTTATAAAGTTAGAATCATTCCATCTATCTATCTGTCTATCTACCTATCTACCTACCTACATATCTATATACACATTTCCATATATATATATGCATATACATATATTTAAAATATATTTTTGAAATATTTTGAAAGTTATAAAGAATTCCATCACATATATATACCTATGTATATATATATATATATATACACACACACTAAATTTTAATTTTGTATTCTCAATTATAGCATTTCTTCTTACTAGAAATGTTAGTTTTATCATCTTTATAGATAAATCTTATTGTGCATCTTTAATTGCTTTCTTAGCACAAATCCTTAGAAAGGAAATTCCTGGGTATGAGTTCTTAAATGTACACAAATGTCCATTTTTATGTACATTTCTGGACCCTCTATTATATTTCATTGATTTAATATATCTATCATTACATCAATACCACTTTGTCTTAATTACTATAACTTATAGTAAGTCATAAGTAATATGAATTGTTTTTCAATTTGTTTCAGTTATCAAGGGTCTTTGAAGTTCCAGATACATGTTGGAATTAGTTTAGTATTTGGACTATGGGTGCCTTGGTGATAGGTGTGTGTGATGTAAAACACATATGAAGAGGTGGGTCTATATTTTGGAATCACTTACATTGTCGCCAATAAATATTATATTAAGAAAAGCATATAACTAAATATTTTTAAATACTGGAATTTGATTGAGATTGCATTGCCTATTTATATTAATTGGGAGGCATTGACATCTTAATTATATGGACTTTTACAGTTTCTGAATGCCATTTATCACTCCATTTATTTAGTTCTTTAGTTCTTTTCATCAATGCTTTGTAGTTTTCAGTGAACCTATCTTTCACAATTTAGTTAAATTTATTACACTTTTAAATAGCCTTCACTGAGAACAGTGAGCTTTTGATGATAGATTGGAAATGTGATAAGACCAAATGTCAATCAGAGTCAACACTGAGAAAACAGAAAAAAAAGAGAAATCTTGGTAAATCTCTGGATCAAAAAAAAGTATGACTTTTTTTTCCACACTCCATTTATAACTTAATTGGGAAGAGAATTCTGTTGTAGATTATGATATATTTAGTTGACCCTGGCACAGTTTGCCTATAATTAAGAAATATCTCACAAATAAATTATTTCTTATTTGAGACACTGTGCTAAAGCAGACAAATCACTAGACCAAGAAAAGGTAAGCCCAGATTTTGTTTTCAATTCTGATGGCATTTATCTGCAAGGTAAATCTGAGGGTCATTTTCCCAAATGGAAAGATGGTCAATTCAGTTCACCAGTTTCCATTCTGGATCCTCAGAATCTGTTGTCATGATATATGGACCACGTGTTGCAGACTACAGTTCAATTATTCCAAGACAGGTGAAACTCAGAAAGTTTTATTTTTTGTCCTAAATGTTTTTATATTTTGTAGCAACAAGTCTGTGGACAAGCACGAGGTATGATTGCAATATCTAATCTTTGGGATCCTTTCTACTCTAAGTTCTGACTCTGCAAAGGCAATGAAGAAAAGTGGATATTCTATATCGCTTTGTTTTTAATGATCACAGTTGCTGTTATTTATGGTAAAAGGAAATTCATTCCATATTAAAAAATAATTATTGAATTAATGAAAATAAGAGTCACTAGTGCACACAGCAAATAAAAGAATTCCACGGTCCCTGCTCTAAAATTCTTAAGAATATTGATAACTTTCCATCCCCTACTTTAGGGAAGAAAAAGAAAGGAAGATGATCTTATTTGGAATTCTATGTACTTTGCCCTTTAGAACTACATGGTGTTACTGAAAGTAATATGGATCCCAGCACATTACAATATATAAATATCAGAATCTGAATATAAATGTGAAGTGCATCTTTGGCCTTTGGGATATTAAAATGCTTGATGAGCCATGGACACACATTAAGTTAAAAGAAAAGGTAGCCCCTTTAAGTTATGTTATGAACCCACTGGGAAAGAACAATGTCTTATTTGATGTCCCCTATAGCACTTAGTGTATAGTTGAAGTTCAATAGCCATCCAATAAAAACATTAAGTATATTTATGATTGAATTAAGTTATGCTGAAACCCAGGACTTCAGTGGCAGGTAATGGATATTTGAGAGTGAAGTAACCATAACTATGAGTCCTTGCATTATTTTATATATAAGCACATTCATAAATCTTTTGTATCTATTTATTTTTAATTTTACTCATGTAATTAACTTTTCTAATTTCTAAAATGAGCATTTGTGTTCATTTAACTTAAGGCTTCCCTATTCCACCCTATATATTCACTTTTCAAATTTTGACATTTATTTAGTACCTACTATGTGCAAAACACTTCCTGCTGATATAAAAAATCACTACCATTTTCTTACAGATTGCTCTCACAACTTTTTATCTTTTTTCTTTAACCATCGCAAAAAAATTTTTTTAAATACTTATTTATACATACAGAACTGGGGTGTAGGTCAGAGATGCAGGGGTGGTGAGAGGATTCACCAGAGACAGAGTGGGGAGCAGAACAAGCAAGTAGACTGAGATACACCGCTGAGGGGAGCAGCGGTGAGAAACGAGAGGTCTGCTGTGCCTTGTGGGTCAATTCCCTAGTGGGGGATAGAACTTCCTGCAGTGGATGTGGATAGCCTCATATTGCTGTGCTTTAACCCACTGTAACACCAGGGAGAGCCCTCTCCTAAACATTTTTAACCATTGTGTCTCCCACCTCTTGAACCACTGTGTCCTGAGGTCACATTGCAATGCTTTCAATCTTGCTGGTGAATGTAACATTTCCATCTCTCCAAAAATAACTTTATTATTTCTTGCTACAGCTATGACATGAATCCTTTCCCTGGTGTCATATTTATTATAAACAAACATTCCATCCTGGATAGTTTTATTTTCCATCATTTTCATTCCTTTTACTCAAGGCTTATCTCCCTCAAGAAAACTCCCTCCACTTGGTTAATGATACTTGTGCCATTACTTCCTCCACTCTCACCGAGTTCATGTCTCATACAGCCTTCAGTTAGTGTAATAGTGACCTGGGATATAGCCTGGCTGATGCCTAGAGGATGTACTTTGTAGAGGACATCATAGGAATCAGAGGTGAGAAACTATTTTTGTAAACATTTTTACAAAATGTTTATGTGTTATGCATACAAGAGCTGGGGTGGAAGTCAGAGGTGAGGGGATGAAAGGATTCTCCACAGACAAAGTGGGGTGCAGGCAGATTGACTCAAACACACTGCTGAGGGGAGCAGTAGGCAAGAAAGAGAGGTTTGCCGCTTCCTGGCCTAGGATCAAACTTTTGCTGCAGTGGCTGCGGACTGCTTCATAGCGCTGAGACTTAACGCCTTGAGCCACCAGTGAGTCACTGAAACACGATTTTTGACAAGAAAGAATTTAAAGTTGAGGCCCTCCCTGCTGGTGCAATGGGTAAGGATGCAGCACTGCAAGCCAGTTGCAACCACTTCAATGCGAGTTGATCCCCGTCCCAGAGGTGACCCACATGGCGTGGCAGACCTCTCCTGACCTGCCCGCTGCTCCCTTCAGCAGTGTACTTCGTGGATCTGCCTGTTCTGTTCCCCACTCTGTCTCTGATGAATCCTCTCACTGCCCCTGCACCTGGCCTGTATCCCAGCTCTGCATGCAAAAATAATCTTAACAAAAAAAAAAAAAAAAAGAATTTGAAGTCTATTAGGAGGCATAACAATGTACATTAGCTAACTCCAAATTCCAAATTAGTGAAATAAACAGAAACACATAGTACAGCCAAAATATAGTTACTTTCCTCCTATCCTGGTGCTTGTTTTCTCTCAATAGCAAAACATGTTTTTTAAAAAATTAACTTCCCAATTAAAGGACATTTAGTATTTTCTGATTTCAAGTTAGGTATAGGCTGTTTTGGGAGAGTTACCACACATATGTGAATGTTTTGCAGTCTCACTGAAGTAGGAGAATATTTTCCCAGAATGGTGCTCCTGACGCTCTGTGACCTGCAGCTTAGCATATGCTTCTAATTTGAGAACTCAAAGACTCTTCCCTGCTACTGAAACTGAGGTCGGAGCATCACTGGCCTGGACTGGGCTCCCTCCTTGACTCACAAAGCTGACACTGACACTCATCAAAGTCCTCCTTCCAGCTGCCGCTGTCAGTGATTTCCTTGAGATGCCTTTCAACCCTGGTTGATCCCCTCATAGGCACACTGACTCAGTATCAGATGCCTTTGGCTCATCCTGTCTTGTCAAAAAGCAAATTCTAGGTAGCAGTTATGTCCTACACAGATCACGGCCAACCACAAGAGGGATAAGTAGGGAGGGAAGAGGGGAGAAAAGAAAGGGAGACTCAACTGAAAGAACTGCAAAGAATTTAGGTTGATTACTGTGGGATTGGAGCAAGTAAACTGTAAGAATTTAGCTGAAGCCATAAACTACAGTTTATGTCTTGCTATGGAGTTTAGAATTTATTCTAAATACCATGTTTTCCAAAATGAAAGAATATTGATTTACAGAGGCACAAGGGAAAATTGAAGCTCAGAGGTGGAAACTATAGATTTCACTGATAAGACCAGAGATCCGAGACTGAAGCGACAGACTTAGGGAGATCAAGATCCCCTAGGACAAGAACCAGTCTTCTCTGCTCATAACAAACCAAAAACACAGTAGGTGTTTATTTCCTATTCTTGAATGACAGAAATGAATGAATGATGGAAGTAACATAATCCAACCCTTCCCCCGCCCCAGATAAAGGAAGCACAAAAATCAGGCAGATAGTCTCTGCTTGATTTTTAACCATTGTATAGACTCAATAACAAATAACTATCAAACTACCCATAAAATATCTTAAAACTACCTCCAAATAAAATTTTGTAGCAAAAATAAATAAATAATAATAAAATTCCTAAAGAGATGGCTCCCCCTGGTTCTCCCTGAGAAATTGATCTCTACATTGAAAAAAACTGTGAACTTTTTAGAAATATAAATGGATTCAGAGTTGTGTTAAATATTATTTCCAGTATTATAAAGAAGTCACATCTTATTATGTTTCTGGTTCCCTGAAGAAGGACATGAATGGTTGGAGCTCCACAAACAGGAACATTTTATTTCTGTTTTCTTTTTGATGTAATAATTGGTTTGCAACAATATAGATGATTTAGGGATATAGGCTCACTACTCTTCAGATGTACCCACCACCAGTGAACCCAAATTCTCCACTATCATCCACTGAAACATTCCCTTTTAGGTAGCCACAATTCTGCTGTCAGGCTTTTAGGGTTTGTTTTGGTTTCACTTTTTTTTCTTTTCTTTTGATGTTTTTTTTTTTTAAAGATTTATTTATTTATTCATACAGAACTGGGGTACAGGCCAGAGATG
>NW_004567108.1:28737947-28739593 GCF_000260355.1 Condylura cristata | reverse complement strand
TCCGGGGCAGGCGGAGATGGAACTCATGCGGAAGTGGCTTTAGCTTCTTAGTGCTGTGCTTTAACCCGCTGCGCCACCAGGGAGGGCCTCTTTTGATGTTTTTAATATTCCAAATGTGAGTTAAATTATTTGGGTAGCAATTATGTCCATATTTAACACGGACAGCTGACTTACACACCAAGAGTACACAATGGGGAAAAGGAAATTATCTTTCTCAAATGACACTGGGAAAACTGTAAAGCCACATTTAAAAGAAACACATGAGGTCATGGCCTCACAACATACATAAAAAATAGTTTAAAGAATCAAAGATTTGAAATGAGACCTGAAACCATAAAATGTGTAGAACACATAAGCCAGATATAACAAGACATTGGTTTCAGGGAATGTCTTTGGGACCTTGATTCCAATGGCAAGGGACACAAAAGTAAAAATCAACCAATTGGACAGAAGGCTTTATTCTGCTTTTAGCTAATGTCCATTGGGAGATCCTTTAAATTGTTTGCTGTCAGCACACATAACCTTCTGAAGCTGCTCGGAATTCAACTGCCTTGTTCGGTGATGAGTGTGCCTCTTTCATCCTAAAATATTATTTTAATTGTGTAGCAAGTGGAAATTTCTAGAATGAGTATGCAGATAATTCTACATCCATTAAGTCATGCTATCTTTAGTATCTCCTATTTTCATTCTATTGGATTACAGGTCAAAACAACCTTTTAAACACCTGTTGTTTTAGTAATGCAATGCACTGTCATCTAATTCCATTTGCATCTATCTTCAGGCTAATTATTAAATTTCAAATATTAAAAACATCTAGCAAAAGTGTGTGTTGAATCTCAGTATTATCATATAATCAGTGGGGTATCTGAGTCATAGTAGTGAAGGTTTGCATTTATTCTCTCCAACATATTCAGAGCTCCCTTTCTGCAACCAAATGCATGGCATTTTACATATGTCATTTCATTTCACTGTAGTGGTACCAACATGTAACCATGAATTGCATTCTTTAGGGAAGGAAGATACAGAAAACCACCTATGAAAGCTTTAACAGCCTACTCACAGTAATTCTTTTAAAGCTGGGAAGGCCTGTAAGACTCCAAAGTCCTTGGTCTGCCTATAACAATCTCTAAGAAAACCATCAGAAGCACTGTTTTGGTAGGCCTACTTTATGGCAAAATCTTCATTTATTTATTTAGTTATAGTGGTTTTTTTTGTGTGTGATAAATTGTGCATAACATAAAATCTGATACTTAGATCTTTTTTATTTAATTTTTGGGGAATATATGATTTTTCCCCTCAGGTTTTGTTACCATAGTTCTCCCACCCCCAAAGCAGCAAGGTCCATTGCCAAATCCCCTTGTGTTCTTTCCCGCTTCATTTCATCCCTCTCTACCCCATCACCCTATAGATACCTCCTATCTATGGTCTATTTTCAAGGGTTGTCTTCATCTGCTCCTTTGGTTGTTCTATATTGCACATTGAGTGAAGCCATCCAATATTTGTCTTTTTTTTTTTTCCTGCCATTTCACTTAACATCAATCCTTCAAGCTCTATCCATGTTGCCACAAATGGCATAAGTTTATCTTTTTGATTGCCCAGTAATATATATATATACATTAGCTAACTCCAAATTCCAAATTAGTGAA
>NW_004567108.1:28722470-28737847 GCF_000260355.1 Condylura cristata | reverse complement strand
ACACACACACACACACACAATTGGCTATTGTAAATAGTGCTGCAATAAACATAAGCATGCAGGAGTTGCAGGAGTGTTTTTGTGTTCTTTGGGTAGATTCCTAGGATTGAACTAACTGGATCATATGCAGATCCATTTCTACCATGAATCTTGCTGAAGATTTCTTTTTCTCCAAGCTTTCTTTTCCTTTTCTGAGCATTCTCGAATACCACTGAACTGTGCTTCTAAGTTTTCTTTGTATTGTTATAATCTTTGATTTTCTTATGATGGTTTTGAATTCTCTGACAGGAAGAAAAGCTCTTCCATGTTTGCAGATTGATTTCCCTTCTGTGGTGTATTTTCCCCGAAGGACTTGCTTCGCCATTTGTAATTTTCTTTATCACCATTGTTTGCTTTCAGGTTTACTTTGTCGCAGATAGGGATTCTCTCTACAGGGTGTGGGTCTTCCTATCTTACTGTTCTAGGCATTCTACAGGTGTTGGGTATAGTACCTGGGGTCTTCCTGAAGGCAGATCTGGGTGCATGGCTTGGTGGCAGTCCTGGCTATCTGTGAAAACAGGTGGCATGGGATTGTGAGACCAATGTCCAGTCCAGCTTAACCCTTGACATGGGTCCAGGATTTTATAGGCCAGTATGTGTTCTGGGGGATCTAAAAGAGATATGTAGATTCCAGAGGATATTGGCAGAGTCCCCCAGGAGGCTACTTGCAGAATTCTGCTATTCCAAACAGGTGCTAGCAGGGTCTCACGCAGATGGCAAGGCCTCAGCAAGTCCAGGTAGTATGGAGTGGTCTTGCAGAAGGTTGTGACACTGGCCATTTTGGCACACTTGCCAATGCAGGGTTGAGTTTTACCAGTGTGGGCAGGCACTGCCCAGGTCTTTTATAGGGTATCGATGCCTCTGCTGGCATGGATTTGTGCTGGCAGGTCTTGTAATGTCATGAGTCTCTGGCAGCTCCCTGGTTTGAGTCTGCAACCTCAAAAGTCTTCTGCTGGAGAAATATTTAAATGGCCCTTTGTTGTTCAATCATGTTGTGGGCACTGCTGTGTTTCTGCTCTAAATATTTATGCCCATTGTTCTATTCTGTTATACTGTTGTTTACATAAGAAAATGCTTCTAGAATAAGAGGAGATATGCAGATGAATAGAATTAGAATGTAACTTTTTTTTCTGTGACAGGAGAACAAGTCTTATAAGGTACAAATACTGCATTTGAGTGATTTTCTTATTTAGTAATTTTCTTAATGATTCAGAAAATTTCAGATATTTCCCCTCAAACCTGAAAGTCTGGTTCAAATGTCAGTTGAGGTTTTGCTGTTCATTTTTTATTAGATCAAAGTGTTTCACAGATACAGGTCAATCTTCAAACTCTTTCAACTTGTTGCTTTTCTAAACAGCCCAGGCCTCCATCCCACACACCACCACCACCACCCCCCTCCCAAAAAAAAAAAAAACTGGCTTGCAGAGGGTGCAAAAAAAAATAGACAAAATGGATTTAGAATAAAGAAAAGAAAACAATCTTACAAATACACATAAAAACATCTTTTTCGGTCCTCCCTGGAGGCGCAGCGGGTTAAGCACTGCACTGAGAAGCTAAAAAGCCACTTCCGCATGAGTTCAATTCCCGCCTGCCCCGGAGGAGACCACATGGCGTGGCAGACCTCTCCTGGCCCACCCTCTGCTCCCCTCAGCAGTGTACTTCGTTGATCTACCTGTTCTGCTCCCCACTTTGTCTCTGGTGAGCCTCTCACCACCCCTGAGCCTCTGGCCTGTACCCCAGTTCTGTATGTACAAATAAATAAATCTTTAAAAAAAAAATCTTTTTCAGGATTGATTTACAAGCATCACTAAAGTTCTCTACCACACTGAATATGGATCCTCTGAATGAATACTTTGGGTATACTTTACCTTACAAATTGTCTGAGGGAAGTTATCTTCAGTCATACCCATTTAATTAGAGAGCACATATTTGTACAGAAAAAAAAAAACCATAATGCTTAAACCGGATGTGCATTTTATTGTAGGGAATCAGGACTAGACCACAAAGCCTGACATGACTTAATTAGGATAGAAATAAAATCTCTACCAAGGATCAGACTGCTCTTTCTCTCTGTTCATTTGCCTTTTCTCTGTTTCCTTTTTACATGGGTGGGCCAAAAAGAGTAGTCATAAGACTAGCTTTAGAGTTGAGGAACTTATTAGGCACACTAGATTCTCCAGAAATGATTTCCAGATACCCAGGTGTAATAAAAGCATTGGTCCAGCCTGAAAGCCTGATGGGACTGTCCTCCTCCTCCTAATAAGCAGGTTACATCAAAATATTTTTTCCTCTGAAAGTATATTCTGATTACAATGTGCTGTAATTAATCTGCTACCCAGAGAGACTAGTTTTGCTACCCTGTTTATCCAAATCCCTTACAACCACTACATAACAAAAGGGTTCATTTTGACTTAGTTCTTCAAATAATAAACAGAAGCTTTCAACCCCTCCCACCACCAGCAGCACACATGCCATCCATTATCATCCTCCATTATCTAGCTTATCATCCTCTGTCACCTCACCTGAACCACATATCAAAGACAACTGTTAGCACAAAGAACTTATTATTGGCCTGATGGCAGAGGACAATAATACCTCTCTCTAGTTTCCTTCTAAAGGATGTTGTTGACAATGAATATACTACTGTTTGTTGAGTACTTTGAGTTTCTTGGAAGACAGTCACTGTATAAATGCAAAGGATTATTATTATTATTACCATGTTCAACATTTGGTTAATAGAGGAAAAGTTCTTTAACAGTCCCAGTAGTATATAGCTGTGTATTCTTTACTTCTCTAAAGCTGTTTCAGAGAATTTGAACAATGATACTATAGTAACAATTCAAGTACATCACTGTGCCTAATGAATACAGCATTCTTGACTAATGGCACTTGTTCAGTATCACACTGATAGGAGTGTGAAGTGTTAAAAAAGGGGTTTCTTGGCCCTCCCTGGTGGCACAGCGGGTTAAAGCACAGCACTGAGAATCTAAAGCCGCTTCCGCATGAGTTTGATTCCCCCCCACCCTCAGGTGACCCACATGGTGTGGCAGACCTCTCCTGACCCACCCACCGCTCCCCTCAGCAGTGTACTTCATGAGTCTGCCTGTTCTGCTCCCCACTCTTCTCTGGTGAATCCTCTCAGTGCCCCTGCGCGTCTGGCCTGTACCCCAGTTCTGTATGCAAAAATAAAGAAATCTTTAAAAAGAAGAAGAAGAAGAAGAAGAAGAAGTTTCTTCCTTTCATGGTTTAAAAAAAAATAGACATCATCAGAGCTGAATTTTTTTTTTTTTTTGGGTGGGGAGCTGGATTTTTTTTTTTATTACCTACTCATCTATTCAACTTCTGTTGTAATTTTTCATTTGACAAGTACTGTGCTTTTGTCTCATGCTGGTGTTTGCTATCAGTGTTATCACTCAAGAGATTCACTATAGGATCTGCTAAGCATCACCACAGTCAGCAAGTCTATTGCTACTGAGCACTAGACCTCTGCCTAGAATGGAAAAGAAAGACAGTGAGGGAAGAAAGAAGAGCAAACTTTGCTGAAAGGCACACACGGGGTGCAGCTGACAAGAAACAGCCAGATGCTGGGAATATCTGTCACCAGGCCGTTGGTGAGTTGCAGGGGACTGGAGGCATACTTCACAGTCTGTATCACAGTTTATGTATTTTACTAACCCTATTTCACTGAGTTGAAGCTATACAGTTTTATGAGGCACCCCCACCCCCATCCTCTACTGGTTGGAAATAAATCCCTCCTTAGCTATATATCAGAGTATGACATTGGTGGCTGGTCCCATCTTTGGGCAAACGCTCTGCCTGTATTTCTTCCCTTTTGGCTGGGGGCTAGGGGGCAGCAGTGCAGAGGTGGGAGTGTTTCTGGATGACAGGCCGGGAAGGGAAAAGCTTGCAGTTCAAGGTGAGGAAGCAATGCAACCCGAACGCCAGCTTTCGCCTCTTGTTAGATCCCTGTCTTGCAAATTGTTCAGTGTGCTGGCAATATGAATGGGTAGCACGATTGTCAGCTATCTCTGCACTCCAGCTTTTCTCTCCCCAGGCAGGAACATCTGGGACATGGACTTTACAAACAGTAATAATAACCCTACTTCAGCTTTCACATTTTTGCAGTTGTTATTATGTCATCATGGTAAATGACCATAATTGACCCCCACAATGAAATGTTGCCAACATTCATATGAATAGCAATTGCAATTGGACAGACTAGCAGGCATGTGCTTTGCAAATAAAAATGTTGCTGAATAGCTGAAATCTTAGGTTCGTTTGGGGACCTGAGCATTTCTGAATTATAATAGAAAATGATTTGTTTCTGAAACAGAAGAGTGGTGCTTACGGGAACCTAAGTAGTAGGTCAAGGGTAAATAAGTATTAAAGGAAGATTTCCAGCATTTACAAAAGTACTTATGTCATTTGGGGCTGATTTAGATGCAGAGTAATGAGTCAGGAGACTGGTCACCTGAAACAGAGATCTTATAATTCTGTTTCTCATCTAAAGGACACATATAACACATACGCACTCATGTAAAATTCCTCCACACTCCCAAAGTTAGCATTGACCTATCCTAACCTTCTCCAGAACTAGCATGCACATAAGTACCTAACAAATAGTGAAGAAAAATCTGACAATGCCAAAACATATAATCAATTATGACCATAACTATGCTTTTTAATATTGTGCTCAGGATTTGATTTCAGCTAAGTTTGTGTTGACAATTTTCAGTTGATTTGGTTCATGAATCAGGATTATTTCAGAAAGGTTATTTCAATAAAGGGATGAATTAGCAAATAATTACTTGTCGATTATTGGTGAATCACCAACAGAGAAATTATTGCTAAAGAAATGAATAAAATCTATGTATTCCTGTTTCCTGAGGGTCTTCCTATATCATATAAACCTAATTTTTTATTGAACTTTTCCCCATCAACCTAGACATTTTGCCCTAAATGAAACACAACTCAAAGCAGAAGCAGGGACTTTTAAATTAACCTTAAATTAACTGATTTGAACACTGTCATCCAGATCCACTTAAAATTTTAAAACTTACCCCAAGTCTCTTAATTCTTCCTCATGCTCCAGAAATTGTCTTCTATCAGTTCTGCTCTGCCATTTGACAATAACACCTTTGGGAAAATAGCTGAGTAATCTTACAACCTTGTTGATATTAGAATTAAGGAAGATCAGAAACTTCTCATAACAAACAAAAGAGAAAGGGAATCATTCAACTGTGTTTATTATTATTCAATTTATCATATTACTGTGGATTCTCAACTTTCAGAGAAATAGATTCTAGATTCTGAATAGATTCTGAATAGATTCTAGTAACTAAGATAAACTATGATATTTACAAGATTAACTTTCCTGTGGTTTCCTATGAATCATAAAGTTATCTAGCCCAGATGGCCTGGGTAACCACAATGTAAGACACAACTATCTTTGAATCATTGCCACCTTTCTCAAAATTTTTCCGGCTTGACCATTGGCTCCATTTCATCATTAGCACTTTAGAGTTAGTTAAAACTCACCACTCTATCACTCCTCCCTACCCCTCCACAATCAGATTAGCTTCTTACTCCTATCTTTTGATGAACCAATCAAAATTCCCCCACAAACTAGTATGTCAAGGTTAGATATTACCAGAAAACTTACTTGTCTTGTTTTTCTTTTTGCCCCCTCCACTGGATTGTGAAAGCTGGAATTCTCCCAATAAGTATTTTCAATTTTTAGAATGAACTTATGAACTCAAACAGATTACTTGTTAAGAGGATAGACAAAGGAACTTTGTTCAAGGAGCAATTGTCTACTGAACTCCCCTGCTACTGCTACTAACAGTCAACAACTTGATATCCTATTTTTGAAAAGTTTGCTGACTGATTCAAAACTCAAAGTGTCTTAACTTAGCCAGTTTTACTGGATACATGTTATAAACAATCAGAATAAAGGCAGAGGCATGTAACTTTATCTAAATTTCATATACTGTTTCCTTATCTTCTTATATTTACTGTAACACACAGAAGTTAAGAAAGAAATGTCAAAGGGAAGATAGTAACTAGTGGATTGGGGTGGATTCATTGCTGAACAATCAAGGGCTGGAATATTACAAGACTTCCACTGGGGCAACAGATATACTCTGTAAAATTTGTAAATGAAAGAAATAAACAACAGTGAAACTATTGTTTGTGTTAAACTTTTTAATTTTTGTAGATCTTATTATTAAGACAATTTGGTGTTATTTTGACCAGGCATGTATTAGCCATAAACTTGAACAAACTTTCTCTGTGGTTGCCCTCATTTCGTTTGGAAGGAATCTTAGGAGATTTTAAAAAAATCCTAAAAACTAGACAGTTCCACTAATTTGCATTGATCTCCTTGACTGCAGCCTTCCAAGATCTAAAGTACAGCATAAGGGACTGTGACTATAAATCCTCTTCATTTGATGATGAATGATACTTCACCCAGTCTCCCTGTGATCTCAGACCCCTTCCTTAGCTAGCAGTTGTTACTTTTTAGGAAGGTCACTTCATTTTTCAAAAGTGCAAAGAAAAATAAAACTTTTAAATTATATGTTTAAAAGATACTGATTAACCCAAATAACTATCATATTTTGAATATGTTTGGTCATTTTCTATAATTAAATTTACTTCTTGAACACCCATCCTTATATAAATTACATGTACAAGAAACAGTACCTCTTACTATCTTCCAGCTTAACATTATCTTTCATTTCCAAGTGGTTGATTTGAGGATATATGCTCAATTTTTTCATAGCTCTTCTTTTGGTCCTGAATAATCCCAAGATTGTATTAGAATATATGGGATGGGGGTTATATTCCTTTGTGTGGGCTAAAGAAAAGGAAGAAAAGAATGCATTTATAGTCATAGTCCCTTATGCTGTACTTTAGATCTTGGAAGGATTCAGTTAAGGAGTGACTAATGCAAGTTAGTGGAACTGTCTAGTTTTTAGGATTTCTTAAAATCTCCTAGCACATGACATATCATGTCCCCATGGATAATTTTTATAGTCCTGTATATTAGATTATGATCCCAGATACCCTGCACTTCATAACTTTTTAAATAAATATACCTGCTGCCATGCTTATGGTTGGAAATGACTCTGCGATAAATAGTTGGCTTTTCCTGAAGATTTGTAGCTCCTCTTTGGCCAGTTATAAGAAATAGATCACTAGCATAGATAAATTAATATTCCTTCATTTTTCATTGGATGTTTCTATATCCCCACTTTCATTCAATGCTACCCTCCAAGTGTGATTTGGAGTGGGAATTCTGGATTCAAGTGTCCTGCTACAGGTTTTATTTCTCTCTTGTGTAGTCCCTCCAATTAACCTTAAGTGGGAAGGAAGTACTTTTACCAAACAGAGGGATATTTCATTGCCTCATAATCATTATACATGGTAAAACTGGGAGCACAATAAATTCAGAAAACTTTTTTTTTCCTAAGAATTTCACGGATTTCAAGATTGTTTTCTAAGTGCTGAAATGTCTTACTGTGACAGAGAGAACTGTATGTTTACTCTTTCCCCCTCATATTCTGCCTGTTTTGTGCTTAACAAATTTTTCTTGATAAAAATGAGTATTTCTGGAAAGTCAGCCAAAAGGAAAATAAATACAGTGGATTTGAAATAGTATTATCCTTGTTACATGAGCTTAACATTTCGAGCTAATACCTTCTCCTCCATCACACTAGGCAGGTTTCGGAGGTGATATGAGAATGATAATTTCTACCAAATCTTCTCTCATGAAGCATTCCTGACCCAATCAAAAATATAGTTGGTTTGTTATGTTAAGAAACAATTTGATACCTTTGCCATATCATTACAGTATAAATTTCCAAAATTATAGGAGTATATCTTGCTTATATTTGGGTCCTCAGGATCTAGCATAAACATCAGCAAATGACCAATAAACTTTTGTTGAAATGTATGCAAGTTTTACTAACTACTTCTGAAAATTAAGCTTAGTTAATCTCCCTAGTCTGAGATGATTTTAAATAGTTTTTAAATTTAACTTAATAATTTTAAAATGTTTAAAATATTTCAAAAAGTTGTTTTTATCTTCCATTTATTGGACCATTTCATCTGGTCCATGGATTTAGTACTCTGTGTATATCAACGATACCAAATTTTATTTGTAGTTTATATCTCTTCCTTAAGCTTTGATTTTTTTATATCCAGTTGGCTACCTGACTGTCCACATGTTGTTCAGCGTTAGACAAGTGATCTTCCCCTCTCACTATCACTCTTTCCAAACTTTTTCATCTTAGAAACCATGTGATTATCCTAGCTTCCTTTTTCTCACATCTTAAGTCCACAAATAAATCCTGTTTTGATTTGCAAATAACATTGACAATCCACCTATCAGAAGAAGGTAACATCACCTCAGGATCTAGCATAAACATCAGCAAATGACCAATAAACTTTTGTTGAAATGTATCCAAGTTTTACTAACTACTTCTGAAAATTAAGCTTAGTTAATCTCCCTAGAGGGAAAGTATAGAAGAAGGTAACATCACCTCTCCAAAGTTGTTGTCACTCCTTTTTCACTAGTATTGCTCCTTTCTTTTATGTGGTCTATTCTCAGATCCATAGGACCAGGCCTCTCTTTTCTACCTGAAATGGCTTTACTCCTAACTCAGAGTGAAAGCCTCTCTCCTATAGGGGTCTATAAGAATTTAAAGTAGCTGGCTTTTTGCCATTCTTACGCTTTGTCCCTTATATTTCTGTTCCCTGCTTACTCTACTCCAGTCTACTGACATTTTGATATATAACCAAGTGCGGCTGTTGGTGCAGGGGCTTTGTGCTTGCTCTCTTCCTGAGAATAACCTCAACCCAAAATCCCTATCCTCTTTTGTTCTCTACTTAAATGTCTTTATCACTGAGGCCTTGCCTGACCCTATAAAATACACTGTCCCTGCCTCGTCCTATACTTTTTTGCTTTAGTTCCTTTTGTGCAATTTAGCATCAAGTAGATTTGTTTTCTTACTAAGTGTTCCCTTCCTAGAAAAGTTCTGTATTAAGGCAGAAACATTTTTTGTCTTTTTTATTCATCGCTGTCTGTAGTACCTAGAATAATGCTTGGCATATGGTAAATGCTTAATCAGGATTTGTTGGGCAGATAAATGGATGGATAGATGGATAAATACCTTTCAGATGGAACCATCATCATAATAGTCACTGTTCTTTTTCTATCAGTTTATTGGCATCTGCCAGGTATTTTTGGAGATATTCTGAGCTAGAGAGAATATTTTAATTAAACCTGTGCCTCTTTATTCATCTTTTTCATTGAGGATCTATTAAGTATAAACTTGAAGAGCCAGCAATGAACAAGATGGACATAATTACTGCTATTAAGGAGCTTACATGTGAAAATGTCTTCCAAGATTGGCTAGCCCTTACAAGATTTTCCAAGCTATTAACAGAGTTAATATTGTTTTCAACTATTACTACATTTTTCCTCTTTTGCATTTTCATATAGAAGCTATCAAATCTTGGAAGCAGTTAAACTCACTAAGAGGCATTCACAATAATGTTGGCAAGAGATGATAGTGCTTGGGTCAAGATGATAATGTAATGGTAGAGATTCTGGTAGATGGACTTTTTTTTTCCTATAATTAATTTTTTTATTTTTATCATTTACATCATTGTGTAATCCTTGTAAAACTCCCACTACCAGTACACCTATGGCCCATGACCACAGTCCCTCATGCCCTTCCCTTGTCTTGATCGCTTTTCCTCTACCTCCCTCGCACAATGTCTCTTATTTATGGCTGCCTGCTAGTTTTGAACTCTGAATCTTATTCAAAGATATAAAAGATATATTGTGGACTGGATATGGGATGTAAGAAAGAGGAATCAAGGATGTTTACATGGTTTCTAAACTGAAAGGAAGGCAAACAGGAAGGCGTAGGGAGTAGCAGAAGTGAAAGGGTGAAGCCAGTTGTCCAATCTGACAGCACATTGATCTTCTAAAACCAGGATGAAATACAAATGGAGTTCTTGGTTTAACTGCCCAGATATATTTTCAATGAGTTCCAGAAAACTGGAATTAATATAATAATACCAGTGATAATAATATTGGAAACATATATCATTTTATTATGTGCTAGTCACTTATTCTAGACACTTATGCAAGGTTCCAGGCTAAAAATTACATTTCCTTTGACTATGAGTTTGGCTATTGTGAGACTGGATTTACTTGGCAGTAAGTAGAAATAGAGGCCAAATTATAGTAGCATTTAGCAGTCACATGTAGCATTTTATTCTTATTTTTATAATTATGAAAGAGCAAATTCCTTTACTGTGTCTGAGCAGCTGTTTACTGATCAGATCCTTGCTCTAGTCTCCGTTCAGCATTACCATCCAAGCTGGGAAAAAGAGGATATTCAAGGTGATGAGATCAGAGGTACAATAAATAACACATGATAATATGGCTGCATTCTAATTTTAATTATCATCACTATTGGTCATGGTTTCTCCACTCGATTCTAGGACAGAGCTACATTTTGCAATTTTTCCATCATTTCAAATCTCTAATCCTGCCTATGGAAAATGGACTATTACTTTCCACTCAGTTCTTCAACACTCACCACTAAAGGGTATTTTTGCTTCATTAGACACTTACAGCTTTGTCTTTGTTCCTCTGTGCTATGTTGCAAAGAACAACCTGTAATAAGTTGCTCCCACTTCACTACCAAAAATAAAATCTTCTTTTAAAGTTAAATACTTTCATTTCTACTGTGATAATGCCAAATTTGGCACAAAACTATGATAATTTAACAGTCTCAACCTCAAAATCTCCCAAAAAACATTGACTTCAAAAGAGTATATGAAATTCAAGCAACGTTCTCCTGGAGAGAACATTCATATAGTCAAAACACCCCAACAGATAGGCCTCTAGCTCATCCTTCCCAGTCTACACCTATCTCAACCCGCAGCTCTCAACTCTTGGTCATTCTATGACAGCTCTAACTCCATTGTTGGTGTCATTCAGCTAGAACTCAGCATGTGATTATCACTGCAGTTGTTTACTTTTTTAAATTCATGTTATATCTCCCTTTTTAACTTTCAAGACAGATACCAAGGCATATAATCTGATCTAGCCATTGTTTTTTAGCACAGTCACTGTGTGGACAGTGTGTTCAGTAACAGCAGACTTATGGTGATACTTGTAAATGTTCTTCTTGTAGAACATTTACAGGCAGCAGAGTTGTGTAGGGAAACTTGAAAGAAATGGGTGTCTATTTTCTCCACTAAACACATATACATGTGTGTTATGTTAAACACATACAAACACACACATGCACACACAAACACATATACATATATAAAATTTAGTGATTAATAAAAGTTAGTACAAGAATTTATTTCTTTCCATGTAGATCAGTGTTTAAGCTTCTGCTTCTCCCCTTAGGAGATCATTTGAATTGTAGCTTTTACTTTAGTAAACAATATTTGAATGTAATTATCTCAAGAATATAAGATCAGAGAACTATTATCTAATATATAACAAAGTACAGGAAGTATTCACTGAATATTAGCATCAATAAGATTGTCATTTTTACCTATGTTCAAGTGGAAAATACTTTAAAGTTCCTTTCCCATATACTTTTCTGATTCTTAATTATCAATTTACTATTATTTATTCATTTGGGGGAAGTCAAGTCATCAAAAGTTTACTTTATGGCATTCATCTCTGTGGAAAATATATAAGGAGTGATAATACCATAATAGAGCTCAAAACCTGGAAGAGACTTGTACTAACATGACATTCTTACCAGATGACCATTTTACATAAATATAATTGTAGATGCAGAAGTCAGGATAACTCAGGTAAAACAAAAAACCAGTCTGCAGTTAAAAGCCCAACTGAAGGGCAAGTCTACAAATTAATGTAGTGGTTCAGAGCAGTTTCTTTAAAGTGAATTTCATATATTATCAGAGAGGCATGAAAAACAGATGGTGAAGGAAGCAGGCTGAGGAATCAGACTGCCTGGGTTTGAATCTTAGGTCT
Organism: Condylura cristata; assembly: GCF_000260355.1. NCBI lineage: Eukaryota > Metazoa > Chordata > Mammalia > Eulipotyphla > Talpidae > Condylura > Condylura cristata. The sequence continues at coordinate 28,725,768 of NW_004567108.1, read as the reverse complement.
GCCACTTACAAGCTGTTAAAACTGAATATATTGGTCCTCCTTCATGGCACGAAGAGTTAAAGCATAGCACTACAAGCTAGCGAAAGCCGCTTCGGTGCTGGTTGATCTGGGCCCCAGAGGTGACCCACATGGCACGGCAGATCGCTTCTGATTTGCCCGCTGTTCCCCTCAGCAGTGTACTTTCTGGATCTGCCTGTTCTGCTCCCCACACTGTCTCTTGTGAATCACTTACCCCTCCACACCTCTGGCCTGTACCCCATTTCTGTATGCATAAATAAATCTTTAAAAAAACTGAATATATCATTTTTCTGTGCTTCCATGTTTTCAACTGGAAAAAAATGGAGGGAAATAAAATCTAACTCACAGGGTGGTTATGGAGATAGAGTAAATGAACAAGTACAAAACATGCAGCAACTTGACCTGACACATGGACAATTTTCATAAGATATTGGCTATTATCTAGGATACATTATTTAAGACTGTAGACGGTGAATATTCTAGGTATATCAAGTGAAATCTCCATTTGACTTCATTTTCTGATGAAAGACTGTCAGCCAACATTTTGGTCATATTTGAAGATTTAATTCCCTTTTTTCACCTCCAGGTGAGTTCTACTTTAGAGAGAAAATAACCTCAATAAGTTTTAAAAAGTTCACTGGAAGAAAAAAAGAAAAAAGCTGCCTGACTCTTCTTTTTAATAAAATGATTAACTAAGCATTTAAAAATTGTTCATACTTAATATTGCATTGTATTTCCTACATCTTCACATTTGTTAGAAGGACTTAGTCAAGGTATAACACCAAGTTTGATGGGAAAACAGAGAAACAGTGGTTTCTCTCCCAAAAAAACACCATCCCTCCTCCCTTGGGGCCTACTCTGGGTTCTAAGTCTACTGTGTACAAGGTCATCGAAGCTTGAATAAAAAAATGAAAATGTTGACTGGTGTTATTGCTTCAAGTGTGGTCTCATTTTAAAGTAAAAAACACTTAAGGGGGGAAAATGCTGTACTGGTTTATTGGGGAGTTACTCTTGAACTGTATTTCTTTCTTCTGCCAGCCACCTTCTCCTGCTCTCATTTCACCTATATTTCCATATCCTTGGATATGGAGTTGATATCTGTCCTTGTCTAGCCCACTATCCTATCTTTGAGATTTTTAAACATAGGACAGAGAGGAAAAGGAAGATACTTTCTCTCTTGGTATAAAAGCATAAGGCACTAAATGTGGGAAGCATCGATGACTATGCTTACCTATGTGGAGAAAGCTAATCTATCAGGAAAACAGTTGTCTTTAAGTGTAGAGACTCAAGACAGAAATGGTTTGAGAAATATTTGCGATGCTGATCCCATAAGAACTGCTTGGTGTATAATGCAGTGGTGTAGAAGTGAACTAAGCAGCTTTTCCAATAGCTAATTTTAGCTCCCCCTTGGACACCTCTCTTATTGCTCTTCAGAATCCTCCTGATCTACTTCTTTGCTCAGCCATGCTGTGGATACTTGTTCTTTGCTGGCTTCCATCAACTTCTTGAAGGTTCCCATAAGAACTGCTTGGTGTATAATGCAGTGGTGTAGAAGTGAACTAAGCAGCTTTTCCAATAGCTAATTTTAGCTCCCCCTTGGACACCTCTCTTATTGCTCTTCAGAATCCTCCTGATCTACTTCTTTGCTCAGCCATGCTGTGGATACTTGTTCTTTGCTGGCTTCCATCAACTTCTTGAAGGTTCATTTAGATCAATATCGCCAATGACCTTTATTTTGCACTTGTCAGTTGGTGCCATGCGATTTCTGTGACGCCATAGTATGGGAATCTGTTCATGTTCTTGTCTGTGCAATATGGAAGCCCAAGGAACTTAGTGCTTTTGAAATCACCATTGACAATTGAAACCAATGGATGATGGTTTTTTCTTTTTGCCTGGGTGCATTTCACTCCATTTCATACATTTCTCAGAAAAATTGAACAATCCATTCCACGATTTGCTGGTTCAAGTTAAGTTAGTCATCAATTATTCCAGAAAGTGTTTTATCCCTAATCCTTATTTTGCTCTTCTGTCCTTGATAACCTAGTCCTTGGGACACATTCACAGATAAATTCTAAGGAATACTTTGTGTTAGAATCTGCTTTAGAAAGGAAGAACCCAGGCTATCTTTCAGCATATTTTCTTTGGTTTAGATTTCAGTCCATAATAAATCATAATAGGTTACTAGACTTCTAGTTACAGCAAAGTAGTTAATGCATTAACTGTGACTTTGACCAAATTCACTAGCCTGTATCTCAGTTTATTCATCTATAAAATAGAGGCATGGGACTCATTTCCAAGATACCTTTCATCCCTAAGATTCTATGATGTGACGAGCAGCAACCATGTAACAGAGAAATACATCTCTGCTAGTGGCTTTATAGACACTGGGCTGCCAGTGTCTTTGTGACTTATCTAGTCCTCAGTGTTCATGTGTCTAGCAACAAAATGGCACATTCAGGCCCTGATTTTCACTAGTTCTCCAATCCAGTGATGGCTGGTTACATGTGGGAGTAGATTTTATAAATTATTTTCTTAACATTCTGAATCTCTCAAACTGCTCCAAAAGAATCTTGGATTAGGGTCCTCCCTGGTAGCGCAACAGATTTAAATCGCCACACAATGAAGCTATCTGCAGCCACTACAGCACAAGTTTGATCCATCAGGGAGGTGACATACATGGCACAGCAGAACTCTCCTGACCCACCCACTGCTCCCCTCAGCAGTGTTTTTCAGTAGATTCACTTGTTCTGCTCCCTACTGTCTCTGATGAATCTTCTCACCCCCTTCCCCTGTATCTCAGGCCTATACCCCAGTTCTTGTATGCATAAATAAATAAATATTTTTTTAAAAAGAAGCATGCATTTTCCTTGTCTAAAATTAATTACATCTCATGAAAGAAATCAATTCATGACAAAGAAATTTAATGAGAGGCTCAAGTCTCTTTGATATGTGAAAAATCTCAAAGGATCTAGAAACTTTCTATAACTTATCTTGGTTTCAAGATTCCCAAAATTGGAATTTTAACTTTAATACATTTCCCATGGTTCCCTTGTATTACACATCAGACTCCTCCAGAATCTTTAGTTAGTAAGTATACAGATTGCCTAGTGTCTCCAGGTTAAGTGTTCACAGCACTTCTGTCATCTTTAAAATATACTGTGTGTTGGGCCCTCCCTGGTGGCACAGTGGGTTAAAGCACTGCACTGAGAAGCTAAAGCCACTTCCACATGAGTTTGATCCCCGCCTGCCCCGGAGGAGACCTCTCCTGACCCGCCCACTG